>NC_135775.1:26717434-27045073 GCF_028453695.1 Augochlora pura | reverse complement strand
CTCTCTCTCTCCCTTCCTCTCTCCTTCACCCTCTATACATCGCTTTTGCCGCCATGCATTGCTCTTTCTCCAGCAATCTCCCTTCCTCCGAGCTCACTTTCCTTCTCTTCCCTCTTCTCTTCCGCTTCTTCGAGATTCCACATCTTCTTCTTCTTCTTCTTCTTCTTCTCATTACCATTCATTAAATTCTATTTATTATATTATTATTATTATTATTTTTACATTTACTATTGTTACTATTCCAGATTATCCTAGTGACGAACCTAGTGACCACACCGTGGCATTCTCGGGCCTTCCTCTTCCTCCCTCTCTCTCTCCTTCTCCTTCTCCTTCTCCTCGGAGAGAAGCTTTATCGATATCCAGCTCCTTCAATCGGTTTTATGTCCGTCCGATTCGATCGCGAATAGATCGAGGACCCATCACGGTTCGATCGCCGCGTCGAATCGCAATAGGCAAGCCGGTATGATCCGGTTGGGGTCGAAGAAATAAATAAACGAGCGGATCGCCGATCGGCCTGCCGATCCTTTTTCATTCGCGGCCGGTGCCAGTGAGGCAATCCGCAAAATGGAAACTGCGCGCGAGAAATTTCAAGGTTCTTGAAAGTGGTACTCTCCGCCTGGCATCGCGACCTCCCTCGCTCCCCGTCCTGCGCGCGATTTAGCATACGTGGAAATTTAAAATTCGATCGCCGCGACCGACCGCGGACGGTAACCTGCAGTCGTCTGCAATTTCTGCACGGTCATGCCGAAAAATCGATCGAATTTTGATGCGGTGCGAATCGAGGACACGCTCTCGCAGCGCACCGGCTCGATCCGATCCGAACGGAGCCGCTGCCGATGCCGATGACGCGCCCGATTCGCCAATCGAGATACCGTACCGAAACCGTGGAAAAAGGAGGGGGGGGGGGGGAGGCGGGCTTCCTTTATTCCGGCGACATTTGAAATCCAAATCGACTTTCAAAAACAATTCAAATCCCTCTGATCGGGGGGCCACGCTCGCGTGCGAGCGCGAGCCACGAGCACAATGCACCGTAACTGTGACGCATTGGAAAACAGCGAAATCGGCTATTTTTACATCGCGTGTACATTACGTTGGCCAACGTTCGCCAAATGCCCGGTCGAATCTCTGTTTCTGGAGTTTCCAATCTTTTTCTCACACGCTCGAGGCACCTTGAAAATCGTTTTCCTCCCCGATTTTCTTATCGTTAGGCGATCGGATCGTGTTTACTCGACAGTGGCTCGAGACGGGTATTTTCCATTTATGCTTGATCGAGAAACACGGTGGTCTCGCCTCGCCTCGCCTCGCCTCGCGTCGTCTCGCCTTGTTTCGCCTAACGAGGCTAGTGCATCTTGACTCGAAACCGATCGACTCGAGATCAATTTAGATGGAAAGAAGATACATTGTCATTAAACGGTACAATCTTGAACGCGCGAGCGCCGCCGACAGCGATCGAGGAGAACGCCGAGGAAGGTTCGATGCGATCGGTGTCGTAACTTTTCTCGAAATTATACTCCTCTCGGCCGATCCCGTGCTCCGACATCGACACGGGCAGCATCATCTTCGAGATTACGTCGTCGAATAAAATTTAATCACCGACGCGGCGCAAAGTAATGCAACCCGTCGCCACATTCAGTTCCTCCCCGATGGGATGGTCCGCCGGTGGTTCGCCGGCCGATCTCTCCTCGTTTTTTCGCAGCGCCGGGGCCCAACCGAATTAATTAGCATCCTCGGGACAGTGGGATCGGGCGCAACGGTTCGATCCATCGATCATTTTCTCTTTGATCTCGGTCGAACCCGAAACGACACCGATATCACGTGCACCGATCCAGCCGCTCGTAAATTCGCTTTCTTTCGCGATCGATATCGCAATTTCCGATCGATCGGGGCTCGACCCTTTTTATGAATATTAATAGCGATCTCCGAGCAACCACGGGCAACAATATCTCCGATCCGTTCGATTGCGGACCCTTCGTTTCTTCCCGTGGTTAGAATTTAATAACAGCGTCCGATCTCCTGCGCTCTTCTTGTCCCGCGCGGATAGTCGCCAAGTACGGAGATCATTACCTAACACTTTCTTTCGCTGATTTACAGATCGGTCATCTTTCGGTCGTTACAGCCGCGCGTCTCCAGCTCGTAAATATTTATCGCGATAACGCAACTTCCTGTTTGCTCTGCGCGCTGGATCCGATGCAATCGTTCGATGGACCACTCTTTCCAAGCGGAATACCCGGAGCAGATTTATTCGTACCGTCAGAGGAATTTCGTTGGTTTTCCGTCGAAATATTTAACGAGAGCCTGTCTGGCCTGCTCGAGAGGGTAGAGATATCGATGGTGAATTCAGGAGATTCGAACGAGCGAAACCGCATCGACCACGTACAGGCTACGTTCCCACATGTTTCCACATGTTTCCACATGTGTCCTCTTGTCCCACACGTCGCCGATCGAGGACTGCTCTCTCTCGCTCGCTCTCTCTCTTTCTCTCTCTCCTCTTTCTATTGACTCTGCAACGCCGAAACCGACTCTGCTTGCAACAGCAGGTGCCCGCCCTTGATGCTCTTAGTGCCCAGGCAGAGTGTTAGTTCTCTCGGAAAACCATCAGCAACACCCCCGTTCCCGCGGACCCCTCTCTTTCTTTCCCGCAGCATCCCACTAACGAGTTCTATCGCCATTAACCAGGCTTCGATCGTTTCACAACGTGACTCCTAACCACCCTCGCGATTCCTGGCACCCTAGAAATCTTTAACGCGCGAGAACGCCAGAAAATCGGTACAATTTCCTCGATCCCCGATCGAGAAAGTTTAGATCGACCGCAGTTGTTGCTATTTCGATATCTTTGCGTTTCGCAAGATCTGACCTTGATACGCTCGATTCGTGACCACGATGAGATTCAGTTATAATTCGTTTTCAAATCGGGATAAATCACTGTCCACGAGTTCCCCGGCCAACGCAATTCATCTGTTTCACATTATTCGATTTCGTTTGCACGAAATAACCCATTGGCGCACGTTACAATTGATCGTCTGTAATTAATGTATCAAATCCGTGAGCCGACGAAAAGATTCGAAGACGCGCGCTTGTTCGGGAATCTGCGGAACGAGAAATCGATTTTGTGAAGTAATCGATAGGTGGACGACGTTAACGATATCGGAAATACGCGCAACCGTTTCGACGTCGTTAGGATTAGACCGTTCTCTCAAGGTTTAGTCGAAAGGCGGGATACAAATGTATATCGGCGGGCGGCGGGTAATTGGCTGAGGCACGCGAATAGTTTCGACGAATTCTTTCGGAAACCGGTGCGCGAATATTCGCCGCACGTAATTTGCGTAATTGTCGAGCGATTTTCGAATTGCGAAATGATTACGGCGCCCGGCCATGTTGAAATCTTATTGTCGGATCTATGCCGAGCGGTTCCCCGATACGCGTACTATACGCATCTCGGTCGATCGGACCAATTAGAAAGGGAAAACGGGCAATCGATTGACCGTGTTCCGGTCATTAAATGAAATATCGAGCTCTCGCGGCGAGCAATACGGCGGCAACGATACCGAAACTGTTTTAATTTTAGGTTATGGGATCAGCGGACCGCTTGAAATTCCACTTACCGGGACGGTTTCAGCAGAAGCTGGAATCCTCCGAGGTGTCCCATTCGCAGACAGCTGTCTCTTCGACGACGATCCGCACCGTTTCTTCGCTACTCGATACCGAATCTTCGCAATTTCGATCCACCGACGGAGATCAGCGATCGTTGCCAAGATCCCGGATCGAAGAAGGCGCGCAAAAACTGCGCCGTAGCTTTGGTTTCGACTACCGCGCATTACCGACGCGCACGCCGCGACGCGATTGGTTGACCCGCGAAAATTCACGGCCTTCCGCGCGTTCGCTCACGGATTTACTTTACCTACTGCGATCCAGATTGCTGCGCAGAGCGGCGCGGTGCGACGCGGCGATTCGATTTATTAATATTTTCAATTGTCCTTCCTTATCCCTCTCTTGTTATTGCTTTCAATATTCGTTAGAACGATTATTTTCCCGATTCTATTGTTACGCCCTTGCGTTTATTCCATTATTCGAACTTTGCTTGATTTTTCCTATTGCCGAACGCGTTATATTGTATACTCTTGAAAGTAACGTTGTGACTTTTCTTTCATCGATAGAAATAACCTGAAGAAATCGTATACAATATTCTGAGGCATACCAATTTTCCCAACTAACGAGCGGCCTTCTTTGATCGAACCTGTCAATCGGAAACACAATACATGTGCTTGCTCACTTTGCTTGGACAAAAGCAACTATGGAAATAAAGGCCGCAGTCTCGAAGGATTGGGGAAGCCATGAACGTCACGTTGCTCACGGTGAGCACGCTATTGCTGCGAAATACGCGTTTACGTAGAGGTACTCGGTCTCTTGAATCGAATCGTATTTTCCAGATATTTGTCGTGTGTTCCCATGCGGAAACGTGCATCCGATTTCTGTGTAACCCCGAAGAGAAGATGATCTTTCGCACGATACCTGGACAAGTGTGTCGATGGAACAGATTCACGCAGGAGTTCGAGGAGATCGAAGCTGTTCGGCTGAACAGCACGGCCGTATGCAGCGTGGGAATGTCGGAGAACCTGCGAGGAAAAACCATCGTCGTAGCTACGGATACCGTAAGATCGAAATCAAATTGTGAATCGATGAGATCGATCGGTCGACGAGTCGTGCGAAATGTTTTAGATGCACCCTTACGTGATGAGAAGCTCGAACGATACGTCGGTGAGCGGCTTCATAGGGGACATATGGACGACTCTGGAGCAGGTGTTAGGATTCAGGTGAGAGACGATCGAGGTTCTGGGTGGCAAAGGGAAGAAACGCGGCAAAGAAAAGCAAAACGAGTCGGTGAAATTTCACGACTGGCGACACGGTGAGCATGACGGTGAACGAGGCACGGTTCGCGACGAAACGACTGGTGACCGATCGAAACGATAAAGATAAACGACGCTCGCGCCGAAAGACTGTACGCGGAATCTGACCAATTTTCCGTGTACCACCCACACGCGGCGGTCGGTCAAAATACTCGCATGATTCATTCGTCTAGACAGGTATAAATATAGTACCGCTGGGAAAACGGGGGCGGCAGGTGGGGGAGGTGAACAGAAAATAGTGGCGGGCCAATGCGTGCACCGTAATAAAGGCGTTTCTTCGTCGAAAATGCAGGACGATTTACCGAAAAGCGGGACCGTCGGCCAGCCAGACGCTGATGAATGGACAAGCTCACGCACTGCTGGTGGCCACGGTGATTTATTCGGACACCTCCGGTTATTACAGTTACAGCACGCCGATCACCACCATCTCGTAAGCCTCGTTCCAAACCCACCTTCGAATCCCTGCCCTCGCCGACGACCATCCCCCAACCTCGGCTACGCCGTTCGAAACAATCGAGAACGTTCCACCGAAAATATTGGCCGATTGTTTCGAGCGCGATCCAAGTCGAAAGGTTACAGACCGGAGCCTAGACCGATTAACGATCGTCGCAGATACGCCCTGTTCGTCCAGTCCGACGGAACAAAGGTCTCCCAACAATGGTACACGAACGTGTTCAGCCGAGGACTATGGTCGACGACTCTGGCGTTTACTCTGGCCACCGCAGCCATCATCGCTGGGACGCATTGTCTTCGAAAGATTGCGCAGACCAGCAGCCAGTCGGAGAGCGACCACGAGTTTTCCTCGGCGTCTTTCGACCTGCTGGTCGTCCTGGGCTGTTTGTGCGGTCAAGGTAAAACATTGCTCGCCGTTCAGCTATTCCGCTATACCGCGACTTCTAGCTCGATACGTTCAAATCTCGCGATTCGTTCGTTCTAGGCTGCGAAAAGACACCGATCGCCTGGTCCCTCCGGCTGATCATTCTATCCGATCTGATCGCGGGAATGCTGCTGGCCGGAGGATTCAGTAGCACGCTCACCTCTTACCTGGCGATACGAAGGAACTCGATTCCGTTGAGCAGCCTCCAGGACGCTTCGCAGAAACGAAGCCACTCGGTTTGCGTGAGGAACGACAGCAGCGCCTACATTCGCTTCACCGTGGTAATATAATCGTCCTACGGCGAGTCTAATTGGACTCTGCCACCATCGACGATCGCGGCTTGCTCTGTTTCTGCTCGATGCTCTGTTCCCATTGTTTAGGATGGATCACCGAGGGGCGATCTGAAGAAGGAGTGGAGGAACCTGGTGAACAACGAATGCCCCGACATGAGGAACGCGACCGCGTTGGACCCGAGGCGGCTCTGCGACCCGGGTTTCGCCTATCTGGAGGTCCCGGACGTCTTTCTGCCAATTTATCGGAAAGCTCGACAAACCTGCCGCATCGTGAGAACGCCTGGCAGCTATTGGACGCTGAAAATCTCGTTTCTGCACGCCAGATTCGGAGAGCACCGACGTTTGATAGACACCTAGTAAGCTGGCGGCCAATTCGCTAACAAGTTACAGGCATGGCGAAGGAGTAATTAGTTAATTTTCGTAGCCTGATGCGTCTGCGCTCGGCAGGTATACTAAAGTACCTCGAAACGAAGTGGACATCGAAAGGAATAGAGGGCTCCGAGGTGGATCAGTCGGCCTTTCAACCGGTCGAGTACGCTCACGTTCATCCGCTGCTTTTAGGGCTGGTCCACGCGACCCTGTTCAGCTTGTTTGTCTGCGTTCTCGAGAATCTTTGGTACATCGTAGTCTCGAGGCGAAACAACGCTATCGCTCGTTATTGATTTTCCTTTTTATTTGATTTACACGTGCGTCATTGGTAAATATCTCGAATAATGTATAGCATTGGATGGCGCGACTCGAATAAATCGTCGTGCTCTAAGGGCTACTCCCACAAGATTGATCGATGATCGACCTCGCGCGATCGATCGCGCCTCTGCGCGGTTCGCTGGCGGTGTAGCTAATCAACGTAGCGCACAAAGAAAAAAAGGCTCTTTGTTAGTTTGTTATGTCACAGCAAACCAGTATAAAAAGGAACCACTCGAAGCATCTCGCGCGCTCGAAAGTATACGTAGAATATAGAACATCAGCGACATTCGGCTTGGCCTCTATCGACTGTACTTAACCATATTCTGAAACAATGAAAAATAAAGATTCACGCAATATGGTTAACAGACGTATCGATTACAGTGTACTCGTTTCGAAAGACCCGCGATATCGCTGCGATTCGCTTCTCTCACGCACGCACTCTCTCTTCTCTCTCTCTCTCTCTCTCTCTCTTTCTCTCCCTATCTCTCACTCTCACTTTCGTCCTAACTACCTCTTCTTTTGTCTTTTTTTACAATAGTTTGATTAAAAGATGGGTTGACCTGCTGTGTCGGCATCGTCCTTTTGTACAAACAATCCCCTAAATTAGACAACATGTAATTTAGTTAGCATCTGCACGCTTTGCCCGCGATCATCGACGCGAATCGTTTGGAAAGGTGTCAGATTCGGTAGATGTACGAGCTCGCGCGAGAGCGATATACTAAACAATATACACACACTTAAGCACATTGAAAAATACTTCGCCTCGACGTGTATTCGCAGCATGTCCGCGCAGTATCGCACTTCCCTAGATATTAACGTTCTAATTCTTCTCTAACTAGTCCGTAGCCTGTTTAAAAAATTAAATTTCTTAAGCTTAACGCTAGATCCTGCCAGCAGAAATTATGGCGCCGCGGTCCCGGTCGTCGTGGCTCATCGAGATCACTTCAAATCTTTCCAATCTCAAGCGAAAGTAAAATAAATCGATCGTCTCTCTCTCTCTCTCCCTCTCTCTCTCTCTCTCTCTCTCTCTCTCTCTCTCTCTCTCTCTCTCACTCCCTCCTTCCTCGCTGCCCTATAGACTTGCAGAGTAAAATGGTACACCTGGGGTCTCGCGCGTGAACGTTCGCGATGAATTTGAACTGGTTTTTCGTGCAGGAAAACGTATACTCGAATCGACTGGCAATCAGATAATACTGGTTCCAAGTATAAAAGTGAAAAAGGCCCTTTGTCGCTCGCGGGAGCCGCGCGGTTCGCATCCGCGTTCGGCGTTGGCGCGGTCATATCGGTCGCGGCGAAAGAAGTCGACTGATCCCGATGAACCACTGCGAGCATCTCGCGTACATCTAGCCGGAAAGTGTCGCGTCCCGGAGTACGTCCGACACAATTATATATAAGAAGAGAATCGATATGCACGACAGTCCCAGAGCTGCGATGGACACGTGCGCATAACAAAATGCTGCACCGTGTGTATCAGGACGTTCGACGTACTCGAACCGGTGAGATCACGGACCTGGATCGGCATAGAAAACAGCAAACCCTCTTCTGGCGTTCGTTGGAGAAGCTCGACTCTCGGCTCTCCGCTCGTTATTCCCCGCTCTCCATTCTTCGGTCTCCGCTCTTCATTCTCCGCTCTTCGTTCTCCGCTCTTCGCTCTTGACATCGGCTGGTTCGACTCGCTCTGAAATCTCTCGCCCTAGGGCCTGTTCATTGCCCATTCTAAAGGCCGCGGATCACTTCGGACCTCGTCGTCGACGGGACACGGAGCAGCTTATAAGTACAAAGGGCCAGCGATCGCTGACATGCGATTGAAGTCTGGTGAAAAACCTTGTTACCAGACCTCGCACTTGTGGATCGGATTCATTTTCGAACCCTTTGGACAGTTGAACTCCGAGGCGAATTCCGGCAGGTTCGACAGAGGCCCGATTACTCTGTACTTTGGCGGACTGTGGGAATCTTTCTCGATTTGTAGAGCTATCGCCTCGGACGTGGCAGCAGAACACCAGACCTGTCGTGCGAATCAACCGGCTCGATTATTCGAAGAAGAAGATTGGTGGCCGGACGCAGCACTTACCTGAGCAAAATTCAAGAAGAAGAGCTGACGGTGCGTCAAGTTGAGGCCGGGCAAAGGCAGTTGGTCCTTGTAGGTTTTAGGCGTGGTGACGTACGCGTGGTATGCAGCTTTCAGGCCTCCGTTGTCCGCGATATTCTCTCCTGTCGGCCGATCGAGTCGATTAATCGACGAACATTCTTCGAGAAGCTCGGATAGAGAAACGAAGATTTACCCAAAGTTTGTCGTCCGTTCACGTGCCGGCCGTGGACCTCGAAACCGTTGTACTGTTCTACGAAGCACTCCGTCCGATTTTTGAACCTGTCTATGGTGGCATTGTTCCACCACTGGTTCAAGTTCCCGTTCAGATCATACTCCCTTCCTGGAAGGGAAAACGAGGCATGAAAATGAGCCGGTAACGCGGGAAAGAATCGAAGCTGCTCGTCGCTCGACCCACGGTACCTTGATCGTCGAATGCGTGCGTCAGCTCGTGTCCCATCACTACCCCTATCCCGCCAAAATTCAAGCTTTTCGGGTTCTCCATGTCGTAGAACGGACTCTGTAGAATCCCAGCCGGGAATACTATTTGATTCTTGGTAGGCCGATAGTAAGCGTTTACCGTGGGCGGTGTCATGATCCACGTGGTCTTGTTCACAGGCCTGTCCAGCTTGTCCAGGTTCTTCTTCAAGTTGTACTTGTTTACCCGAATGTTGTTCTGAAAGTATTCGTTCTGCCTGATCATGAGATCTCTGTACCGATCGTCGAGCTCGTTCGGTTTCAAAATAAAATTGGGAAAGCCGATCATATCGGTGATGGCGTTCGCCTTCTCCTCCGCCGCCCGCCTGGTCTCCGCGTCCATCCAGTCGAGATTCTTCAAGTTCTTGGTGAAGGCTTTCCGTACTTGCTCGATCATCTCCTCCGCCTGAAATCACCGCCGGTTAACCCACTTGAAGCGACAAGCTTTGCGCGAGACTACACGCGCCACTACGCTATCCTACGTTTGCTATCGTTCTATCGGACCAACCATAGGCTTGCTCTTCCCGTGGAAAACCTCTCGGACGAACATGGCTCCGATCGCGAAGCCCATCGCGTTGCTGGTGTCGCTGACGCAGTAACGCCACTGCTCCTCTCGGCCTTCCGAACCGATCAAGGCCTTCCTGAGACCCTTGTAAGCGTCGCGGAACGGCTTCGACAGGCAACCCGTCAACGACCTGACGGTCTGCCAGACCAGATAGTTGTTCAGCACTCTGCGAAAAGAATCGGATGGGTCTAGAAAATATTCCACGTTCCAGATACGACGTAGCTTACGTCTTCTTCTCGTCCGTCTTCATGTACTTTTCCACGAGACTCGACAGATTGACGAAATACTCCGGCACGAAGTTCACGATCGTCGTCTTGCCGTAGATCTTCTTGTTGACCAATCGGGTGGCGTTTTGAAAGTAGGTGACCCAGGACAACTGGAACCACGCGACTCGTTAGGTCCGTAGCGCGTATAAAATTGGAGCGCGCGTATGGTGGACGATACGGGTCCTATGTTATACGTACGAAGGGTGCTAACACCTGGAGCTGGTTCAACGTCATCGGATTGTAGAGCTTCTCCTCATCACGGCGATCCTCCAGCGGCGTCATGATCTCCGCCAGCTTCGTCTCGAAATCGATCACCTCCTGCATCTGCCGTCTCGTCGAATTCTCTTCTCCTCCCAGTAGCACGCCGATCTGCGCATAATAAGCTCCGTTCGTACTCGATTCGAAGCACGGTACGCGATCGTTCGACGCGACTCTACCTTCGTCATGTACTCGAGATAAGCGGTCAACACCTTGCCGTGCTCGGTAACGTTCAGGTAATTGTCGGCGGTCGGCAAGGTCAGCCCACCCTGATCGATCTGAAAAGAAAATCCTGCAGTTTGCTTGATCGAGTCTACCGACGCTGCCGCGACGTTTCTAGAGCCCTGGCCTTACTTGTATAATGTGCCTAGAGCTATTTCGATCGTCCTCGTTCACCGCCCATGTAAACAGACCGTCCATGTTGTAAACGTTCTGCAAAATATGCATGCTCGTTTGCAGGGACCACGTGGACACGTTAAATTTCCCGGAGACGTTCCAGCCGCCGATCGTGTTCAGCAGATCGAGCATAGGCTTCGCGCCCAGGGTCTCTATAGTGTCGTTCGCGTCCATGCACGATAGAAAATAGTTCTTGGCCTTCTTCTCCGCCTTGGACCTCATCTCGCCGATCGACTTTTCTGTTCGCATGGAAATTGGAGAAATAGAAGAAACGTAGAGGGGGAACATAGAACGTAGAATCTAGATGGCAGGGCCCGGGGTAAACTATGCCTGGGTATGACATTACCGAGAACGTTCTTGACCACCAGCTGATTGTCCTGCTCGAGTTTCCCGAAGGTCCCCCACATGCTGTTCCCATCCGGTATGGGATTCTTCTTCATCCATCCACCGCAGGCGTACCCGTAGAAATCGTCGCAAGGGTCGACCGTGCGGTCTATGCTGTTTATGATGGATGCCGCCACGATGACGCAGTGCTCCGTCAAACAGTGGGTCCCATCTGCAACAAGAAACCGACGCGACTCTTTGGCGGGTCGTTCGCATCGAGGATTGGCCGCCCGCGATCTCTCACGTTCTCGTTACCGTCTCCGTGGGATGTCACGTGGAGGATCTGCGCCTCGTCCCAGCCGTTTTTGCTGCTGATCACGATCGACAGCATGACGACCATCAGCAACAGACCCGCGCAGATGATGAAAAGGCATCGCTCGAGCGCGCTTCTCGCTCTCCACAGTGACGTCCCCTGCGCGAAACAAACGGGCCGACTCGTTTAAGCCTGTTAGAAAGCGTCGCCCGACCCTTGGACTCCGCGTTTTATTGCTAGAATCATTCTATTGCTCCCGCTCAGATTCAATAATCGCGATAGTTTGCGCGCGTTACGCGTTACGCGTTCCTTTGGATACGGGGAAACAATCGTTTCTGGCTCGCAGGCTACGCCGGCGCGACGCGAGGCGTCGCTAACACTACAAAGCACAAGGCTGATAAAGATAAAACGCGAGATGCTCGGGGAGAAGACGGTGATCGCGATATTTACCTTGATCGGGAAACGTACCGAGCGGTATCTAATGTGCGTCGCCGACGAACTGATGCCTTCGCTGTGGGGAGCACTGGACCCTATGCTGCTGGTGTCCTCGTCCTCGAATTCCGCCTGCTTGTACATCATCATCTGGAAATCGTGGCAAATACGCGCAACGTGTAGATAAACGGTTGCTGTGAACGATCCTCGGATTCCGAGATCAAGGGAACCGGCGCGGTGGCCGCGACCACGCTCTGCCTCGCTGTTACACAAGGTCTAGCACGCGAGATAATGTAATTACTAGCTCGTAAATATTTTCTAAAGCGATTCATCGCCGGAATAGCTTCTCGCGCACGGGAATTATCATAATGATAAGGTTACCGAGCTCACGGTTTACCACAACTCCCGCGGCACGGACACAGACTCTCGATCGAACGAGATAAAATGGCTCTCCGGAGCGTACTCCGATCGTTTCTGTATCTCGCGAACACTCTTGTTATCCGCGGCCCGGTTGTTCCGCTGAAAAGCCGCGCACGAGATAGACTTCGACGCGAGATGCGACAAGAGGAAGGCGAACCCGGCCGCGGAGCGCGACTCTCGAACCGTTGAGCTACGCAGTTGAGCTACGCCGACCGGGCCTCGTCTCGATGCGGGAAATTCGTCGACAAAATTGCCGCGGTTGGTGACACAGTTTTAGACCGCACTAAAAATACGTACCCTCGCGTCGCCGTAACGTCAAACCGAATGCCAGGGCTACCCTGGCCGACGACGGCCGCACCGGTAGCTCTCGTGTCGCTCTCGGCTCGCTGGAATAACATAATATCGCGGCCGCGGAAACCAAGTGTTCGCGACGATTCACGACAGACGGGAAATCTCGTCGACGGTGCCGAAGACTCGTCAGCCTGCGACTGGCGCGTCGGTGAAGCGATTACGCGGTATCGCGACATCTGCCGATATCCGAAGTCGAGAGAGACTTTTTTCGATGTTCGACGAGGCGATAACGGGACCGAGCATGCTCGCCGGAACACGACGGAACAAAATCGTTCGTTTATTCTCGTGACACGCTTTCGCTTTCAATCCTCTCCCTCTTGTTCCTCCGCTTCCGTCCGAGCTTCGGAGTTCCGAAGACCGAGACGCAAATACGTGTTACCGTATGCACCTCGCGCGTTATCTCTTGTTCCGACGCTTCGGCGAGAAGGCTCGCAATTGACCCGATAACGAATCGCTGAAATTTTACGCAGATCGCTCGAGTATGGTTGAACTTACGTTGCGTTCGACTGCAGCGGTTAGGAGCGACTGTTCTTGAAATAAGACGACCAGGCGGCCCTCGGCGGGCCTCGCTATTATTTGCTAGAACGGAAGCGCGTTGCGACCGGAAGTGCAGAGTACGCGGAAAACATGGTCGCGATAACGCTTGGGCGCGACTGGACGGTCCGCGCGTTGTTTACAATTTTGGACACGATTTGCCGCGAGCGGATGCGCGATTTGTTCGCGGACGAACGCGAGTTTTCGCGAGACCGTCGACGCTGATCGATCGGACGAATCGTTGTTCCGTGTGTCGACCCAGGTGATAGATCCACGAAGTGTCGATTAGAAATCACGGTTCAACGGGAGCCCGATGGTTCGCGAGAGGAACGCGGCGAAGCTCTTGTCGAAACTGCAAGTCGCCTCGCTGCACGCGTGCATGCACGAGGAGCCGCGTAAGCACGCGCACGCGTATGCAATCGAGCCGTCCGTTAATACGTTTCGTCACCGACCTTTCGTTCGGTGGCAGGAAACGAACACTTGTGCCGATGTTAATACAATTAAAACGTTTTCCGCTGCGATACGCCGGACCCGATCCGATCCGAGTCGCTTCCTTTCGTACCACGACGAGGCTCGTCGCGATTCCCCCTCGATTCCCTGCGAGATAGCAAAATTACATCCGTCGAATCTGGCGGACAAACACTCGAGCTAGAACGTGTAGCGGCGCGTTTTGTGGCGCACCGCCGTGTTTCGATGCGCGCTCGGTACAATGAAACGCAGAGACAGACGAGGGGGATGTTGCGGCGACTCGGATCGGCGAAGCGACATAAACGAAATGAACGGAAGACTTTAGATGGGCCGAGGGTTGCAGCGTATTAATCTACTTTGTGGTCGATTTACGCCAGCGGGGTCTAACAAGCGTCGCCGCTATTAGATCGTAGAAAGATGAGAAGAACGCGCAATTATCGGACGAACGAGCGAATAGACAACAAGCGGTTTCCCGGTGACTTGTGACAGCCTCGCGGCAATCTCACAGCAGTCTCGCGAAACTATCGATTGATACATTATCCGTGCCTGGAATTGAGTGACATCGGCCATCGCGTACGTCGCGTACTCGTTTCCAGGGAATCCTGTTCCCGAGGGACCAGAGGGACACGCCGCCGATCGATAGCTTCGCTCGGCTAATAATAAGTCTCGGGTGGCAGGCGTTTCGGAAACGCGCACCTTTCAGAATACGATCCGCGGACGCGACTATCCTCTGCGACATTTACATTACATAACGAATACGCCCACTCTCGCGAATCGTTTTCACTTGTTACCGGGATCTTTGTTTCGAATTGTTTCAAATCGTTTTTTTTTTTTGGTTTGTACTCACCTTCACCGACATGTTGCCCGGCTCCGATCTCGTAATCGCGGCACAGTCACTTGAATTATTGATTCACTAGACCGGAAGCGGGGGTAAAAACTTGATCCCCAAACGAGCACCGGAGCAAGCACCGGGCCAACGCAACGGAGCGGAGGGCCAACGGGCCAGCGGGCCAGCGGAACCAGAAGGAACACGGTCGAGGCCGAAGGTCGAGGTTCGAGGTTCGATGTTCGATGTTCGAGGTTCGAGGGTCGAGGGAGAGAGTGAAAGAGAGAGAGAGATAGAGTGCGAAAGAAAGAAAACACCGTGGCAAGGAATTAGGTTCTTCCGCGAGACTGTCACATTTTCCAGCCTCGAATTTTGCTCCACCGCCGTGTCGATGCCGCCAAGTTTGCGCGGTTGTCTCTCTCTCTCGTGGGGTTGCTTTGACTTCGATGCGCCACCAACCCCTCTCTCTCTCTCTCTCCCTCCCTCTCACCTCTCTCTACCAATCCTGCTGATATTGATTTCCACCGGGTCACTGGGTGACACCTGCCATCTCTTTACCGTCGACCCATGTTCCGTGCTACACGCTGCATGCTCCGTCGAGCATCGCTTACCATCCAAACCCAGCTATGTTCGCTGCGCCGTCGTGATATCAATCCAGCCACCGATAATGGAGCTCACTGACAACTGTGCGAGAAAGAGTTTGCGTCAAGTACATGTTCTCCATCGATCGAGAATAGTTGGCACTCGGCCAAATCAAAACGATAGAACATAAACATTTTACCGTGATCTCGTTTGCGTCCTGGCCAAAAAGCAGGTATGTTTCCTTAGCCTCTTCTCGGGTTCGCAAATAATCAGGACCGTCGAGAGAAACTCGGAGAACCGTACCGCCGAGCATGCCCTGCGTCGTTTGCAGCTTGCGATTGCTTCATGACGCACCGAGAAGACGAAGAAGAAGCAGTAGAAGACCAAGAGGCGATCCGCGTCGATTAAAAAATGGCTAGCAGTCCGAAGAACATGGTACGCGTTCGCGTGAATAAATATCTCGTCTTTATTTCAGAAAGACATCCTTCCTCTTTCTTCTCTTCCTCCTCCACCTTTCTCTCCCCAACCTCCTCGAGCTCCTCCACCTCCTCCACCGGTCGTTAGGTACAATATATCTTACAGTATGATAATACGAATATGATTGCACGTTACGGTCAGAGGATCGCTCGGACTAGTTTATTGGTTAAAGCTATGTAACACGCAGACACTACGCACGCACACAAAATATAGTGTATTCCTGAATCTACAGAAGATCTCCGTGGTTCCGGAGCATCGCGTGTCGTTTACCATACGCGTTATAATATATTCATTTTTCAAACGGACAGCGTGGAAACGGCTCGTCCCGTTTCAGGATCGGTTACAAAAAATAATTGTGTAGGTATTTTATGTTTCTTTGTACGTGTGTATGTATGTATGCATGCTTGTTTGTACGTGTGAGGTCACGTTTTTATGGACGTGAAGAAATTCTCGTAAGTATGCATGTACGTGTACGTATACGCAAATGTATACACGCGTCTGCACACATTTTTCATATTCTCCTCCACTCATCTAATCCCATTTCATTCCATTTCAGTTAATACCATTCCTTTCATTTCGTTTCTCTTCATTCCATTTCATTCCATTTCATTTCGCTTCATTTCACGTCCTCTCGTCTCATTTTATTTAAGCTAACGCCTTGGCTGTGCGCAACCAAGCGACCGGTCCCCGAGCGGACCCGGTCATCAGATCATTAATTTACCTAACGGACACGCTATTGGCACGTATGCTGTTTCTTTGGACCGCAGTTACAATCGAGAGAACTTATCGAACGTAACGGAAAACGCGGCGATGCGACAACGTTTCGGCGACATGAAAAATCAGGTGTAACCTTGGAAAAAGACAAAGAGAGAAAGACACGATAGAAGAGGAAGATACATGTATGCGTTCGCAAGCTGTGGTCGCACCGAAAATCGATTGGAGCGTAATCGTTTCAATCAGACTCCAGCTTTCGCTCAACTTGCAGAGCTCCGTTCGCCCCAACTTATTGAGTACCTATATGCTCGACCCACTCCCCTACGGCCCCTTCGTTCGCGTTCCTCGCTGCACGCTTATATTAGTAAACAAACTAGAGGCTCTTTCATAAATTACAATATCTTAAAGATTAATTGGAACAGCGATGGCTTGCCGGGCGTCGAAGGAGATCGAGATTAATCTACGAGTTCGTGGTTGCAAGGCAAAACGACGAAACTTCGGTTCAATGTAGGGATCATAGAATTAGCGAAAACCTTTTCGTTTGTTCGAATCAACCAAACCGGTCTAAACAAAACAAAACGAAACGAAACGAAACGAAACGAAACGAAACGAAGCTATAGAACCGAAAGTATAAAACTGCGGGATTACGTCGGGTGAGAGAGTTTTAGTCGACTGGTAAAATCGGAATGTAAACGTTCCGATGTAAACGCACAAAGTGGTGCCACTAATTGTCAGTCAGCGCTGCGGTGTCTATAAGGCAAGTTCGGCTAAACAGCCGAGACGTAAAGTAAAAACGTTGCTTCGAATTGTTTCGCGTAGTTTCGCCTTGTAAGACCACGGAAACGCCGAGATCGCGTAAACGTGCAAACACGGGAAACGAATCTACGAACGGCGAATCCGATCGAACCGTAGAACGGATGGATCGGTTTCGCAGCGTCGGTTAAAACGGTTTACGGTACGCGATCTCGCAGTCTACGGTTCGTGGTTTATTTACGATACACGGTATAGAAAATCGCGACGCGGGAGCGACGGTCATGCGATAAAACATTCCTCCTTACTTAATTAGAACGTTTGATATTAAAAAGTTTACTCGTGGTTCGTAAATGTGTGCGACGATGTGCGAAGATTAGAAAAAGGGTGCGCTAACGAGTCGATTGGCATGCCGATATTAAAATGTAGGACGACGAGAAGTGCAACGTCAATCGACGGTTTTGTGCGTAACCGGAGTTAGTTGAGCCCATTCATAAAAACAGGGACACCGTTTGCACGTAATTGAGTGCGCGCGGTCAACCGAATGCGACACCGTCGCGTCGCGACGCCTTGCGACGCGGATCGAACGACGAGTCGTTCTGTTTTCGAGCAAATCGTTTTCTGGCAGTATCGCGTTCACCAACGAAATGCTGTCGACGGCCGTTGGCAGTCGGGGCAATCTCCTTTTCGTCCCTATCCACCGACGGCTGAAGAATCAGCTGCTTCTCACGGAAATGAAAACGGTGCTCTGAGTGTTCCCACAGGTTTCTCAGTATAAACGTTTACGAGAATAGTTATTGCATCGATCAGCCCCATCGTCGCTTGTCGAGCGTGGACAATTCGGGAATCTGCCACGCGACAGTGCGGATCGATCGAAAAATAGACAGGATCAACAAGCATTGTAGGTACAACATTAAACGTTTCTCTTAATACGCGACAAATATACACCGACAAATCGGAGGACCCGTTAAAAAAATAATACTGCGCTCGTTTTTTCTTTACACCGATTGCGGGATGGAACGTGTTGTTCGACATTCGTCGACCTGACGATCGAGTTAACAAAATGTACATATATGTATATATATATACATTTCGTTATATGTATGTATATTTTATGTCTGTGTGTATGGATATGTATGCATATGCATATATATATATATATGTCTATGTAGTTGTATATGTATCTGTATACTCATATGTATACGCGAGAAATCGTACTTTAACGTGTATACAAGAATAAGGTATCGCTTAAACGGCGAATCGCTGATGCGCTCAGTCCAACGATTTCGATCTGTCTAGTCTATGTTTACTTTCAAAATCAGAATTTGTACTGACGTTGGCGAGACGAGGACGACATCGTTGCTCGACCTCGACATTCTCCGTCGAGGAAGTTCCGCCGTCGGAAACGAAAGACTCTAATATCACATTGTTGGATGGATTTGATTGGAAAGAACTTGCGCTAGTGCCAGCCGTCTCTTCCAAAGGACTCGCATAATTTCTGGACACGCGAACGATCGCGGTCGCTGTCGCTATCGCTGTTGCTGTCGATATCGCTGTAGCTGTTGATATTGCTGTCACTGCTGCTGCTGCTGCCGTCGCTGTCGCCGTTGCTGTCGCTGTCGCTGGCTCAGTATTGATAAGTCCCTCACAGGACCGGGGCAGAGTTCTCGAGAACGCTCTCCGAACCGAAAATTCCTCGCATTTTGCGTTACCGGCGTATCTGCCGGTCGCTTTGAGAGACCCGCCGTACACGCGACGGCTCCTCGAGAACTCTTCCGACGGTTCGAAATCTTCCGACGAATTCATCGTTGATTCCGAATCATTTTCTCGTATCGGCGGAAACGCCCTGCCAATTTCTGATGCGTTCCGCCGCTGCTCGTCCTCCTGGTGGCTGTTCTGAATACCCTCGTTCGCGACACTTGTCTCGTTCCCGTGTGCATTGACGATTGAACAATCGCTCGGTTCCCAGACGCTCGGCTCTCGACTGCTACCCGCTGTACAGTCGATATTCACCATCATATACCTCTCCGTTCTCGGCACCTCGTAGCTTTGATTCTCTGGATCCGAGGGCTTGTCCACCGAATAGGGGATATAGTTTGCGGAAGTACCTTGATAGATACGTGCGAACCCATCCCCAGTGAGGAACGGCAAGGATTGCTCCTCATAGTTGAAGGGAACGTTGACGCACACGTTCGGCCTGATCGTTCCGTCCGCGAGCAAGTACGGCGAAAAACGCGGTAACGTTATCGCCTCTGGGTTCTCGAGCTGGCAAGTACTCCCGTTTTGCTCAAGACCACCTTGCGAGTTCAACCTTGTCAACGGGTTGCAAGCGTACGAGAAGCACTGCGGTGGCACGCTCGAATTTGGCAGAATGCTTGGTAGAACGCTTGGCAGAACGCTTGGCAAAACGTTCGGCAAAACACTCGATGATTGACCGTTGACCCGCGTCCCTGACGATTCCGGCGACGCTGGATTCGATACCTTTCCGCGTGTCTGAGCTATCACAGTTTCGTAGCTCGGCGGTGGACCGTACAGCTGATAGTACGGACAGTTCGCATCGTTCAAAACGACGTTCATGTTCATGTTTTGATAATGCGATGAAGCGGCCGAGCCATTGTACGCGGGCACCGCGCCGTTCCTCTGAGGACCTGCGAATAGAATCGTACATTATACAGAACGGAACCCACCGGACCCAGCTAACGCTCGCTTGGTCTACTAGCCTTTCCACATTCGATGCAACAACACCGTATTCCTCGCCGAATTGTAGGTGATGCGAGCTCTCTGCCCTTGGCAAGGCGGTCCCCGAAGGGAATTCTGAGCTCGCGGATTCGAAGTCCTGTTTGGTATAGTCGACGCGGCTGCCCTGTATCTACCTTGCAACCAGTACCGGTACCACCATCCACCACCGGAACAAACCAGGAACATGATTATCACCAATATCCTGAAAATAGGAATATAATCAATTACAATTTCTTGCGTACTTTTTTAATCACATGCATGACAGTGCAGGTCACTACCTACCAGTAATACCATAAATGTTGAAAGTGCAATCCTGGCGTCATGCAACAACCGATACCGCAACAATATTCCATTCTAGAACACCTGAAATGATCGTTTTCGCATAGTTTAGATAGTTTAAATATTGTATATGTAAACCGCCATCAATATTTAAATTTCAAATTTCGAATTGTAATATTTCAAATTGATTGTTTAACGACACAGCTCGGTCGACCCTGGTCTATTTTTCGTACCAGGGTGCAAAAAATATTTTATCTTCGAAACATCGTGAATCGTGACGTCACGAGTTCGTGTTGCAACAGTTGCATCTTTCCCTTATAGAATAAACATAATTACGTGCAGGTGACACTCACTCGTAGTGTTTCATTTCTCCAGACATTTCGGAGGTACAATATTTTGCTTCTGCCTAAAACAAGTATCCGTTTTAAATCGGTTAGCAGTTTAAAGATAAAATAATCGATAGAAAAGGAGAACATGAAAACATTGTTAGCATTGTCGTCGTGTAAAGAGCGATACATTTTTAACGGGATCGATGGAAACGCGATCCATCAATCCTACAACGAAAAAGTTTTCGGTAAACGCGCAAACTATTACGACGAATCAGTTTGAAGTATGAAATTAATCGACCGTGCATTCGATGTTCCATAAGAAGAAACGACGTCGAACACTAACGAGTAAAACGGATTACTCACATATATCAAGCACTTGGACGTCCCAGCGAATATCGCCAGCTTTTTCTTCGTGTTTCGCGCCATCCTTTCTCGGTACATTCACACCTTCGTTCCTGTCGAAGAAAAACGAGACGCTCTGACAGAATGTTTTGACATAATCACCATTTCGCTCCGACTGTCATGTGCACACAACATTGAACACCACTTATTGATTTCAATTTCGGAGCTTCTCAATGACGTCATCGAGCTCAGAGCTGCCAACCAAAGGGATTCGCCGAGTTGGTTGGCACCATTGAAACGCGTCGTACCTTCTGAACAAGTTCGCAGGCCGCAGGAAATATCGCAAACGAAACATCTTGCAGACATAGAGAAATCTATTACTTAAAACAACTTAAAATAATAAAAGCATTCAAAATCCCTTCTCCATTTTACGTCATTGCAAAATATATTTTTCTTTCAGAAGCATTGTGACATACATTTTGGTGCATTATCGATAAATTATGTTCGATTACATCGAAATCGATCAAACGTCGTGTTTACTGATATTTTTATTGTAGTCGGAACTTGATAAAACTCTCAACAGTTTGGACACACGTTCATATTCTACTCATCAACGCACATTTTATTCTCCTGAAGAGCACACTATAGTTGATGCTCTTCTAATCAATGAATTAGATAAAAAAACAATACTATTACAAAGAAACCTTTGTTGTCTCTATTTCTATCACAGAGTCTTTTGTCGTCGCATTCTGATCAATTGTTGTATTCTTCGTCTGCGAAGACATTAACGTGTAGCTGATTTTGAAGTATTTCTTCAGGAATGAAGCGTAACTGCGACGAGAACCACAGTAGAAGCAAATGCTACATAGCGTCATGAAAAGCAGCGCCCCCAGAATGAAAGCCCTGTCGAAAATCGTAATTTGTGAGTAATACTATATACATATGCACATCGATGGCCAGTACATAATCAAAAGAAATATACGTTAACAGTAAGGGATTGATATCCTTCTCTTTGCAGCACACATTATTACCGCAGCAATACTGCCAGGATTGGCACAATCCCCAAACACAGTAATGTACCGAACTCTGAAACAAAAACAAAAATATTTGCATATATTTTTCAAATCGTTTACCAGAAAACGTTGACTGATGAACATTAAAAACTTGAATTACCATTGATAATTTTTAAGTAAAGTAAAACAGTGTATTCGCATGACAGCTGTCCTGTCAAAACATAATCATAAACTACTCGATTACTAGATCGTTAGTAGAGTACATTTTCCAAACCATAACTTCGTTTCCAATAAACGAAATTCGCTTCTTTGGAAAGAGGACCACCGCCGCAGCACCACATTGGTCGCACTTCTTTAATACTGTATTATTACCCATGACTATAAAATCTATCGAACAATCGAGTAAAAATACACCGTACACAATACAATCTGCACAACGTGGATTGATAAAAACGTTTTGCACGTAATTAATTTGGGACTACATAAATCATATTACAAAAATGGCATTAAGTTCGAGCACGAAGCAAAAAATTGCAATCATCTTAGACGTGAGCAAGACAATATTCCACTGGGGTTTCATTCCTACGATTTTATATTTAGGTTATACATGCATTTTATTCAAAATCATTTAACCTCAATCGTTAACAGAAATGTACTTGTTCGTCTTTATAAAGATATAATAGAGGCAAAATGATCATGTATGTGTAATTAATCGATTTATCGTTTGCGCAGGATTCAGAAAAGGTGCTGACCCAGGCATGCCAGAATTAACCCTCATGAAGTAAGTTTCCTTGATGAGCTCTTTACGTTAAATTATAATGCATATTCTGTTCAAAATAATATAATACTTTTATATTTGCTTTTTCAGTTTACTGTGGCAATAAATACATCTGTTACACCATTGTTCCTTTTTTTTTACTTCTAACGAAATGCCCTTGTTGATCCATTGATTTCTTTACTGTATTTTCGTTTAATTGAATACATTTCTCATTTCTTAATAAAAATAATACAATTATTGGCAAGACGGTGTTATCTTTACGTCAAACGAAATGAAATACAAGTTTTCTGATTACATATACTTTATATCGTGAATTCATTATATATTCTTCATGTCAAAATGTTGGAAACATTAAGAAAATACAAAGAAGTATTTTTTGAAATATGTTTGCGTGATTATTTTTGAAACGAAAATATATATTCCTGTGTAATACCAAGGAAATCATTAACTTATGTATTCAAATTTTGGCAGATCGTTTTACGATCGTTTTTTACGTTGTTTCGTAAAAATTTCATCGTCATTCTTACAAGTTAGCGATCAATGATTATTTTCTTTATCTTGTTTCTCGTTTGAGATATCTCAATCACGAAACAAGCATGTAACGATAAAGTCTGTTAAATAAAGGATATCTTATTGTTAATACGTGGAAACTTAGATCTATTAACATACTACGCACGATATGATACGACCTCGGCAAGTGACAGCCGCAGAGTACGATACATAACTATAGGACAGTGATACCTCACTATATTGAGCCATTTCTACCTTACTATATTGCGCCTTTTTATCCCCCACCATTTTAATGCGCATACAGCTTCGCGCAGTTGATTTAGAAAGAGAACGGGAGATGATCGAGGGAGACGGAACGAAAGCAACGGGTTCTATGCGTTAGTGTCCATACGGATGCGAAATCTAGACTGTTTCGCTCATTAGTGCTTGCGGTCTCAATCTCTTTGCGCATCCCTCTGCATGGTGCTTCATCTGAAACACACGGCAAAAGTAAAAGGAGTCAAGTTACATTAGTCGTCGATGTAACTGGTTTCTCTTGTGGTTGTCTGATGTCGTGCTCTCTAGCTCAC
Source organism: Augochlora pura (assembly GCF_028453695.1). Taxonomy (NCBI): domain Eukaryota; kingdom Metazoa; phylum Arthropoda; class Insecta; order Hymenoptera; family Halictidae; genus Augochlora; species Augochlora pura. Next base: position 27,021,514 of record NC_135775.1, on the reverse strand, counting down.
AAACCACTTCCTCTCTTTGTCTAAAACTGTGAGGGCAGCACTGCTCAAGTGTGGAGCATCCACCAATTAAAGAAAGGCAGTTTCTGTACTATACCTCAAATTTCTGAGTCCTTTGCCCCTGGTATGGCGCACTATGGTGAGGCACTACTGTACTCTGTGGCTAAACTGTAAAACGCGTCGTTTTGTTGGCAACAGTGGCACCTAACCTGTCAGAAGTAGCAGATCACAACCGTGATCAGTTTTTGGGCATATTAAGATACAAGATTTTAGGTTCATAGATCTGCCGTGTTTGTCACCACGGGCAGCAAAGAAATAATAAGCAGAGACAGTGAAAATTTCCCATCGATGCGTATGTAGAGCAGAATAGAGGTGATCGTTAAAGGTGGCCATCAGATTTTCACGAAAGCTCCCTTGTCCAACTCTGCCTGTTATGCGGTGGTGAACGTCGACAGGTGAGTATACATTTTTCGTTTCACGGTGCACACTTCCCTCATTTTATCGACAAAAAAAAAACAATTCCTCGATGACGTTGGGCCGTGTTGGACTTGTTCCTGCGAATTGGTTTTCCTCTGGATCATCGATAGTGACGGGTAGTAGTGTTGTAGCACCAAGATTTTCGATGTTCCGATGTTCCCTGACGAAAGATCGAAGCCACTACTAACGATGCACATCCTGATGTAACTACTTCGGTATGGACCTTCCAATTACCGATTAACGCTTTACGCGTAAAACATCGTTTCTCGTGGGTATTTTTGTATCCGGTCGAACCTATAATCGTTCTCTCTCACTCTTTTCATTCTTCCTTGCTCTTTCTCTCCCTTACATGTATACACACATACACTCACTGACTCATTCACTTTCTCTCTCTCTCTCTCTCTCTCTCTCTCTCTCTCTCTCTCTCAACATTCACATACACACGCGCAAAAAAACATTTCAGGCAGTTTTATTTATAGTTGTACAAAGCAGTTTTCAACAGCCTCAAGTATGTGCATAAGCAAGTAGTTGTGACATCAACATTGTGAAACTATCGATAGCTCTTTGGAAGCACCAAATCTAATGTACTTGAAAACTAATTGCACCAACCGACTAATCTGTCTTTGTTTCTTGTTCTTCTTGTTTCCTCATTTACATTTAACAAAACATATATGATGATGTTGTACACCTTTATATAAATGAAAGTAAAACTGTAAGCATCGCCGATCTATATTTGTTTTAATTCCCTGGACCCTGTATATTTATTTTGAATTTTTTATCAGATCTGATGCAATTGTTACTTTTTTCTATGTCTTTTCAACAGAATCTATTGTAGGAAGTAGTAACAGTGACGCTCACTCGACAAGCGTATAGAAATATGATGTCAGGGTATCGAGGCAGTGGAGGATCTGGGAGTTATTATGGAGGCTCCTCAGGCCTCAGACAAATAGATTTAGATCAAATCTGGGGAGATCTTCGAGAGGGCATCGAACAAGTTTATAACAGACAATGCATGTCTAAACCAAGATATATAGAATTGTACACGTATCCTTTCTAAATGTAGACATCAATTAAGATTGTAATGTAATTTCAGATTGCGTTTAGTAAATTTCTTAACACATTATATAATCTGATAGACACGTATATGATTACTGTACGAGTGTTCATCAGCAAATAAATAGAACATCGACTAAAACCAAGAAAGGACAAATTTCTCAAGGAGGTGCACAGTTAGTTGGATTGGAATTATATAAACGTTTACGTGACTTTCTTAGAAATTATCTCATTAGTTTATTGAAGGTAATGTTCATTTAATACTATTTATGTTTAGCTATTTAAGAAAAGAAAAATCTTTAATACAATTGTTTGATTTTGTTGGATATAGCATGGTGTAGATTTGATGGACGAAGATGTACTACAATTCTATACAAGACAATGGGAAGAGTATCAATTTAGTAGTAAAGTTTTACATGGTGTATGTGCGTATCTAAATCGTCACTGGGTACGCAGGGAAAGTGATGAAGGACGTAAACATGTTTATGAAATTTATCAGTTGGCATTGGTTACATGGAGGGAAAACTTATTTAAGCATTTAAATAAACAAGTAAGTTGTGTAAAGCATGTTTCGACCATATAAGAAGAGTTATAATAACATTCTACCTACTATACTTCAGGTTACAAATGCAGTGCTTAAGTTGATTGAAAGAGAACGCAATGGAGAAACAATAAACACACGCTTAGTCAGTGGGGTAATTAATTGTTATGTAGAATTGGGTTTGAATGAGGATGGACATAATCTTACTGTTTATAAAGATTCGTTTGAGAATATTTTTCTTGAAGATACAGAAAGGTTTTACACTCGTGAAAGTTCAGAATTCCTTAGACAAAATCCAGTCACGGAATATATGAAAAAGGTATGAAACGAAAATCCACTATCTTTTATACGTTTTGTAAACGAACAATTCACATTTTCCGATTGTTCAATCACAGGTAGAACAAAGGCTACTAGAAGAACGAAAACGAGTTCATGTCTACTTGCATCAAACGACTTGTGATAGATTGGCAAAAACATGCGAGAAAGTGTTAATTGAGAAACATTTAGACATATTTCATTCTGAATTTCAAAATCTTTTAAATGCTGACAAAAATGCAGATTTAGGTCGAATGTATCAACTGGCAACCAGGATACCTAATGCTCTTGGTGAACTAAGAAGTCATTTAGAAAGTCATATAGCAAATCAAGGACTTGCAGCTATTGATAAATGTGGTGAAGCTGCATCTAATGTATGTTCCTTAGTGATGTTTTTGTCGTAAGCGTATAAAAAATCATTCACACGATTTTCTGTTACAGGATCCAAAGGTTTACGTAAATACGACTCTAGAGATTCATAAAAAATACAATGCTTTAGTACTTGTTGCATTTAACAATGACAGCGGTTTCGTGGCAGCTCTTGATAAGGCTTGTGGAAGATTTATTAATAATAACTCGGTAACTAGGACAGCAAATAGTAGCAGTAAATCACCAGAGCTACTTGCAAAATATTGTGATCTGTTGTTGAAGAAGAGTAGTAAAAATCCTGAGGAGGCAGAACTTGAGGATACACTTAATCAAGTTGTAAGTAAAGAGTTTGCAACAAATAAAGATTATCATCAAGTCTGGTTCTTCCTAATTCTTTTCAATTACAGATGGTGGTATTTAAATATATCGAAGATAAGGATGTATTTCAAAAATTTTATAGTAAAATGCTGGCAAAACGTTTGGTACAACATATGTCGGCCAGTGACGATGCAGAGGCTTCTATGATCTCGAAATTGAAACAAGCTTGTGGTTTCGAATACACTTCAAAATTACAACGAATGTTCCAGGTAATGTGTCTGTTTAGAAATTTGTCGTTACCGTTCGTATTAATTTCACATATTACAGCACTGAATTCGTTATTATTCTTGTAGGAAATTATTTTTATATTGGGTAAAATTCAAATTTGACAAAATCATAACATTTTGATTATAGCAATCTGTTCACAGGATATCGGTGTGTCCAAGGACCTGAACGAGCAGTTTAAAAGACACTTGACAAATTCTGCTGAAACACTGGACATAGATTTCAGTATACAAGTGTTGTCGTCTGGCTCGTGGCCATTTCTACAAACATTTACGTTTTCATTACCAACCGAGGTAAATTCGATCCTGAAATAATTCACCATAAACTGGGTCATATTACAAATATTTCATTCAAACTTTATATATTACAGCTAGAACGATCTGTACATAGGTTTACCACTTTCTATAGTTCACAACATAGTGGAAGGAAGCTGAGTTGGTTATACAATATGTCAAAAGGAGAATTACATACAAATTGTTTTAAAAATAGGTAATAGTATACCTAAAGAAAAGCACGTTATATTTTTCGAAGCTTACAGCGCTTAAAAAGAGACGGTTCTAAATGCAACTTTAATTATAGATACACATTACAAGCTTCTACTTTTCAAATGGCCGTTCTATTACAATTTAATGGATCCACAGTATGGACAATACAACAATTGCATGATGCAACACAAATAAAAATGGATTTTTTGTTCCAAGTATGTAATAACATAGAAAAGCACTAAGAGGAAGCAAATATTAATGAAATATTTATAATATCACAGGTAATACAAATACTCTTGAAATCGAAACTACTAACATCAACTGCAGACGACGTAACTGAATTGACTCCATTGTCTACAGTGGAACTGTTTACGGGATACAAAAAGTATGTGCGTTTTGTTATATGAAATATTAATTTCACCAAAGATTCTATACTGATGTATTATTTTTATAATAGCAAGAAACTGAGAGTAAATATTAATATACCAATGAAAACGGAATTGAAAATCGAACAAGAAACTACACATAAACATATAGAGGAGGATAGAAAACTTTTGATTCAAGCAGCAATCGTTAGGATTATGAAAATGAGGAAAGTATCGAAGCATCAGCAACTGGTGGCTGAAGTATTGAATCAGTTAAGCTCTAGGTTCAAACCCAGAGTACATATTATTAAGGTAAGCACGGATAAGAGTATCTCGGTGTAATTTGATAAATCTTCAAGATTTTATCAACCGAATCCACGTCGATCTTACAAAGAATTTTGATAAAACTACAATTAATCGGAATCAGATGTCTGAAAGTTGATACAAATGTAAGAAATGTGCCTTTAATTGAGAATAATTTTGCTCTTTCAGAAATGTATAGATATTTTAATTGAGAAAGAATATCTGGAGCGCACAGAGGGTCAAAAGGACACTTATAGCTACCTGGCATGATCAAGTTGATCTAGGACAACGATACAGCAGCAACCATATACGCAAAAGAAAGATGACTCTCCACTCATTGCTACATACTCAAAATATTTATTTAAGTCTCATATTTTGAATCTCGTATATTTTCTCTGTACATGGATGCCCTTGTACCATGTTATCCCTCTGGTCGCATTTAGAGTGGTTTTTATAATATATTAATAAAATTATTTCATAGTCAAGCTGCTAGATGTGTTACTGTCTGTGCCGTCTCTGAAATATGTTATTTGAAAAACATTTATCAATGCAAATCTGTAAACACAATAGTAGGAGGCTATGTTCTTCGAACTAAAACATGTTTAATAAAATTTTAAAAAATAACTAATTAATTATCACAAAGCTAAAACAAGAAGATATATTCTGTGAATAAAATATTGATAGAGAAAAAAAATTCAGGGTACAAGATAAGTCGCATAACTCAGAATGAACGAAAAGTTATAAAAAGGAAACGTAATTTCAAGTATTTGTATTATAGAATACGAAACGTGTCGTAAATTCGTATAAGCACATAGATAGTAATGCATTTTAGCAATTGTGAAGTCCTGCTAGCAATCACCTGTATAAGGAACAAAATTTTGTACCAGTGAATAAACGAAACTGCCCTAGAATTCTGAAGAATTGAGTTGTTCTTTCGTTCAGAGCAATCTCAATTTAAAATCAATTGTTTCAATGGCTGGCAGTCTTTAAAAGAGGAAACACGCAATTATTGAGTGGTCCTACAAAGACCATAAAGGATTGACTAAGAAATATTAATTGTATACATTGTACCTAAGGCTTAGAAAGCTTGTTTCACCCATGAAGTGAAAATAACGTTTAAAATATGAGACTAATGAATTCTCCTTGTTGATGCTAGATGTATCAAATATTCGAGGCAAATTATCCGAATGATTTCATCAAAATTATTCCTTCTAGTAATTAGAATGCATTAGATATTCACAGTGCAATATAAAATAAAAAAAAAAGAAGGTTTGTGGTATGCTATAATTTTGAGTGTAGGCACAAGAAGGGGCTTTACGTTCAGTTTTAAAAACCGAACGATCATTGTCAATGCATTGGTGCCACTAATACTAAGAATGATATAGTACACCACAATATATAAAAATATAGAAATTTAATGCTTGCAAATGTTACCACGACTGTGGAGTTGACATGTAAAAAGGCTGAGAAGTATAAGTCTCGAACTGAAAGTTATTGTAATTAAAACCGAAAAATTAAATTACAACTTATTTGAGGGTGAGTAATGTCTCGTATTCAATTATGAAAAAAAAAAACAAAAAAACAAAAATATATTAACTTAATGTATTTTATTATAATAAAAACATTAGCATGAATTCGAACGTTGAAGCATTAAATTGTTCAGAGAAGGTTGTGCAGCACGCATTCGTCCGAAAATGCGAATACGTATGTCGTGTTTATTCACTTTTGTATGATGTTTAACATCTTTTAATTGATTCCACGTGAAAATTTCTAGATTCGATTATTCTCGTTGGTTTAGAAAATGTACGACAACAGTATATTATTTAAGGTATACAGCATACAAAATTCTTCACTGCCAGGATTAAGATTTGTAAAATCTGTGCATAACGCAATTGAAAATAACATCGATGTTTTTTTTATATATATCTGAACATTTTTATTTTCAATGTGTGTCCTGTCAACGTGTAGTGTGCACGAAAAAGCCGTGACGATCATTTTACACATGCCAGCTGTGGAACATATTTATATTTTGGTTTTTGTACATAAAGCTAAAATTCATTGTTGTCCATTTTTATTGTTCGTGCACAAAATAAGACTTAACGTGTAAATAAGTTTAAAAAGTCATTTAATCTTATCTAAAGTAGAAACTTTCGTTTCGATACAGTTGCAATGGAAATCAATTGTATATCTTTTTGCAATTCTCATCCAATTACTTTTTGAACGATGCTAAATGGAACATCGAGATGGAACGACGTTAGAATGCATGATTTCCATGGTAACCATGAGCCCACCTTTTATATATTATGCTTTGGAATCTTTTGTTGCAGATCCCATTAACTTATCAAGTATCATCACTATTTTGTATAGCGCAATCGAATAATTGCTACGATTATGCCGTAATTAAAAAACTATATTTATTTCAAGTAAAAAAGAGATTAAGATGAAATCTTAAGTAAAAAATCCGGTTTTCAAAAATCACAATGCTCTGGCAGGTAATATACGAAGCGTGAATACATAAATTTTTTCTGTGAAGACTATTATTAAGAAACACATGTTGTAAAATAAAATTGTATAATACTTGTAGCTATGAAATGGAATTACTCCATCTTTCACAGTGTATAAGTTGTAGCAGTCATTCAATAAATGTTTTATATACAATTTATCATAAGCACTCGGGTTTTTGATCCAATAGTCTTAAAAAATCTTCTTTAGTAAATCTCAGTTGTCCAATAGTAATTAAACACGCCTAAAGAATATGGTAATATTAATAGAAAATTAGACTTTCTCTTAATTATTTACGAATTATAGTAGATTCTTACGTTTTGCTTCTTTAAGTTATCTAGAACTAACATTTGCTTTTTAAATGTGTGAATTATTTCTGTAAGTTGCTTTCCTAGATTACTGACAGTCAACTTCTTCTCATCCTGCAGTTTCCTGACTTGATTTCTTAATTCCTAAACACATATTAAAATTGATAAACATTTCAAGCCATATAAACAGTAATACATATTAAATACATAACATATATATATACACCTTCTCTTCTAATTGGGAACATTTCAGTGCACTTCTTAGTTTGTCATTATTTTCTAATGATCTGTTTAGTCTCATACTATAATTGTTACACTGTTGATTCAGTGCTTTAATTTGTTTCTGTAGTTTGTCTAGGTCCTATTCAAATTACATATTAAAAATTTACTCAACTTCATTCTCAATTATTATTAAACTAATACCTTTTTTATAATTGAATTTTCCATATTTAGTGATTGAGATTGACCCTGTAAGTCTTTATTTGTGTCTTCCAGTTTTGCAATTATATCCTTTAATGAATCTATTTCATTTTGTAATTTTGTTTCAACTTTTCTATATTCAACCTCCAAATCTTTACAAGCATCACACTGCAAGCAATAAAAACAATATAAATTATTGGGAAGTCAGTAAAATATCTACATTGCTTGTTGAAATTTTTGTCACCTTCTTTCTATATTCTACATGTAATGTTTGTAGTTCTTTTTGCAATATATCTATTTTTGATTTAAATAAATTAACAATTGTTTCATGAGTTAAATTTCCTCTTCTATACGCTTCGTCTATCTGATTCTTTTGCGAATCAGTTTTTCTATAAAAAAATGTACAAAATATAAGCACTTATGCAATAAAAATAAAATCTGATGCCATCCTATTTTATATATGTAATTTACAGATATAAAATAACATTTTTGAGTAAATAATTGTTTCGATTTCTCGCTCACAATTTTGTAGATACTGCACCAAAAACATACGGTAAGGATACACCTCGTTTAACTGAAACTTGAATATTATCATTCTCTTGTCTCGTCACATTTCCGGAGATTTCTGTTTGTTCAGTAATGGAATTCGTGACTCTTATTTTCGAACAGGATATCGAACGTTCGTTATTATAAGTGTTTATAACGAGATCTATATTTCTCATTAAATCATTTGCTCTTTGTTCGAGTTCTTTATTTAGTTGACGAAATTCTTTTTCTTTAACTAACAGATCTTCGGTCATTTTTCGATTAGGATAATCGCCTTATTAGTAAGTATGAAAATAAGTAAGTATAATGTACAAGTAACAATGATATTTTCCTGTAATAATTCTGCGTTTGACATTATATGTTGCCACACAATTCTATACGAATCATCCTGATCCTGATCTGTCCTGATCCGAACGAAACACCTGCTCATGTTTGTTTATAGTTTTACAGAATCGTCGCGCTTGCGCTATGCATACTTATCATGCGCACAAGGCGGCAGTTTTTCGTTTTCAAATGTATACGATAAACTCGTTCGAGCAGTCTAAAGCGATCATTACGAAGACGCAATCGACGTGTAAATATTCTGATGTGATGTTGAAAATTTGTTTCCAATCACGATGACAGCACGTTCTATTTTACAAGGTATAGTTGCCAAAGATCTTATCGGTCTGTCGCAATGACAGTTTCTGCAAGATTTTCGTAATTTGTAACACAACACCATTTTCTTGTTTACTTTGTATCCGAATAAATTGCGCTCGTGTTGTGCGAGAATTAAAAACTCATTTTTCAAATTAAATTCTATGTGAGTTCACGAAATATGTATTATTAATTGTTACTATTTTTGCAGTTTTTGACCAGTACCAAAAGGCTCGTCTACTTTTCGTACAATCCGTTGCAGATTTAGCCACCAGACCAAATAATATAGAATGTTTAGAAGCTGCTGGAGCCTTGGATCTTTTATATCCTTTATTGACAGATCCTGTGCCATCCATTCAACATATGGCAGCTATATCTTTAGGAAAACTGGCAAACAATGACATTCGATTGGCAGAAGCTATTATAAGGAAGGATATTTTACCGCAGCTGTTGAAAAATATTGCTAAACAAAATGTATGGGTATTCGTTGCATCATTGTGGTACTTTTCTATAAGCTTTGTTATTGATCAAGTTTTTTTACAGAAATTTTATAAAAAGGCAGCTTTGTTTGTTATCCGTGCTATAGCTAAGCATTCCCCTGAATTAGCTGCTGTAATAATTCAAAGTAATGGATTAGAAATTATAATGGTTTGTTTGGAAGATTTTGATGCTGGTGTAAAAGAAGCTGCAGCTTGGGCATTAGGATACATTGCCAGACATAATAAAAACTTGGGCCAAGCCACAGTTGATGCAGGTAGTATAATAAAAATATATTACTATGGTAATTTCAGTTTGAAAATTTAACCGATCATTTTGTAATCCATAGGTGCTGTCCCCCTTCTAGTTCTATGTCTGCAAGAACCTGAATTATATTTGAAACAAATTGGTGCATCAGCTCTTTGCGATATAAGCAAACATGACAAAGATCTTGCAGAAATTATAGTCAATGCTGGGGCTGTTCCTTTCCTCGTGAAAGCACTGTCTAATCCTGACACCAAACTAAAGGTGAAATAGAAATAGATGTTGCGTGACTATATAATATAATATTATGACTCTTACTAATATATACAGCGTCAAGTCCTTTTCGCACTGAGCAGTATAGCAAAGCATACTGTGCGCTTGGCAGAATGTATTATTGAAGCTGAGGTTTTTCCCAGTGTTCTTGAACATATGGCATATCCGGACGAATGCATTGTTAAAGCAGCAGCAATGCTAACCAGAGAAATTTGCAAGCATACAATAGAAGTATGCTGATTGAACTTTATACTTCCAGTCTTATATTAATTACACTCATTTCTAGATGGCCCAGCTGATTGTAAATATGGGTGGTCTCGGTGCACTCGTAGAATTGATCAGTACATCGAAACTAGCTGCTAGATTACCGGCGATAATGGCAATCGGTTACATCGCTGGACATTGTGATCAATTAGCTATTGCCGTTATTGGATCCAAAGTGTGGTAATATAACACTTTTGTTACGATAACATTCTAAAGAAAATTGTTCACCTTAGGGAATTACTCAACTGTCCACTGTGTTACATGAAGAGAAGGATGAGCATTTACTTGCTATTACTACTTGGGCAATTGGACAAATTGGTAAACATACACCAGAGCACGCGAAAGTAGTTGCAGCTACAAACATATTACCAAAGTTAATACAAGTAAAACCCCGTGTTGTTTGAGTACATATTATATATATACTCTCTCCTATGAAATATTATTAATTTTCACATTATTTTTAGCTTTATAACGATCCAAATAGCTCAGAAGATCTCAAGCTAAAATGTAATGTAACGTTGAAACAAGTATTACAACGATGCATGTACATTGAAGCATTGGAACCTTTGATACATATTGCACCACCTAACATTTTGAAGTATGTTCTTGGACAGTATAGTAAGGTAAGAGATACAATGATATATTTCAACTGATATATAATTCTTTACTTTATACATATTTTTTACAAGTTGCAATTACAAACTAAAACATAACGGTAAAATAAATGAAATAGTATTTACGCTATATCTTGTAATTAAATCATTTATAATTTATTAATTATTTCGTACAACACTGTAACAAATCATGTGATTATTACTGTTTAATAACTATTTTGCATCTCGGTTAAATAACTATTACATAAAAAATCGTATTTTCCACCATATGATATTGTTTTATTAAAATAACTGGTCAAATAGCAATATAATATGAAGAATCTTTTTAAAAGCTATTATACCACAAGTAGCATCCTAACCGTTAGGACTCTGATTTTGTGATATAGTTCTCATTCGTGGATAGTATGATGCATGGTACCAGTACAATTGTTCTTATAGCATTTACTATTAGCTTGTTCATTTTTTAAAATATTATAACTTGTTACAGACGACGGTATTGATGTTGTTTAACACAAATATCAAGTGTTATATATTCCTAGTAAAATATAACATGTATACTTTGACATGCTGTGTGTCACTGTATTCATCTGACAGTAGTAATAATAGGAAGTCAAAGAATTGGTAATAGCATAAAGTAGTCAAAATTCCTTCCTTTAATGTATCTTTAATAAATATTATGGCACATTTTAAGTCCCAAAAAAGCACATTTCTCAGTCTTCCGACAGTAAATGGTACAGCTAAAGTACAAAGACAATTTAAATGTTGAATAGATTTTGTTGGGAAACTTTAATTAAATTATGAAATATTTAAACATACTTCTTTTCAAACTAGTCCCTATTTGCATCTATTGTACCATGGTGTATTTTCTAATGGCAGTATTTGATATAAAGAGATTGGATGTACAAACATTGTAGATACACGTAACAAAGAATGATTAAGTTAGAAGTAAACGTTAATCATTGTTCAATGAAAATAACAGTTCATGAAACTGTTGATCAATAAGGCATTGATTTGATACTTGCGATAATACATTAATGTAATGTACAAATCTTATTATTACGTGTTTTGAATTATATTTTTTTGATAAATGTTAAGCTCATTGATCATAGTATTAACGATAAATGCAGTTGCATCCCAGAAAAGCCAACCATTATTTATGACTTATTCAAATGGTGCCATCTACTTTTATAGAAATGCATATAAAGAATTATATGAGATGCAATCGGCAGTAGAGTAGTTACTTTCGCACAAGTAAAAATATTTCTTCTTGCTCTCGCATTCGTTCGTTCATTTAAAGTGTTTTCCTTACTGAAAAATCTTGAGTATAAACTACATTTATACGAATCATGATGAATGGATAAGTCACGCGTTTAATGAAAGGTTGAAGGAAATTTCTACTTTGGAGTTACGTCTTAGAATTACTGCCATTGTAATGAAAAGTTACCAGAATTTCTGTTGCATGACAATTTCAAGCTGTAAAGCAATTAAGGCATATACTCGGTTCAGAGCATGCAATCTGTCCAAGTACCTCTGAAAAATGAAAAAAGAAAACAAGTTACATTATCGAAATATATAAAAAAAGATTGACCAATCGTTTTTATAAAGGAACACAACAACATGTTTTCTAATGTTACGCAACCCATGATAAGAGAAATAACTTTTCAATTACTATAACATCTTTTAACAATTAAATATCAATTAACTAGAAAATCATGCCTTGTAAAAATTCCAATATACAATAATTTGTGCAGATTTTAGTTTCTGTATTTTGTTAAATCAAATATGGCTTTTGTTCTGTTACGGCATAAGAGATTTACACAATAAATATCTGTACATAACATGATCAAATGTATGTAGAATAGGTTCATATCTTGTTCCAGTCTGATTTGCTGAAAATCGCGTTGATAAGCAGAACTTTCTGATCTGCACAGTCATTGTGATAAACACACTTTAGTATCATACATAATGCTGACATATAATTAAAAGTCAAGTATTTATACAGACAAATTAGGTATTGAGAAGATAAGATGTTTCTTAAGTAAAATGATTGTTAAGTACTTCTCCTGAATAATGAAATTAATCTAATTATTGTAATCATTCTAATAATCAAAATGCATTCAAATTCCTTTTTACAAAGCAATAATATCGTTCATATAATTATCATCACAATAATAAGATAACTTTGGTCTTCTAATGCATTTATACAAAAAAATGATTATTTTACTCATCATTGTCATCATTAGGTTTAATACTAGCATAATTGTTCATATTTCTATTCACCCTCAGCATTTTGAGAAAACTTCCCAATACAAGTATAGTCTTCCGGTGTCTTCTGAAGATACCAGCATAAAGTTCTTCACGTACATCTCTTCTATCACTTACGTCTGAATCGATGCTTGATACAGAAACAACTGATGGTTTCGCAGAGACCGGCTGATGATAGCTGTTGGTCTCTCCCGAATTTAAAATAACACAATGTTGGTTGTTTATCATGTCTATTATTATACTCTGACTTCCCTGTCTAACGTTGCAGTTGAGTGTAGCCTTGTATGTTCACGTTTTATGATAAATTAACATTTACTTCATACGAAATTAACGTCATATGCGTTCCATGAAACTTCTCTGGTTACACTGAATGATTCAGCAGCAAGTTGACTTTTTATAAGATGCAGATTTTTATTTTCCTGTTATCAGACATATTTGCTAGAAATCTGACAACAGTACTGTGTAAGACAGTGCAATTTGCCTTTAATATATGATGATATCATCTCCTTTTTAATCACTTTATTGTTATGTGTTTGAACTTTAAGGCAGCTGTCTTCTTATCAAAGCCTTGGGCTAAAATACTTTGTAATACTCTGAATTGCCTTCTTCTTGACTACTTCTTACATTATCATACAATTCACAGTTCTTCTATTGTATCTTCTCTTCCCTTTTTCCACAATAATTATTTCAAATAGTTTACTAAACTCGATGTATTCAAAGCTCTGCTTAGTTACTTATTATTTCACTTTATTTTTCACTCATCTACACCTATGTTTTTTGAGTAAATTATTTCAAAAACATTTTAAAAATTCAAAAATTCTGTTTATTATAAATGCTAATTTTTTTCTAGAGTAAAAAAATTATAATTTGTAATGAAAAAGATAGGCGGATTGAGATTAATTTTCTAATCACTTTGTTAAAAGTACATTGATCCTTCTTTTGTTTTCTTAGCAGTCGATCTTTAATACCACATGTATCTGAAAATAATTCATAGGTCACATTTCATTATGTATGTATGTACCAAATACATATTTTTAAAAAAATACAATATTTTTTATAACGTAGATAGATTCATTTTAAAGTAACAAATGAAGTCTGTAAGTCAGGTTCCAGAAGCCTTATTCTTAGGCATATTGCAACAAGCATACTGATTGCATACTTGTGCAAATATGCACATCAAAGGACATTAACTTATTGAAAAATGTAAAGGAACTGATTTAATTTTTTTATAACTTTCCCATTATATAGATTTTGCCTAATGATGCCAGAGCAAGAAGGCTTTTTGTAACATCAGGCGGTTTAAAGAAAGTGCAAGAAATTCAAGCAGAACCTGGCTCCACACTATCAGAATATATACAAATTATCAACTGCTGCTTCCCAGAAGAAATAGTCAGGTTGTTTCTACTTTCGAATATTAATACAAAGATTTTTGCAATTCATATTCTCTCTTGGTGGACTCATATACCTCATAAATCATACCTTAACAGTTCCAATTATTCTAAAGTTATGCAATCATTAACGATTCAAATATCTACGAAAGGAAAGTTAGATTTTATAACTTTAGTATTACAATGCTAAATTATCCTTGGTAATTATGATTATTTTCAACACCAGCAAATTTCCAATATTTTATCGATTGCTCAAAGCTAAACTACTTGCATTCATAAAAGATTTTGTCAAGAAATAGAAGCATCCGTATATTTTTAAGGCTACGTGTACATATTAAGATAATAGCAACAGTAGATAATCATCAAAAACACTAGTTGCTTTTGACATAACCCTAGTAAAGGTTTACTTACCGAAGAAATTCGGTAATGTGATTTTATTTCGATGAAAAAGTCCAGTCTTCATAAAGTAGCTCACACCTAGAGCAGATGCAAATAACTTCGACTCTGTTTCTGATTCTCGTATGCCTTAATTTAAATCAGACAAGTTAATGTACGGTGTGATCGCCATGTTGTCACAGCTGATTGCATTGGAAAAATAGGAACCTGAAGTTTAATGGATCAATAATTTTATGGTTACTTGATGATTTCTATAATTTACATACGAATCATGTAACCACATATTTTTATTATCAAAATTTCAATAGCATATTACAATATTTACACGTGCAAACGATTAACATTCTCTTTTACGTATTGCCATCGAATGAGTCACGAACAGTTTTAATAATATATTTCTTACGTCTTACGTGATTCATTAAAAAAGTTATCCCTGATTGCTACTTACATGCTTACGAGGATATTCTTTTGTTTGTTTATGTACTTTAGAATTTTTACTTGATTTTCATCGGTTTAATTATTTCATTTGTTGGCATTAGATATTATTCTCCTGGATACCCAGACAGTCTCCTGGAAGCAGTCGAACTGTATCAACCAAAATGTCCATCACTTTTTGCAATGGAAAAACACGGGTTTTCTGATACCGATTCTAAATCTACTTTGTCATCTCATAATGAAGATTGTTAAAATAATATTTATCTTATCAGGTATCCTCATTATAGATGATTGTTACGCATGTACTACTAAATAAATTAAAGTACTTATTTAACCTATTGTCCGTAGATTGAATCATTCAATTACATCTTAATCGGAATAGATACATTTTAAAATATTCTATTTTTATGTGCAATTTCTTTTACGACTTGCGATTGGTAAAATTAAGCAGTGGTGCTCAGCCAGCACTTGGCACAAATACGTATAATATCATAATATATCGTACGTAGATATTCGTTCGTAGATATATTCGATATATAAATATTAATGTAAAACATATATAACATTCAAATCTTTTAAACCTTACTAGCTATTTGCGTATAATTTGGCCAAGGTTAAAAAATGGTAGCAAGCACCACTGACTCTAGCGTCGAAATGCATGCATACATATGACAAATGTAGATAGGTAAAGGGTTAGTGAATGTATATAAATAGGATGTGAACGATTGTGATGCCTCTTCTGGAGAAAAAAATGAAGCTTCTACCGGCCTCTGTATAGCGCCAATTGGAGTAGTGGCAAAACACTCAAACTGTTAGCCAAATTACCAACAGACGATTTTGGCTAATAGTTTCAACGTTTCGCCACTACCCAAATTGGCGCTGTACGAACTCCAATAGAAGCTTCATTATTTCTCCAGAAGAGCCATCACAATCGCCCTTATATACACAACACTATTATAATAGAGCGCAGATGAGGTAAACGAAACGAGACGTGCACATTCGAACAAAATCCAAAACCGCGTGCTACGAAAACATTATTATTGGATTGCACGTTAAGAATACATAATTGTTTAATGTTTTGTAATGTGTCAGCTGAAATAAATTATAAAAATGAGCAAGTCAAGTGCAACGAAACGTAAAATGAACTCAAAGAAATCTATAGTGCATAAGAAAGCTTCGAAGGAACATATATCTACAAAGACATTATACAGTCAAAAGTTTACTGCACCTTTAAAAAAGAAACGGAAAAACGAATATGATCCAAAAGAAGAATCCAGGTATTGCGTAACTAAAATTTTCAAAATAACAAATGTTATTCAGACATACATAATAAGTTTTAGTCGTACAATTTTTTATATAGGTTAGAAAAGATCGTGTTTGGTGATCCAAGCGACATCGTCAACAATTTATTGAACGACGAGATCGTTACCGATTCGAACGAAAGCAAGGGTATTAATACTAAGGACAGCGTCTTAATAGACGGTGATAAGAACGAGGATTCTGATGGACAAAGAGACGATAATGTCGATACAAATGGTCAGAGAAAACAAGCATGGACCGACGAAGACGACGAAAAATATTCGTATGTATATTATTACATGGAACAATTATTGTCTCATTTGCTTATAACTTTATGATTATATTTTGTTAGAGTACAAACAGCTACGAAGGCACAGAATCGAAAATTGCCTGCCGATATTCCAGAAAAACTGTACAAAGACTTCCTACATAGCAAATATAAACAATTAGTGGGCACTCCGAAATGGGCTGAATTCAAAAAGTCAGAAGAAGGCACAGACGAATTGGACCATGATATATTAAAGGTAATAAAAAAGGGTTCTACCTGTGTCAATACGAGTTGTTTCTAAAAAGGTATTACACTTTTTCAGCACAGTTGCCATTTGGAGAAACCAAAACTAAAAAATTTACCCAAGAGTATAATTGATATAAAAGCCTTAAATCTGATCAATAAACAAACGCACATAGAAGGACCCATTATATCAAGTGTAGAATTTCATCCGTCTTCAACTGTAGCATTGGTAGCTGGTACATCTGGTACTCTGTCTCTGTTTCAAGTAAGTAACTATCATAATATTGTAACCAATTGCATTGGTATTTTCAAATAGAAAATATAATGCATGATTGTATAATTACAGGTAGATGGCATAGAAAATAATAAACTGCATTCTATGCAATATAAAAAGTTTCCAATCAATGCGGCGAAATTTCTGAGAGATGGCACAGAAGTTTTAATTGGTTCTCAGTATTATCCTTATTGTCACTCCTATAATCTCATTAGTGGAAAAACACATAAAATTCTATTGCCACATGGAGTTACAAATATGCAGGTTCATACAGTTAAATTTCTAAGAATTTTCATATTGATGTTAGCTAAATTTCCCAAACAAAACTTTAGGATTATGAAGTATCCCCAGACGGAAAGCTGATTGCTTTTGGTGGCCGAACGGGAGAAATTTACTTATTATCAGCATCATCGAAGGAACTTATTAGTACTTTGAAGATGAATGCAAGATGTAGAGCAATATGTTTTACACCAGATAGTAAGACACTTGTTACACACGGCGGTAAGTGCAATGATACGTATTCTTCTATTCAATTCGATATGTATTAAACTAATCTTATTTAATTTTGTTATGAACAACTGCAGATAGTGCTGAAATGTACATTTGGGATGTAAATAGTCGTTCGTGTATACATCGTGCTATAGATGATGGATGTATATCTTGCGCATCTATCGCAATGTCTCCAAGCGGTCAGTTTTTGGCTACAGGTAGTAAAGAGGGTGTTGTTAATTTATACGACACGGCAACTGTGTTGCAAAACCAAAATCCGACTCCATTGAAAGTTTTCCTTAATCTGGTAACATCGGTTACTAGTTTAAAGTTTAATTCTTATTCAGAGATATTAGCAATGGCTTCGCATAAAAAGAACAATGCATTTAAACTGGCACATTTACCATCGTTTACCGTTTTCTCGAATTTTCCTACATTTGAAACAAATATGTCAATGCCCGAAGCAATCGGTTTTTCTCCAGGTAGCGGTTATTTAGGTATTTCTAATCGATCTGGAAGCGCCTTTTTATACAGATTAAAACATTATGGAAATTATTAAATATATCGAATTCTGTATCATATATAAAGATATTAAAACATTTTTAATAAGCATGCGTTAATTTAATCTTATTAGTTAAATGATTTAGTCCTTATTTTATTTAAAAACAACTTGTCATATTAGAACACGGAAAGGAGTGTAATGGAGATTGATGTATGTAGATGGTTACTACTTTTACTAACAAATTAAGATGCATGAACTTATTAGTGAAAAATAATATTAGTTTATTTATCTCTCTGTTTTTAAATATATAAAGGCAACAAAAAATGTCTATCATCTATCCGATAAAATAATTCTATTATGTAAGATTGAATAAACAGTTTTTGTCATGTGTTTTATTTTAAAAAACATATTAAAAATACTAGACAAATAATACATATTGGACTATGTATCACGTTTATCGTTTACTTATATTTTTTTCAGGAGATTTTGTCTGTTTGTTTCAATGGTTTATAAACCATGTATACAAAATACGAGGTTACAAATTAACATTCTTATTAATATTAAAGTGGATAGAGATTATAATATTCTCGTACTCGGAAAATATAGAATTAGTTGCGATTACTTTCTTGCAGAAAATGATTCGATATAACAGTATATGAATAAAAGTATCTAGTAATCTTTCTCTTAGTATTTGTACTAAAAATTAATAGTAAAGCGATATCACTTTTCAAAAATTTTACTAATAAAAATAGCAGTACAAAATAATATCTACAAACAGAGATACCTTTGTAACGATGTACATAAATAGTTTCCATAGAAGCCTAACTACCTCCTTTGGTCGGTTTAGATTTTTATAAAAAAAAAATCATGAAAGTATATCTTATATTGCGCAAAACGTATACATATGTATACACATATATTTTGGGGTCATTAAATTGTATTGCAGATGTATACGTGCATACATAGATATTAGAGATCCCTATTTCACGTGTATGTAAATATACGTGTACACGTGGATTTTTTCTATCCTACGTGTTCATTGTATAAATGATAATATACATTAAACAATATACATTACAGTTTCCAAAATTGGAAAAAAAGTTTTAATTCTTTTGGCTAATGAGACATAAAAAAGTACAGTCTGTACAGATCTACGAGTTTTGTTAGAAATATTTTTCGATAATTTAGAAGACATTCGAGAAAGCCGATTTATATTACTGTTTAACGAGTGATTTGATCGAGCTTAAGTTTTGTACCGCTTATTTTTTTACCCGACTATACATACATTGCATAGTTTTACAAATCCGTATGCATAATCCTTCAATTGCTCCGCATGTCACATGCCACGTGTACACGTGTATTTTAATTCGTCTAAAACCGCGATCTCTATTGGATACGCATACGCACGCATATGCCTTCGTAGGGCTTATTTCCTTGCACTTTTATTCATGTAATCATTTGGTATATGATTTTTGACCTTCTCATTAACGCTTGTCATGTTCTCCAGCCACGATCCTGAATAAGTTTCTATTTTTCCTTACATATATACTTATGTACTTAATAATATCATTACACGTTAGCTTACACGCGTACAAAATATTTGCTACGGTATATACAGAACTTTGACTTTCAAGTCATTAAACAAATCTGTTAAGTCTTTGTCTCTTCTTTTAATTTTGAAGTCTGTAAGTTAGTTTGTTCAGTTTCTATATTCCTTTGGTGAATGGGTGTGAGGAACACTAGCTATTGGTCCCCCGTAGTCGTCGCAAGAGCACTGGTATCACCACTACTACTTTCTACTATAAGCATTACAGTTTCAGCAGCACCCCGAACACATTCTACTTGGTGACCCGCCCAATCCTTACGTTGACAAAACGTATTGCAGTACGGCGTTCGTCTACATAAAGAGCATTCTGCGAATGCTTCTCTGTTGCAATTAGCACACTACAAAGATAAAAGATTGATTAAACATTTCACATGATTTTATATAGGATTCTAAATTATTATCTTTTATATATTACTTTTTTGTTATGAGTATCCGACGCTGGTTGCAATCCAACAGTTTCAATAACATCTCCCCTACCTCCTAATTGGGCTACAAGCGCTTGCTCTCTTCTTTGTTGCCTACTTACTTCTTTCGCTTCTTCTAATGTTTTTCTAAATTCATAAGCCAATTTCAACATCTTATTTGACATTTCATCGAGTTTTTTAAAAACATCGTCGGTTTGTCCATTCTCTGTTTGATGTACATTTTGAACAACTCCATCCTGATCTTGCGGTTGCTGAACAACCAAACCATCCGTTGAAACGAACTGTGGCCATACTTCTTTATCGGGTATAACCACCTCACCGTCGCTTTCGTCGTTGTTGCTACCGTCGCGTGAATTATCACTTTTTATCTTTCGTGTTGGTACATCTCCATCCGACGTGTCCCTCGCTCTTTTTCTACGCTTGTAGGGTGTAAATAATCGTACTGGACCTGTCTGTAGTAATCAATACAATCATTATAGCTATCACGAATAAAGTAGATAATTAAACTAGCATATTTACCGCGCTATCGTCATCGCAACACGCCGCGCAAGTACAAGAGGTTGCGTGAGGTTTCAGAATTTGCTCATCTATTAAGGTCTGTAAGCTTCTGCCACCAAATCTTATACTACGCTTCCAATCTTTACTAGATGCTCTTCCGCAAAGTGCTTCGAATTCGCTCGGCGTATACCATTCTTGCCCAAGCTTAATACACCTTCCTCTTGCTCCAGATCCGAATCTACTTTTATGTAATTCTGCATTTGTGTTTTTGCACCTAACAGGCAATACCGCCAAGTTGGCAGATTCAGACCAACTGCATATTTGTTGGGTATTGCCAGCAGACACGTGTATTTGTTCTGATTCATGTTCCTCTGTACTATTTTGAATTACTATGTGTGTTGCTTTTAATTCTCCATTCCACCGTAGAGGGTCCGTGTCCTTGTCATGCCGAGGCTCACAAATAAACCCATTGTCCACGCATAGCATCTGCTTAAACTGGCCAGATCCGGGTAACTAAAAGACAAAGTAGCATTTGTTTGAACTGTTTATCACAGACAGTGTTGAGAACAGAGCAAAGCACCTTTTGCGTTTGTATATTTTAGTAATATTGTTTGTAGTACGATAAGATGTATATAATTGATGAAGTTCGCGCAAAGTTACATTATAATTTTCAAAAATTTCAAACATGCGTATGCGCTATGCATGTACACTGTGATTTGCGGGTACGTGTAGAAAGTGAAACCCAACCCATCCATGACATTCGAGAATCGTTCATCGAAAACAAAATCGTCGAATATTGATGGAATCAAAATGTTGTTTTTGTGGCGGTATCGATATGAAACATGTACGAATGAAAAGGTTCTTGTTTCGACAGACCTGCAACTGATCCGAGGTGATGACGTTGAAGGTCGTGCCGTTGGTTGAGTTCGCTACACCGATGATTGAGCCAACAGGCAAAGAAACCGGTACTCCGACTCCTGGGACACCAGCAACACCCGGTACCGAAGTGACGCTTGCCGTCACCGCGACGGGATGCGCCTCGTGTTCGGTCGTTAGGGCAGACGCCTCCTCGGTCTCGCTCGTCAACGGTTCGGACATGTCCGGTAGCACGGCGACACTTTCCGATGTTTGACTCTCCTCCATTTCGGCTGTTCTCGCCTCTCGAGCACACTATGGCGTCAGCGCACGCTCAACACAGCGCCACGATTTTTTGATAACCGTCGACTGCCGACCGCCGCTGCGATTACTCGCGACACAAGGGAGCACTTCGCCTCGACAACTGGGCTATCAAGTTACTACGATCGAATCGAAATTACAAGTGCCTCGACCGACGAATGTAACGTTAGATAATCGTATTTTCATTCTTTTTATTCAACGATTCACAGCTCAGAATCTTTTCCAAGCCTCCTCTACGCCTACGGTGTATACGAGTACGAATCTTCGACGTCGAGTGCCATCTTTACCTGCGTCGGGCAGCGCTCTGTTTGAATCTCCCTTTCCGCGTTACGAATAAATTATTGAAAATCTATCGCAGAATACTTACTTTCGAAGATGATATTCTTTACTGCATTCCAAGCTAAGCAAATATTGACGATTAGATTAGGAGTGAAGAAGTGATCAATTTTTCTGGGTCATTTTCTATAATATTGTTGACTGTCGGAAAGGCCTCTAACCTATTCTTGTGATGAACGTCTCGGTAATTAGTTCTATTTACACTAATATCAAACAATTATCAATTTTTTATTAACTACCATGATCGTTGAATGATTTGTTGCGTTAGTAGCTATGAATTCGAAAGCCGACAGATCCTCTAACCATGGTGTGCAGAGCGTTGATGTTAATTCCAGCTTAAAAGAGGTAGAGAAAAGTGGATCGGATGCATTAGGTATATCGTTCATTAATTTCGAGGATATATTGAAACAGATAAAAATAGGTTTTTGTCATGTTGAATATGTTCCAGAAAATTCGCTGGAGTCGGAGGAAACAGAATCGGTAAAGAGAATAACGGAATTATCGACCATTGGTACACAGACTCTTCTAACATTGGTTAAGCTAACTGTAACACAGTCGCCGTTACAAAACCATCTTACCGAATCAGCATCTCCGACGCGATTTAGTTATGAAACAAGTCATGATTTTGAAGACTCCCGCGAAAATGTGAAATCTTTTGTACGCAAACTTTTGCAGAGCAAGGTACAATGTACTCCCTCTATTTCGAGTAATGCGATGTAAATGTTTCTTTCGAATGTTATTAGGCTTTTGGTAGGTAAAGTGTTAATCGATTTAAAAACAGAGGGTGTCATTATTGTAGATTATGTTCGGACATGAAGCTGCGACGCAAGCAACGCCCATACATCCATCGCTGATATCTAAAACATCGCGGGACACTTTACAAATGTCTGCGTCGCTTTCCTTGTCGATGCCTGGTCAGAGAAATGAAGTTTTAGCTGTGACGGATTACGGAACATCGTCGCCCGATGAACAGAGTTTATTGATGGATGTCGTTACCGAATCTGGTATATTCCGTTAACAATTTATTATTTCCGTCACGCGTTTCTTGTGTATCATAACGTACTGGTGCGAACATATCACTCGAAAAGATAACGAGGACTCGCAAAATTCGCATGGACGTTCGGGCACGTTGGATCTGACATCGTTGAGCAACACAGAAGCTACAAGTAGCATGCTTTCGTCGCTTGAAACTAGAAACCAGCAGTGGAGTTTGTCTAGTTGTTTGCAATGCGTGCCGATCGCCAACAATGAAGTATTGAAATTTTCATACTGTACACTGTAACCAGTCATATAGGATCCGGCTGAATAATATTCCGGGTTTGAGAAGTACATCGACAAAACATCCTGAATGCCTGAATCCGTTTTTAATAATTAAAATTATGTCGAATTATGCTTCGTTTCTTTACAGATCCGGGAAATTATTCAGCCAAGCTTTATAAGATAACAAAGACTGATTGGAATAGCCAGGCACGCATGCTCTCATAAGAGATGCACCGCCAACGTATTCCTCGATATTTGCACGGCGGCCACCGTTGCGTAATTGGGGTCCATTTCGATCGACAAATCGGTCATCCTTTGTCGCACCGATACCACCCCCTAGTTATGCACAAGCACAAGGAAATTGCTTGGCGTCCTTCTCTATGGATCAGCTGCTCTCTTCATGTAACAGAATATCCTCGTTAGCAAGTTGGAAACACATAAATGGTTTTTATATTTTATTCAGAATAAACATTTGTAGCCAACTCGAATCGACTATGGGCGCCAATACCTATGACCGCTGTATGCCACCGGTGCACCACGATCGTTGTTACAGCTGTAGAAGTTCGTCGATCCGTAATCACTCACATTACTGCCTTTGCGCTGTTCTTATGCGGGTATAACAATTTAAAAACGATTTGAGAACAGGCGTGTCCAACCACATAAAAGAAATCTTTTGTTCGCAGATGTTGGCCGTGTTGCATGCTGCCATACTGCTTGAATTCATGCAACAACATAGATCATTATTGTCCTGTGTGCAACGCGCATCTTGGAACCTACAGACCGTGCTGACAAACGTTTAGATAAGCATTTAGAAAGTTCGCTTTCTTCGTTATCATCCTATGCATCTAATGGATCTCACAGCCAAGAAAATATTCTGTCACCCATTGTTCTAATAAAGATGGAAAGAAAATTGTTGTTTAACGTAAACAGTCTTTGAACGGTGTAGCGATGGTTGCACTCGAAGGGACCCGAACCCATTTAATTGCAGGGGTGAAAGTAAATTTGCGGACTCCGACACGAAGACTGAGCATAATAGTCGAGTGACATAAATGGTCAATGAGATTTTTCGACTTTCTCTGTATGTATTTGCAAACCGTTCCAATTCTAGCATATACTATATTTCAGGAGCGTGATGCGCAGACCGTATAAACGCGTCCTCGGGTATATTACCTTTTCGCATTTGTTTTTCTCCCAGTTGCAGGACGGTTCTTCGCCCAAACGTATCAGTAACGGTTGGAATAGTAGCAGCGTTCTATTGTTACGTCTCTTACAACGCGACCATGCGTTTGCATAATTTTCTCGTGTTTATACTGTATGCAACTGCGACGTGCATTAACGCTGATGCTTGGAATGCTCTTCGAAGAATCACGCGTTTCTGGCAGACGAACAATTTTCGTACGAACGAAACGTTGCCACGGGATTCTCCAGAAAATACATTTAAAGCGTCTAACGTTGGCCGAGAAAAACGCCGTAAGTGTTTGTACTATTACTCTTTCTCAAAGATAGTTGATTAATTCGAATTATTTTTTTTTTCCTTTTTCGAATAGTTTTTCCATTGTTTACCGTAGTGAGATTCGACAATAACATTTGCGCTGGATTAAGCGGCGAAAATGGTACCTGCGTGGCAGCATCGGAATGCTCGCAACGCGGTGGTGTGTCTAGCGGAATTTGCGCGAACGGTTACGGCGTTTGTTGCATCGGTAAATATATAAATAATTATGGTCGAGATGCAAATCGCGACGACGTTGTTGATGTTGACTTGTCGATCAGCTCCCCCACTCTATCCAATTGATTTGCCTGCCTCTACGTCTACGTTAATGCAAAAAACAATTGCAATTGGCGCGCAGGGCGGGAAACAATCGCGCAACGGAACAGTC
Source organism: Augochlora pura (assembly GCF_028453695.1). Classification (NCBI taxonomy): domain Eukaryota; kingdom Metazoa; phylum Arthropoda; class Insecta; order Hymenoptera; family Halictidae; genus Augochlora; species Augochlora pura. Next base: position 26,995,965 of record NC_135775.1, on the reverse strand, counting down.
CTTTAACGGCGTCGTCGTGGAAAGCAGTAAAAGGGTCGATGTTAGATAACCAATAATTATTTTATTGCATCAGTAACTGTATCTTGCGGTGAGACGACTAACATTAACAACACTTATTTCGTTAACCCGAATTATCCGTCGAATTTCGACAGCACAGAGTCTTGTCAGTTAACCCTCGTCAAATCGCATCCGTCTGTGTGCCAGTTTAGGTATGTAAACCCACCACTTTAAGTAATCACATTCAAAGGTTTAGCCTGTTGTTTAAATACAATCGTTTGAAATTCCTTGAATTTTTAGATTGGATTTTATGATATTTAATATAAGGGGACCGGAAACCATAAACAATCAGTGCATTTATGATCAATTTATCGTGTCTGGGGGAAACCCGGTACCCCCTATTTGCGGCGTCAACACAGGAAATCATAGTACGTGATTGAAATCGGAGAGGTAGGAGCATTTGGACAAGTTTATCCGGATCGATATTTTTTAGTTTACATCGATGTTGGTATCGGGCAAACGAATCCTGTCACGCTAACATTCGTCACGAACGGAAGCCCTTTCGCTCGATCCTGGAAAGTCCGGATATCCCAGATTCGTTGCGACACCATATACAGGGCCGAGGAAGGCTGTTTACAATATTTTACCGGCATATCTGGACAAATCAAATCATTCAATTACGATCCAAGCACGGGGTTGCAACTGTCGAATCAGGATTACAGTATTTGCATACGAATGGAAAGGAACTTTTGCGGCATTCAGTACATGGCGTGCGCGTCCGATGGTAAGGCAGATCACTTGCAAATATGCATCCTACGATTGTTAACATTTAACAATTAGGTCAATCAATGGTAACGAGCAATGGAGCAACACCGGCTGGGCAAATGGTGCGAAATAACGCGTTCACGTTGACGGGAAATACGCAAGGAACGCAAATCGCTGCGATGACAGGGGCTGCCTGCCAAACCGACTGGCTGACGATTCCGTGTGCATCGAACTCTGGTAAACTACCGACTGCGATGATGACTTGTGTCGACCGTATTTGCGGCGGGACGTTCAACTCGGAAAATCAAAGTCTGAACTCGTCTTCCGTCGTTAGTTAGTATTTTTCTTTTTACAGCAAGTATCGTAACTAATTTATTCCCTGACACGCTCGTTTCTATTTTCCTCAGGCACGGTGAAACCGTTTAGATTAATTTTCCACACGGACAGTACCGAAGCACCGAACGACGTTGGGAACAGAGGATTCTGTTTGAATTATGTGCAACAACCTTGCACCACCAAGTTACGATGAATCTCTGCTGGCTGATAATTGGATCGTATATACGTGTGACTATACACACAGGTAAATTTTGAAAACCAAAGAATATTAACTATTCCAGTGGAAGAGAAAATACAGTTGAAGTAGTTTTGCAAACGTATTCGTACTTTATTTGTCCGCGGTAGACCGTGAACGTCATCAGAACGATGTAAAATGTATTTTATATTAATGTAACATAGTATCACAAGTAGAGATCGAAGCATGTGGTAACACAGAGGTAGGTTTAGTTCGTTTATCGTTATGGGAATGCAAAGTTTCGGTTTGAATATCGTAGAAAGAGAAGGGTCGCGAGACAGTGTGCGAGCATCGATAAAATCTACACACTTTCTCCGCTCGTTAGCGAAGGACCACAATTTACACGCATACACAAGTGGAAGTGATACATATGTTCTTCAATGTTCGAAGATAGACACGTCTCCGTTAAATCTAATGCAGGCTCTATGTCCTCGAGGTTTCTCCACTTAATTGATCACGACGAATAAGAAATTTACAGAAAGACTCGCAGTCTGTCGATGAGGATGCGACGACAAGAAGATGCTGATTTTGTACATTATCCAACATTCGTCTGTTTAACATCTCAAGCCTGGTATCGGCACGACGTAACGGCGTAGGAAATGAAAATTTATACCGTACCTGAGGGGTTAATGTAAATCTTATTTCGCCGACTTGATCGAACATTTCAGTCTAATTGCCGAAAAGTTTGCTCGATGAGAACTGGTACTGTACGTTTTAATTGGTCGGTTAGCATAGAGTTTCGTATCGACATCAAAACTCTATTCTCCTTTTGTTGCGCATCGCAGCGAACAAAGTAAACTACGATCGAGCATATAATAAAGTGCTCCACATTCGTGCTCGTGAATATTAGACGGACCGTAACGAAAATAAATTGTGATGAATCTCTGATTTGATACATTTAGATTTCGAGCGCGACGACGTTCGATGCTTTCAGCTGCAGCGTGTTCGCAGGACGTTCGATTTCGCGTGTCGAACATTTTAAGGGGTAATTCTGCGGACCGACTTTAGAAAAAGAAGAAAAACGACGATTTCGTTGTAACAGTTTCGATAGCAATATAAGTCAAGTCAGGAAGAGCTCGGACAATATAACGTATCGTACGAAATACGAAGACTTAATCTTAATCGTTGATAACAGCGAGATCGTAATTTCTTTCTTCATCTTGAATCGGTCGGTGGAATCGCGCCATAAGACATCTAGCACACGTATTCGAACGATCAGCGAACAACGTGTACAGCAGTTTGAACAAGTGTAGAAAAGATTAGCAAATGCGCGGTACGACCGACAAACTGGCTTTTATACCACGTTGAGCAGCAAGTTGTTAACCATTGTTGTGCCTGACAGTGAATCGCTGTGTCTTATTCCCCTCTCGCTCTAACTAAAATATTACAACGTTGTCGAAAGTTAAATAACTGGTTTAAAAAATACCAGGGAAAGTTCGAATATCATACGGTGTTACGAAGAATTTGTTGATAGTCTGCTAGTGTGCGGTCACGGTGCGAAAGTTTGGTGTAAACTGTAGTTACAAACTTATATTAATTAATACTGTATCGTATGAGCATGCCCATAGGAATCGTAGGTGAAAGGTTTAGAGCCTGCGCGTGTATCGAGATTAATCAATTCTACGAACAGTTCGCGAAAAGAAAATTTGTTCGCTTGGTCAACGAGAAAACGGTGGAGGGGGGGGGGGGGGGGGCGGGATTTCCTTGGCCACGGATGTCTTCGCGGATGTCTTCACAGTTTCGCGAAGCGTGTCGAAGGAACGCGTCGGCGACTTGCGGTTACATCGGGTTTTCCTTGAGGGCAGTCGCTTTCATGAAGTAAGTCAACAGGTCGATAGGCAGCGGGAACACGATCGTCGAATTCTTTTCCGCCGAGATTGTGTTCAGAGTCTGCGAACAAACGATAGTACGACAAGAGGAATCGATCGAGCGAGGACGTTGGAGGAGGTCCGATCGGTGCATACCTGCAGGTAGCGTAGCTGCAACGCGGCAGGAGAGTCTCCTATCACCTCGGATGCCTCCCTCAACGCGCGGCTAGCCTTCTGTTCACCCTCCGCCGCGATCACCTGCAATCGAAGCGAACAGATTACGCGTGATTCGAATCGGAGACCGATATGAAGGGACGAACCTTGGCGCGAGCCTCTCGAGCGGCTTCAGCTTCCGCGGCCATGGCTCTTTGCAGTTGAACGGGCAGCCTGACGTCCTTGCTGTTCAACAAATTACAACAGTCTCGAAGAACGATCATTTGATATTTGTCGGTACTCACATTTCCACGCGCTCGACTTTGATTCCCCAAGTGTCGGTAGCCTCGTCCAGTGATACCTGAATTCGTTGGATTCGTTACGGTTACTTAAGGAGTGCCGAGGATTGTCGTCGAGAGGGAAGCGATCGTTTCGATCAGACGATTACCTGCATGTTTCCCGAGATGGTTTCGCGCTCGCTGAGAATCTCGTGGAGCGGTCTGGTGCCCATTGTGTTCCGAAGCATGGTCTGAGCCAGCAGCCTCGTGCTATGATGAGCATTCTCGACGTTCGCGATCGAGATCGTCGCGTTGTTCACGCGATAGTATACCACCGCGTCCACCGACACCGTTACGCTGTCCTTCGTCAACACCTGCCATCCAAGATACAGAGCCCGATTAGTTTTTGATCGAAGTCTCGCGCAACGCTTCGTCTACCGCAGCAATTAAAGTCCCTCGACTTCGCGATTCACCTCTTGCGGAGGCACGTCGTAGGTGCGCGTACGTAGATCGACGCGAGCGTAATTGTCCACGCACGGCAGGATGAAGAAGATTCCTGGAAGTTTCAGATCTTTTTATTCCGAGAATGCGTATTCTCTTAGAAAGCTAAGCGAATCGAAATGTTACCAGGTCCTTTGGCACCGCCGGACAACAGCCTTCCCAAACGGAATATCACTGCTCTTTCGTACTCCTGCACCACCTGCAAACGAATCCACCGTTGAAAAATGGTTGGCCAGCAGGTGGAAAAGCGTTGTAATTAATGGTACGCGATGTTCTGGTTCGCAGGAAGCGCGGACGCGACACGGAGCTACGACCGATTTCCGTCGAATGGAAAAGCGAGCATGGGGAACGAGGTAACAAGAAAAGTGAATGGACGCCGGAGCCTCCGGTGGCGAAGATCCCAACGAACCCGAGGAACAAGAATAGAATCCGGTGAGTGGACGACCGATATTTTTAGATTTATAGTACGTCGATGAGGGTGCCGCGCGGCACGTTGCCGATAGAATAAGACTACGGAAATCGTGGTTCTCTCACCTTGAAGCAGATGAAGAGGGAGAACGGCATCGTTAAGATCACCACGACCCAAGATAACGCCACTAAGATATTCCTGCAGTTATTCGGTGCATCCGGTTCCTGCTTATCGTCCGCTAGAACATTCGATGCATCGTTGTTAGAATTGATTCCGTTAGCCTGGCCGCGAGCGAGCAAAGCGCTTTACAGAAAGTGGAAAGCGGCCAGATTTAGTGCCGCGATAGCAAGTTGCTGTTGTCGTGAGAGCTGTCGCGTGTTCTAGGGGCTCTCTCGCGATCGAACGATTCGATAAATAATTGGTCCAATTAATCCAATTAATAAAGACGGGATGAGAGTCTTTCGAAAGCACCGTGACAGCCTACTCGACAGCAACTTATACGAGGATAGCGTTGCATCGTTCATCCTACTTGTACGGGTCGATTTTTAGAGGAACAACAGGTACCCTTTGTCGACCCTTCGATCGGGAACGAAGCAACTGGTCCTGGTCGTGTTTCGTTGTCATCGGGACGCTCGAGTAGTAAACGAGAACCGAAGACTCGTATCACAGCTCCAATATTAGCAGACCGATTGGAGCGCAAGCTGTTTCGATACTCGTAAGAAATTCCGACGGTCCGATGAGACGACGGTCTCGATTGTCGGATTATATACCAATCTTGCTATACTATCTAGTCTGACACGGTTTCTCTGTCCCATTAGTCCAACGAACTTGCCCGAATTCCATAAATATCTTGTTAACTTTAGCCGACGTTCCATCCGTCTGAATATTTAACATTTCCGCCAGCGACACCCGGGGTTGTCCCTCTCTCTCTCTGAGAATGCGATTTCAGAGCAGACCACGACGGAGATGTATATTTATAGCGGTGTTTATTTTTCTTATTGATTGTACAAATGGTCGATTCTCGCTCGGATCGATACGAACGCCGTGTGTACAACCTACATTCGGGAAACGATGGCTCGGTGCCGATAGATTACCCGGAGATTCTACGTTACAAAATGGAATTGTCCTCGATGGAGCGCGCGCGCGCGCGCGATATACCCGGGGCCGCGTTGCGATCCGTTGGGATCCATCCTCGATGGCTAATCAAAACTGTCGAGTCTGGGGAAGAGCGTCGTGGGAAATTAGCAGGGAATTTCTAGCAAGGCGCGTTGATGTATCATCGTTTCACTGCACTCTCCTCGGAGACCCAGCTTACCGTCCGTCATGTCGTCGCGGCTGTTTGCGATCCGGCGATCGAGCCTGCACCTTGCGAATCGCCCCAAGTATCTTCGAAGTCCAGGCAAACGGAGAAGGCTGCCGGAGAGATTATTGTTTCACGAATGAACGAAAGGAGGCTCTACTCCAACCCCGTTGTTCGCGTCGGACGGTTCACTGAGAGCAATAGCTGCCCGGTTTATGTTTGACCAGACACATTGGAAAGGCCTCCCTTGCGCTCTCTCCCTCCCACGCTTCCGACTGCACCTCTCTCTCTCTCTCACCCTATCTGAATCTGTCCATTCGCGTGCATCTTTCGCCAACACGGCGAGAACGGCATGCGCGAAATGCGCGCAACCCTCCCTTCCACCCCTAGCCAGCGCTCTTCTTCTCTTTCTCGTTCCTCCCAGAGAAACTGTTGATTCGAATGGTTTTCGCTAATCGGAAAACGGTGGTGGATCTTCCAGTCTCGATCCTCCTTGATTTGATTTTCGCGTGACTTCGTTGTCGCGAAGAGATCGCAAACTTAAGGATTTTCCGCCGTTTTCGATCAACACCATCTGATTTAGCGGATCGATCACCGCGGATGATCGTATATATGAATATCGTTGAATATTTAAATATTAAAATAAACATAATGAAAGTCTATCGTTTTATGTAACTTGTAGTTTAAATGAGATCGCGTAAACTCTGCAACCGGGTAATCGATGTTGCGCGATTAGAACAGGCTAGGAAAGCGTAACGAATTGTCTTCGATCGACGCGTTAACAATGGCTGTTGCGAATCGAATACGTTTCCCCGTCAACGATGCAAATACTATAGGCGCTGCAGTTTGAATCGCGACGACGCGGCGCGGCTAGTTTTATTTTCTAGACTCGTTTCGATCGATTTGTACTTGGAAACAATTTACCGATCGTGCTTATAGCTGGCCAACGGCAATCTATAGGCAAGGTGAATGTTAGGGGACCCAAGTTCACCAGTGTAAGGCAACGAACGAGTTTTCGAGATCAAATAGCAGCCAGGCGAAGGCCGTGCATCTGGCGATATACGTGTACTAGCTATTCCGATCTTGGTTCACCGATCGCCGACCGATTCTACTTGACAGGCTCCTAATCAAACCTGTAGGATAGATTTGAAATATTAATATAACATTCGTAATAGCTCTCATCGTTCCAGAGATGGATCGGAGAGATCCTTGGCTAACGAGAAACGGCTTCGCAGCGTTCGTCGAAAGCTCTCGGAAAAGGTAGAACGATGACTGGGAATTTGGAGTACACCTAAAGTTCCGATAAACGAAAAATGATCGACGACCTTTCCATTCTATGTCTATACGTAGATGCATGCACGTGCATAATGTATATTCGATCCTCACGCTGCGCGTAATGGAAAGTTTGACCTTCTTTACACCTGCGTAATATTTCATAGCGTGAACGAAGCCCGCTCGATCCTATGGATACTTCGATCCCCGAAAGGAACACGCCAGGTACACGTAAGCGTGCCCCTGTACGGATTATGCTACGAATCTCGATGCTCTGTCGCTTCTCTCTCGTTTAGCATGCACAATAAGTCTTGCTTTTGCGAATCGTAAACTTTAGATCGTACACCGTAAGTACGCGTATGATCGCGCGCAGACTACTCACCCCCGATGACACGGTTCTGTATGTCGTCCGGCCGCGAATTAATCTGTATCGTGGATCCGTTTCCATTGCTTATGGTTGACATAGGAATTGACATATCAGGATTCACTCGGCGCTCCAATCTTGAAACCTAGAAACGAGAAAGTATACGATTCGCGTGATAGCCGTCACTTGCTTGATCGTAGGTCGAACGTGTTCGAATAATCGCGGATCGGTTGATTCGCACCGATGTGATAGCAACGCGGATTTACCTTCATGAAAACGCTAGGCAATCGTCGGGAACGAACGAGTTTTCGAGTCGCAGCCTATGCCTCGTTCAAAGGACCATCGCGTTGGAATGCGAGCTTACGCGAACAGCAGCGTGCTCATGTATCGCGCGGTACCGCCGTGATCGTGGAAAAGCTCGAGACCCTAACAACGTGAATTTCAATTGGAATATGTTCGCAACGACGGTTTCTATGCGTTTGCTCAGCTTCCGACGACAACGATGCGCGTACCGAAAGCTGAACAACAGATGTCAACGCGTTCAGTGCAGTCTTGGTAGCCGATGCAACAACTTGCAGCTCCCAACCGATGGCTAAACGAGCCCCCATCGAACGACGCTAAAGAATCTTGCACCAATGCTGACGCTGAACGCGTTAACGATCGGAGAACACGCTGCTCAGTTCTACCGAGCGCCGCTCTCTCGTGTTCGCGACATTCGAGATTAAAGAGATGCAACGAGTGCAACCGAAGCAAAACAAAATGTGTAATCACCTTATGCGTTGATCGCGTCGCGTCGTCGAGAGAACACTAACAGTCGGAATGAAGCCAGCGACACGACGCTGACACTCTTTATACGGGGGCGGCCGCCGCCCCAACTAGTAGTACGAACGATATACATACGATATACGCACATACGATACGTGCAATCGGAGGGACGATCGCTGTATGACATAGCACGTAATACGCGATCGTTCACCGTTCTCTATCAATCCAAGTTATTCTCATTCCTAGTAGAATTTCAATTTGCACGATTTCGATTCGAGGCGAATCTCGGCTCGTTGTTCCATCGTGCGTTACAAAAAAAAAAAAGAATGAAATATCTCGTTTTGCTGCACCGAGATTTAAACGATCGCGATTACCGCGGACGCATTGAATCTACGGTCTAATTATAGGTTACGCAGACAGAATTCCCTTAGTCTCTGACGAGTTTCAGTCCGGAACGTTACGCAACCTTAACAAAAATATTCCACTATCGCGCGCGGTCTATTTGCATAGCGCAGAGTCGCGTGTAACCACCGTACACTTTGTTGCATTTCTCGAATTTAGAGCACGGGCTGGAGTGGGGGCGCGAACGGTGAAATATTGGCGTGCTCGTTCTCGTCAAAGATTACTCTCGGTTCCTTTATGCGTCACGCGAGCTTCTTGGTTATCGTCAATGAGGTTTCGTTTCAATTGGGGTTCTCGTCGAAAAACTCTAGGAACATAGAACAGGCAGGAACGATTCGGAGCACATGTTTATTAACATACTCTCCACGTTCATAACAAGATTACTATGTGATAAATCGCGCACCCCGATGCGGTAGAAATGAGTCTTAATTGTAAATGACATCCAGACGACGTCGTTCTGCTCGACGATTCACGCACGAATTCTTCTTCAGGATACACTGTGTAACAAGGGAGAGAGATATATATATATATTTATATATATATATATATAAAAATGCACTAACGTTGTATCGGTCGATCTCGTGCTCGATTCGCGGAGTGAGGGTGACGACTTGATTCTGAACGACGCGGCAGTATACGTTATTGGATCACACTGTGTTTTCTGGTTGCTTCGCGGTGCACGCGTCTACGCTTGCATTATGCTTCGTTGATGAAACGCATCAAGCTGAACTCGTTCGAATCTTGTCTCGTCAAGATCGTCGGGTTTGCGAACAGAATCTTGCGGACCCGGAGGGTTTCACCCTTTTCGTGAACTAACAGATAATGTCACCGTATGCGTTCCACCGACGATAAACGAGCGTGCGAAAGTATTTTTTAGGCAAATTACCATTATTATTATTATTACTATTATTATTATTCTTATTATTATTATTATATTATCATATTTGCGATGCGCATCGATAAATTCATCGTACGACGCGATGTAGACACGACACGTTCCCGCCGCTAGTTTTGGTCTCTTGTCACTGCGACTGGACAGCACCAGCTGAGCGATGTCGTGGATATTCTTTTAAAATACTGGCTCATAATTTCCATACACTCGTCTCGTCACCGATCTCGATCGATATGGCGGTGTTCGGCTATATCCCCCGGCTACTTAAAATGCGAGTCCTGCTTCAGAGTACGTGGTGAAAATCTTCTCGATCGAATTCACGTAAGCCGCTGTCCTCAGATCCAAGCCGAGATTGAATTTCATGGAAGTTTTCATGATGGCCTGTGGAAAAAAAGGGGTCAGAATGTGTGACTTGGGGTTGAGCTATTGGGAATAGAATGGGAGCAATCGTTTAAACAGATACCCTAGCGGATCGTTCCATCGTGTAGTCCAAACCAGAATGAACGATATCCTTCTCGGAAGCACCGGAAATGCGTTTCTGGAACGCCTCTGATGGTGTTACGGGTATTCGACCACCCACGCGGCCGAACCTACGTTCCAGCGATTCCTGCACGGATTCTAAAAAACGAACGTCCTGATTAGAACTCGCGAGACTCACGAGGCCCACGAGTCGACGCAAACTCACCCAACAAATGGTAGTTGGACTCTCTCTCGTATTTGAAAGTGAGACGGCCGTACGACACGTGATTGAGGTTCTTCAGCCACTCGAAAAAGGATACGGTGACACCACCGGCGTTAATGTACAAGTCCGGTATCACGAGAATATTTCTGTCGATCAAAATTTTGTCGGCAGCGGGGGTAGTTGGTCCGTTGGCAGCTTCGGCTATAATCTTAGCCTGCGAAAGGAAAATAGTATTGAAAAATTGTCATCGTCGTCGTCGATCGCAGGCTCCGAAATCCATCGACTTACCTGAATCAGTGAAGCGTTGTCTTTGGTAATAACTTTCTCGATTGCAGCGGGTATAAATATATCGCAGGGTTCGTACATGAGATTTTCACCTTCGTACGGCTTAGCACCAGGAAAGCCAACGATAGTGCCGTTTTCTATGCGATAGTCCTCCAGTTGCTGAACAACCGAACAATCTCATTAACGATATTATGTCGTCGACAATAATGTTCCGTCCACCGAAACAGGTATAGACGCACTACTTGCCTTGGGGTCGATGCCTTCCGGATTGCAGATTGCACCGTCGTGCTCGATCACGCCTATGCAGGTGGCTCCGGCTCGGTGCAGGTAACGCATCGAATGCAGCCCGACGTTACCGAAACCTTGCACGATGAACGTTTTGCCTCCCCAGCCCGGTGTGGTGCCTACAATCGATCAATTCGATCCTTAGAGACTATTCGCTGTACGCGATCGAAAGTCGCGCGCTGCGCTTAGGAGGTAATCGCGATCTACCCACCGATCATGCTCATATAATTCGCCTCGTTGATAAAGTTCTCCAACCCGTGGAAGACTCCGCGACCAGTCGCCGAAATTCGTCCGTGTATTCCACCCTGATTGATCGGCTTTCCAGTGACGCAAGCGTGGGCGTTGATGTCCAAGTGGCCGATCGTCTTGGCGTACGTATCCGCGATCCAAGACATCTCGCGTTCGCCGGTTCCCATGTCGGGGGCGGGTACATCCACGCCAGGCCCTGAACACAAATTCAGGAAAACGTTGCTTTCAAGTTCATTTCGCCGATGGATCGTGAAACGATAATCGATCGGCTCGAACACGATCCGCGGGATCGCGACTCTAAGCCAACGTCCGAGATAGCATCTCCGATCAGACCAAACGAGCAAACAGTTTCTTGGAAACGGATAGATTACGAAATATCCCGCTCGCGATACGCTCGTGAATCGAGTGTGTTGCTTCGGTGGCGAATCCGCAATGCTGGCCAAACATGTTTTACAGTTCGCGGTTTAAGCGTGGCCAGCAACGAGGTATGCGCATAAAAGTATCTCGACAAAAATTTCGTGGCTTCGCAGAATATTTGGAAGAGATTGCAGTCGTTTCTTCTTCCATACGTAAAGAAGCCCCAGCGATCCACAACTCGCATTCGTAACATGTATTCGTCTCACCGATGAATCCCTTTTTCGCAAGCTCCAACGTGAATCTTCTGGTGATCTTCTCCAGCTCGTGTTCGGAATACAATTTCGGATTGATCTTGATACCGGCTTTGGCGCCTCCGAAGGGGACGTCCACACAGGCGCACTTGAACGTCATCAGTGCGGACAGAGCCTTCACCTCGTCCCTCGAAACATCCATCGAGAAACGGATACCTGAAACGATTCGACAACGTGAGCTACAATATTTTCGATAGAATCTTGGCAGATGCTGCCGCGATCATGCTAAATATACGCGAGCGTAACCAACGGAATAAATAACGCGACTCGCTACGTGCAACAAAGCCCCGTGTTTGTTCGAGTCGGGATCATTTTTACGATCGGTCGATTAAAAAGCGACGCGAAGCTCTCTCGCCGCTCGCCGCAATAATCCCGGTGTAATCCCGATAATCACGAATCTCCGATGGGAAAGGGTTTCGCGTCGCGGAAACGTAGCTATCTAAAATTAGCTTTGGGTTTCGTCGGCAATTACGCAATACCGCTGACAGCAGCCGAGGCTTTCTCGAGTCGCGAAAAACTTGGAATTCGTTTCGATTTCGAAGGTCGCGCGATCGCGATCGCGCACCGGCATCCGAACGAACGCTATGCGCTCGACTTAACGACGGCACGTGCCAAGCCGCGATCGCATTCAGCAATCATACCGTATTATAATGTGGTCGTGTGCCCCGTCGATTGATTCGGTGCAAGCCGGCGAGCGAAGGGTTTATTTTTATATTGGAAAGAAGCGGCGCGGAAACGAATGGTCACCGGTCGGTGGAAAACTGCTTAACGTATAGTACATATTACGCGCGCGTTGTGCTTCGAAAATAGTCACGCGGTGACAGCTAGTCAGGGTCCCGCCCGCAGTCGAGCGACCCCGTTAATGACTTTGGTAAATAACAGCTGGAAGGTGAGCCGAGTGTATTCGGGCGCGACTCGATTTTTCACCATCTGGCGGTCGAGGAACGTGGAGTTTCGAGCAAACTCCAACTTGCAAACACGGCCAAAATCAATCAGTTGTTCGATGGTGGTCAACCTTCCGATTGCGACAACAGATAGCAGATCATTTTTATTCGAGATCAATTATTTCGAAATAATAATACAATATCGAAGTTGTTTGAAGCAGACGTTGCTCGTGAAATCGCGAGGAATAAAATTTCTTGTAGAATCGTTGATCAATGGAATCGATGAACGACGAACACAGTTGAAATACAGATGTTCCGCGTAGATCTGTCGCGATCTAGAGCGCGTGAGATAAGAAAGCGGATAATTTGTGGAGCTCGGGGCTAGGTACGCTGGCCATTGACCCGAAGACATCGTGACATTGGCACGAGATACCGGTGATTGCCAAAACTCTCGAATTAAAACGCGAATCAGCGTTTGTCAGGTCGGTTACCTAACGTTTGGCAGGTCGGTCGACGAAAAAGGTAGACAGCTTGGCATCGAACCGCGTCACTCTGCTCGTCGAAATACATCTTCTAACTATACAGCGAAATGATTCAATCTCTTTGTGCGTCATCCTCTGCCGTATTTCGAGTAGGCGAACGACAAAGATAGCGAAGAGAATCGCGCGATCCGATCGTTGCAAAATCGGAGCAGAGCCGAAGTAAGGAGACAGGTGACCGTGCCTCGTAACACGGAATAAACAAAGTAATTATAATGCTTGATCGATGACTAGCCGCGGGGTACGATCATCGAAGCGGAATCTGTTTATTTGGCTCGCGAAACCATTCCTCCCGCGATCCTCTAGCACGCGCGCGAGAGATCATCTCTCTTTGCTAATCACGAGCTTGTACAAATTTACATCAAGGAGATAACGCGATGCAGACGGACTGGCGAACGGACGGACGGACGGACTGACGAGCGAGCGAACGACATTTTTCTTGACGAGCAACACTTCACCGATCCGAAAATTTTGTTCGCTCGAGCAGCAAATTAAAACCGAGCGCGCCTTAATCAGTGTAACGTAATCACCGTGGACAAGGTTCCCCCTAAACGCAGACCAAACATAAACGTTCGCGCGTTATCGCTCTGGGAATTGCTCGTCGGTCGTAATTTTCTGAATCAACAAACGCATCGTTTTTTATGAGAATTCGTGCCAAAAGAAATTAATTTACCGCGTTGACCAGCACGTGATCTTCGTAACAGTTACTAATATAGTTGTAAGCTTATTACTCGCTAAGAAGAAGAGGACGGAGAGGGTAAGAAGATCGGTCTGACTAAACGTGGATCGAATTCAAAATATCGAAATATTGATCGACGTAAAATGGTCGATTCGTTTCGATTACGTCATAATTTACGCACCGTATTGTATTCGAATGTTTGCCCGCGTTAATTTTATACGTCTCGAGTCACGTGTTCCGCGGGTGTTAATACTCCCTATATTGTAAATACATCGAAGCAAGTAATCGAACAGTAGTCGAACAACGAGGCGGAAATGTTCAGAAATATACATCCGATGAATTTGGCGGGCGTTGCGCGTTACCTGCTCCCGGTAATCTGCTCCTCTAATGTGGAAACGAGGTTAAAACCGTGTCGTATACCGTATGCATCCGAAGCCGTAAAACAACGTAAGTGTCGCGAGTTTAATCGCGTACGCCAAGCATACGAGAATACCTAAAAGTAACCAGCGAAACGGAGCTTGATCGGAAACATCCGCAAAAGAAAAAACACTTTCCGAACGTCCGGCAAATCCAGTACAAATTTAGTTTGGTTTAGAGAGAGCTGTCGTGTGCGGAACGTTTCGATGCCGTCATCGATGACGTAATTAATATGCGCTTAGCAATATCGGATTCAAACGGCTGGCGAGCAGTCGGATGAAAAATGTAGAGAAACGATCGGCTCCGTTCGAGAGAAATAGACCGAAAAACAATGAAAACACACAGGGGTTATCGTTGGTGCGGGCACGGTGAAAACAACAGTGGGTGGTCAGTGAATTTACCTCCTTTGCAAGGTGTTCTATGGGTCGAATGCTGAGCACGATAACCAGTAATCATCTCATAGTCGCCAGAGTCGCGTCTCAAGGGAAACACAGTCTCGAGGATGTGATCACATGGTTCCATCAGCATTAGAATACCCTTCACCTTTTTCTTCCTCTCCTCGACGCTCACCCTAGAACGTTTACCGATATCTTCGACCAACTTGTCCTCGACGATCTGACAGGCACGATGGAAGAAGTATTCGACCATATCGAAGAACTTTGGATTAGCATCCGTTGGAATATCCTTGAGGCGATCGGGTATCTGATGGTCGGCGTAACCGCGTGCTTGCAACGCCGGCATAGCGCGTATTAGCGTCTTGTGAATAATATCATTGTTCGTCGGTACTTGTTTCAACGCGATCGATGACCTCGTTAATCTCCTTACGTGAAACATTTTCTGTCGTTCGATCCTCTGGACGTCCTCCGAGATCTTAAGCTTCCGCTGTCAATCGAAACACCAAGGCTATGACTGTAACTCTGTGGCTCTTAGCGTACTCGCACTCTTACTGTACTCTTACTCGTACTCTCCCCGAATGCCCAATCCCGATCCTTCCTACTACCGCCAGTACCACACCGCTCCCTCTCTCACTCTCTCCCTCGCTCTCTTTTTATTTCACTATTCCCCTCTTCCTCACCGTCACTTCCCCTCTTCCGTCGATACTCCGTCTCTCAGTCGACTGTGCGAGCTAACGTCTTCCTTTAATACCGATCGAAACAATCTGGTCTTTCCTCCTCGTTCCGGATTCCGGACACGACACTTTCGTGCTTGTACCACACCTTACTCCACTCTTTGTTGGCCAGTGCTAGCCACAGCCTGTCCAATCGCTGCAATTTCCGAGTCAAAAAGATTTGGCCAATCGTCGAAATTCTCTGGACAGCCAGCCCTCCAACGAAATTCTACCGACGTGTCCCCCTAGTAAATCTGCTTACCATCGGTTCGACTCAAATACAAAACATGTTTCAACTGCAAACGAGATATACGAGTCACCCAGTGTATTTCTCCGCCAATAAACACATTGCAGCGTCATCTGCGGTAAAATGTTCAAGCTACTAAACAATTAGTATTATTTTCGCCACTACAGATGTCGTATATGATATTTTCTTGGTGCGCAGTTTAAAAAATTGAATACGTTAATCTATGCCAAATAAACCTACGCTCTGTTGTTGGTTATTCTTTTATTAAACTTTTTTGTACACGTTCATAATAATTTACATCTTTCATTCGTAACAAATTTTTCTGGAAAGGCTAAAGAAGTTGTAAGTGAAATCACTATCTCACAAGAAGGAGACAAACCACTGTCTACCAATTGTAGATAGGTTATTTACCGTAGTTAGTGGCATGTTTTTTTGACAACACGTTATCACTACACGTTACAAAATAAAGCATAAGTTAGAAATGTGGCAATCGAACGATTGTTAAGATCCATTGTTGACTTAAGAGGATTTATCTGATAATTTGATAATGTTTAATAAAAATTGCAATTTTATTTTGCTTGATTACGCAGACATGTACGTTTTCTAAAATGCTTTTTATATTATCGATTTTTGTAGCATAAGCAAAAGTTGCCTTCCTTGTGGTTGAGAGATTCTTTTATTTATACGAAGAGTTTAAAATTAAAGAACGAAAGATAAATTTCGGAATCGATTAAGCTGACTGTATATTGTTTTTAGAATTATATTAAACCAACACAGTTTATCTATGTATTTTATCGCCTTGTTATCATTGAATCTGATAAGCTTATTTCACTGTAATATGATCGAGGCACGAGTAACGCAATTTTTATAATATAAATATTTTTCAGTAATATTTACAAGTACTATCCAAGCATCATCTATATAAAATGACTTCTCCGTGACCAAAGGATTTCTACAGTATTGGAGTCATGTTTGAAGGAACAAGTTCATTGTGTTCTATTAAAAATATGTCTCAGAAAGCAAGTGTTCTTGAAAATTGTGAAAATGAAAAGAGCACAGTATCGCATTGCCCTAAAACAAAAAAAGAGGATGTAGGCCAAAGAATAAAGCATTCTCTAAAAGTAAAGGTGAATGGCAAAGGTAATGAAAAAGTAAACACCAGTTCCAAAGCTCGTTTACAAGATGAGAACCAATGTGTTTTTAAACAGGTAAAACATTGGTTGAATTTTGTTGTAATTTTTAGAATTTCTTTTTGCACATAATATTATTTATGAATTGAATTTTACAGGGGCAACAGAAAACTTCTAAAACCAGAAAAGAGCAGCGCAAGCCAAAAGAATTAAAAAGTTTAACGTTTGAATGCAAGAGCACCAAAGGAATCGTAAAATATGTTGAAGATCAAAATAAATCTAAAGCTCAGAAACCTTCCAAAACGGCAGGAAAGAAGGATCAATTTTCAAAACATGTTCCTCTGGAGCAAGCCCAAGAACTTCTAAAGGATCAGAATTCAGAGAATGTGGAATATGTAGAAGGATATTTGCATATTAATCAAAAATTCTGTAAATACGCGTATTTAACATTGTCCGACGACGAACCAGATTTAATAATTATCGGAACAATAGACAGAAATCGTGCTTTAGACGGAGATCGTGTTGTAGTCCGTATAAATCCACCAACACTGTGGGAGTCACAGAATCGAAAGACAGGCATTGTTATTTCTATATTAGAAGAGATACATCCAAGACTAGTGGTGGGACATTTAAAACGTGAAGGAGAAGCTTTACACCTTTATTCTAGAGATAAACGTATGCCGAATCTTGAGATAGATAAAAAGAAACATCCATTAACAAAAGGTTCAATCGCTGTTGAAGAAGATATATTATATTTAGCTAAAATTAGCGACTGGACAAAACCTAAATTTGCAAATGGGTATGACTAACATGGGCATATAAGTTTGATTATGTTTATTTATAAGAACACATTAAAAACTTCTAATAGTAAGTGTTATTAAAGACTTTAATTGATTGCAGGAAGCTTATAAAGATGATTGGTGCAGCAGGCGATATATCCGCGGAATCGAATGCAATATTGCTTGAACTCAATTTAGATGTAACACCGTATGACGAAGAAACGACAAAAGAACTTCCAAATGAGCATTACTTGTTAACAGAAAAAGATATTAACGATCGGGAAGACTGGAGGAACGAATGTATATTTACTATTGACCCCGACAGTGCTGTCGATTTAGATGATGCAGTTTCCTGTCGCCAGTTAGAAAATGGAAACTTTGAGGTAATTTTCTTGTTACTTAAAATATTCTTGTATGCAATTCTTTGGACACATACTTAGATGATGTTGTATGCTTCTCCTATTACAGATTGGTGTACATATAGCTGATGTAACTTATTATTTGGAATTTTTATCCTCGTTAGATGTGCAAGTAGCAAAACGGGCTACGAGTATTTACATGACTGACAAGGTGTACCACATGTTACCGAGGCAACTATGTGACGTATGTTCTCTATTACCTGGCCAAGATAGACTAGCTTTCTCTGTAATATGTGAAATGACACCGTTAGCGAAAGTTGTGAAATATCGTTTTGCTAAGACTGTAATCAATTCTTGTTGTAAAATGTCTTATCGACATGCTCAAACATTTATTGAAAATCCGGAAAATAAATGTTGGCCTGCGGATATGTTGCAAATAAGCGGCAATTATAATATTAATGATTTATCCACGACAGTAAATATTCTACATCGTTTGGCTAGTAAAAGACGCGACGAGAGATTTGCGAATGGTGCTTTAAATTTGGATCAGCCAAAATTACACGTTGAACTTGATAGAACAACAGGTGAACCGATAAGTTATTACATAGAAGAGCACAAAGAGAGTAACAGGTATTAATATTGCTTGTAAAAAAAACTGCAGCGGCACTTCGACGAAGTTATTCAAATTAATATACCTTCGACCCTTCTATATTATATTTTAGACTTATAGAAGAGTTTATGCTGCTAGCCAATATAACAGTTGCCTCGTACTTGTATGAAACAATTCCTGAAACTGCATTACTACGTAATCATAGAAAACCTTCCGCGCTTCTCCTGGAGAAAATAACAGATAATCTACAAGTGTTTGGAATTCATTTAAACATTGAATCGTCTGGATCGCTCCGTGCTAGTATTAAACGGTACGAAGAAGAACTGCAATCGGAGAATAGCGATTTCAAAACTATAACGAAGTATAGAATGATGGTCATTAATAATCTGTGTGCTAGAGCAATGAATGTACGATCTGTAATTTATTGTATAATTATCCTGATAAAATGCGGAATAACTTATAAGCTTTATGTTTTATAGCGCGCGACTTACATCTGTTCGGCTACAATTAAAACGGAGGAGGATTTGAAACATTATGCTCTAAATGTGCGTCATTACACGCATTTTACTTCTCCTATTAGACGATACTCCGATTGCGTGGTTCATCGATTACTTTATTCTGTCATGAAAGGTGAAGCACCGCCCCCAGAATGGTCAGAACAAATGTGCAAACAGTAAGTTAAATACAATACAAAATATACAACTTATCATTGTAATCAAATCCCCAAAAGGGAATATGTACTAAAGTTGCGTTTATCATTTAAGACTAGCGATAAATTGTAACATAAAAAAGTGGAACGCAGAAATTGCTAGTAAGCGGAGCAGCGAATTTTACTTTGCTTATTTGGTACATTTAAATGGTCCTTTTATTACCAAGGGTATTGTATACGACATAAAAGTAACAAATATAGGTGTAATACTCTGCGATATAGGTATTCAATTAAGAGTTTATTTCACGAATTTAGAGAAATTAGCGATTATCGAACATTCTGTGAAAAATTCGGTACCAACGATACGCATTTCGTGGAAGAAACCTGATATCGTCCAGGTAACGATCCACGCAGTGAAACTTTAGCATGACGTAACACAATTTTATTATTAATACGTTTCATATTTTTTAGGTAATCAATATTTTTACTTTAGTACATTTAAGGATTGAGAAAGACCCTGCAGCTCTGCAGTTGATGGGGACGCTCATACGACCTTATCGTACAGTAAAGAACAACGACCGCATATTTTAATGTACATCTATCTTCATAGGATCATTGGAATAAATATTTTTATTCAGGAGGTAGGAGATGATAACGTCCACATACTACTTAAATTCATTTCAAAAAGATCATTGAGACAGATATCTTGACTTACGTATACATTTTCAACGTGTACATGATATTTCGAATTGCATACAGACTTTTAAGATCGGTATACAAATAAATAGTCCTTACTTATATCTAACTTTGTACATAAAATTATGCATACCATATATAAAACATATATATATATACATACGTATGTATATACAAGTATGTATGTTTGTATGTGAGTGAGTGAGTATGTGTGACGAATATTCAACGTCCAACAACAGATGGTAACTTAATTATTCAAGCGACAAAAGATTTCGCTAATATTTTTTAGGAAATATAGTTCTCTTTATTTCCATTCAGTGCATAGATATTTTCTGCTTAAGTCTTAATATTTTTTACAATGAAATATGATTGCGGTAATTTTTTCCGAACAACGTTTTCAATTTAGACGAAGATAAACTATCACGATATTCCTTGAATGAACCTCTAATTTCCAAGGGAACAGGAAATAGAGTTTGAAACTTTGTACATTGTAGTTCAAAGACAGAGAACTTCATGTTCAACTTAAAAGATGATCAGTTTTATTGACAATAAACAAGTGACGTTGAATTTCATATGTTCTTTAAATCGTTTTCATTCGATATCGCACGTAATGTGTTCCATAACATTGAAATAATTTCTTTTACAATGTACAAGGACAATGAAACAACAATCTCTTTTTACTTGCTCCGGCATCGTTTGCGCGTTGTTAATAGAGTAGTGTAGCAAAAGGTAGGATCCGATCAACAGAACTTAATGGATCTGTTGTACTTCAGCGCGACAGAGAATGTATGTTCGTAGAAGTTTTCATCGATTTGATATTGCCATTGAAAAACAATGACATTAACAACTTTAGCTGGACGCTTGAGACTGTTGTTGCGACTGAGATTTATTCCGATGTTCGTAATTCACTAATCTTTGTCCCACGAGGTATTTGTCATTCTTTATATGTTCGTAGAGCTTCTTAAATTGTCGAATTTGAAAATATATAATCATACACACTAAGTACACCATCAGAAGGAAAGGATATAAATGTCTGGCGATGAGAATTTGTGTTTGTAGATTTGTAATTAGTAGCGGAACTATCCCATAGGCTACGGCGTATGGAACAGCTAGAGCAAGACCGGAACAACATATTACCGGAGCCGCCAGTTTGGTCACGATAAATTTTAAATCCATCTCTCTAATGCCGTCATTGTATGCCCGTTCGATCACCATGCGAAATCTCCAATCCGGTCCCATCATTGCGATGGCCGTTACTATTTTTGTGTACAGGACACCTAAAGCCCAATCTTGCCAGATAAACAATATTGGATTCTGTACCAGTGGTACGCGTAAAGGTACTACGACAACTAATTCGAGAAGGAGACCAAACAAAAGCGGTATTAGGCCAATAAGTAGAAAAAATGCAACCGACGCTTTCACTCCTATGATTGCCCAATGCTTCACTCTGTCTAACACTGCTCTTCGTCCACGTGGTAGCCAAGAAAATGCTAGGGCAAGTCCTCTCGCCGCGGCCCAGCATACGTACGTTCCACAAGCTACAGTGTAGAGCTCGTGTACTCGTCCGGATAAAGCAACCACTGCTTCGTTTGTTTCTAAAAAAAGAAAAGAATTTCCAGAATAATATAATATTTACAGTAATTAGAAATACAGAAAATGGAGGAAGCTCAAGTAATTTAAAGCATCCTGCGTATACAGAGTAGAATAATATGCATTTAATCTCACCAGAACCACTCAAAGTGGGCGGCAATACTGGCGGAGATGGAGCCGGCGCTCCAACCATCCACAATGCCATTACTCTGCGTCCAAGCCAAACAGGAAGAGTCATTGCGATCAAGCTTGCGATAACGAGAGAAATACATACGCAAAGCAAAAGACCGATTAATCTAGCGAGAAACCAGCGTGGTCTGACGTATGGTTGAAAAGTCGTTGGTCCATCCCTTTGTAATAGTGCTTGATGCGCAGCACCGAGATGAAGATGCTGCGGCTCTTCGATCACCGCTGGTCCTGGATCCTCTGTCTGATCTCTTAGAAGATACGATTGAAGATCCAGCATCCAAGCGACTACTCGACACCAGCCTCTGACGAGAGATTTCAACCATGTACGCGTGTGAGTTTGTTCCAACAACGCAGGAAGAACCACTTGCAGCAATAATAATTCCAAAGAAAACTCGCTAACCTGTGTACAGAGTACCAAGAAATAACAGATATAATAACGATTGCAAGATCATTATCAGAAATAGAGATCATTGATTCGACAACGCTTACCTGAGCTTCGCTCTGAACAGTTACCGTATATGGTAAAAATCCTGGCCATGCCCACCGTAACAGTTTTACCGGCAACCATAACATTAATAAAATAGTTGTTCCAAATATAACTGTGGACGCAACGATTCTTTTCACGTGTCTCAAAATTGGAAGATGTATCATTTCTTGGATAGGGGAGAAATCAGGATCGTTCAAGTTCCTCAAGAACCATAGTACCCCAGGCCGCAACACTTCCCGTAACAGTAGAATAAATGAAGCAAAATAATATATATAAATCATTCCAACCAACCAATGAATAAACATCGAAGTGCCGGGAGCTAATCGGAACGAGGACTCTCTGTCTCTGAGCGTAGCGTCGAACATTGCCAACGAACACATATCTAACCACCAACCACACACCAAAGGCAGTACACCTATCTCCACGACGGATAGTAAAGAAACCTTTACTATAACATAACATAAACCTAATATACGCTGCGAATCGTAAAAACCTAATAGACCTGCAAGTGTATGAAGAACTACCAAACAGATCCCGATCACATAATAACCGCACAGTGTCGTTACTAGTCCTTCGAAATGGGATGCAGCTGCATAGTCTTGTAATCCCAATCCAGCTATTGCAAAGCTACCGATATGGTAGGGGCAAAAAGCGAAAACCTGAAAAATATATAGGTAATTTCAATTAGCGGAAATTAATTTCTGTTTCGCTAAAGCATCAATGAGTACCATGATAAATAGGGTATTCAAGGACACGACCCAAAACACGTGTTCAAGAAAAGCTAGGGAACCATCTAAACCAAGGAGGCGTTCCCAAGTTAATTCTTCGGCTGGCCTATCCCATTCCATTGGATTCCAATTGGCTTCTTCAGCTTCACCCTGTGCTTGACCCTGACCTTGATCTCTCCATCCTTCGCCAACTCTTGCGTTTGCTTGTTCACCGTCTACCCTTAATTCTTCTCTAGCAGGTACTGGTGGTTGTTCAATGTTTCTAGGAGGTGTGGGTACTTCCATGTCTCTAGGAGGTATCAATGGTTCTATATCTCTGGGAGCTACAGGTAATTCTAAATCTCTAGGTGGCTGATCTATTTGTAATTCCGCGTTTCCTGCAGCTTCTTGTTGTTCGTTATCTCTATCGATACCTTCGGTTTCATCTATCCTTTGATTATCTGCTAAATTATTATTCTCTACCCTATGTTCTTCTCCATTCGCATCCCCAGGAAAATGAAGAACGTTCATTACCAAATGAGGAGGTTCATCCACAAAAGGTGGAACATTATTATTATCTTGTATTTCCTGTTGCAAAAGGGCTCTTTGCCTTTGAAGTATGTTCGCGTGTAATGGGTTATTAACCACTGGCACTACTACTATGTCTCTTTCAAGCCAATCCGGACCATCCGCATGCAAAATTTGTTCTCTTAACCATACCAAACCAATGAACGCGAATAGCGTACAAGAAACTACAAGACTGCCATGAAATAAGTCTGACGATATATTTTCTGTGGATAGCATGTCCTTTGGTAATGACATTATCTATAAACGATAAAAATACGATATTGTTTATAATAAACAAAAAAAAGTGTGTACAACAGGGAATACTTACACGAATCAGATCTAGAGGCCCACTGAACAAAGCTCTGTACGTTCTGCAAGCAGTTAATGGAACAACACCGAGCCATGCTATTGCCACTAAAGTATAATGTAGCCAATATTTGACGGCTGTGACTATGTTTGAAAATAATCCGCCGATTACATCTCTTAATGGTAAACGGCGAGGCATGTCTGGACTATAGATTGGTGTAAATGAAAAACGATATCCACATAGTTCACAATATTCTTTGCGCGAGTAACGCATCCATTGCACTAAACATTCTTGATGTATCCATTTAATGCTACCGGTACAAATGCAAGGATGAAACAATGGTCTATCCACAAGACCTTCAGACCGACAGACCCTGCAGATATCTGCACCCAACATGTCTTCTGTCATGTTTGGTTTGTCTTTAAATAACTAATTAGAGTAACAATGTTGCTGAAAAATAAAATAATTACCATGTAATAATAGTAATAGTACACAATCAAATAAGATGCACACAGTATATATATAGTTTTACAAGAAGTTTCGGTAGAAACGATAATTGTTATTCGTCATAAATAAAGATTTTCTTAATCACGAAAATCCTTTATAATACTAACCCCAAAATTCTGAAATGTCAAGCGCCTAAAACTCTGTAGTATTTAATAATTACCACGAAGAAAAATGAAAGATTCTATCGACGGTAGAGAACACAATATTGAATACAAAGTATGTACAATATTTATTCGATAGAAAATAAATTACTTTCATATTTATCAATATTATCTGCAATTTATTTATTGTCTACTCACCTGAGTCACCTGTGCTTTGACGGAAACGCATAAAATCCAAAACTATCATGCAAAATATTGAAAATGTCTACTGTTACTTACAGCTCTTTCTTTTTTATGTTAACATAGTTACAACATTTGCGACGCTAAAGTTACTATTCAGTGCGAGATGTCTCGGTTATGATGTTGTCTTGTTGTATGCTCGATGCGAACATAGCTACTGCATGGTCATAATATTTTTAACCAGTCGGTGCGTCACTTTTCAGGTAAACGTATATTTGTCTACAGATTTAATTACTATTAACAGGTTATCGTTGACCCTTTGATCATTGTTTGATGCAGAGTAAGTTTTTCTCAATAGGGATATTGCGACGTTAAGTTTTGCTCATTGCTTGACACAATTCAAGTGCGTACAAGTCGCTCCAATAATGTGCAAATATGAGTAGTGTAAACATAAACTCAAAGCTTTTCTAATGTGATATAGTTTTGTGTGTCCAAACTGGTATAAGCTATACTTATCTGAATTATTTAAATGGAATGTGAACACACTATTGTATTAACTGCGACCAGATCACTGATAAGGACAAGAAGTAAGTATACAGATAATTATACAAACATCGCAGTTCGTATTGAAGCGAATTCAACACATGCGATAACATGCAATGAAAACGCATTTATACGTCGGTATATACATAATTGGCTACCAGTTTCAGCGTTTCGCCACAGGTTGACAGCGCCGCTTTATCGCTGGCATCGTTCATATTCTTGGGAAATTCCATGAACATAAAAGTACGTAGATATATGTACATACGCGTAAGTTGTGTACGTATGAATTATGAGTTGCATTATGTACGATATGTACGTATTCTAACCTGTTTCAAAAATGCGTGAAGCCTACTAATAGAAAGCAAAGATAATAAAAAACATTTCATTTTAGGTATGAGACTAGGAGACATGTGTGACTATATATCCGCATTTAAACGTTGAAACGTACATCAAATCCGTGATACGTAGCCATAATGCCATTATTTTCTAACAAGTTCTCTCCAAAACAGACGCCTGTTAGAAAAGCCGGTGTTTTCTTAGTAAATAAGGATTTAAGTACACAACGAATTGAAAAAGAACTCGGACCGAATGTAGGTCCTATACGTTTAAAGTTAGGAGATCAAGAAGCTATTTTTCAATCAGGTTTATGGATTCCAGGTACAACATCATAAAACAATATTGATGCAATAGTCTCTCAATTAAATGTTATTCAATGTATCTTGAATTTCAGAATCTGGTAAAATAGGAGGAACCTTTAAAGAAAATGAAAAGCTTAAAAATGAATTAAAACGATTAGAGGAAGAAAATGATTTACTGAAGTTAAAATTTGAAGTGCTTCTCGACATGGTTAGTATCTTTATATTCCTTTGAAGTATAAATGATTGTATTTTTAATCCAGTTAGTGCACTGTTATCATTTATATTAATTCCAGTTGACACAAACAACGGCAGAATTTAATCTGCAAAAAAATGAATTAGATAAATTGAAAAGAAATTAATCGGATCACAAAGATGTTTGACTTGTACATATCGTTTGATAACTTTAATATATAAATACGGCCAAAGGTAATATCTCTCGTTATTGTCAGCCCTACTTTACATTTTGTAGGTTCTTTTATTCTCTATTCTATACCTTACAATGTGTAAAACAAGGACAGCTGAGTGTGCAACAAGGATAACGATAGATTCGTTTGATGGCGCCATCCTTGGCAAAACGCTGAAACTGTTAGCCAAGTATTTGACTGCTAGTACCCTGCCTAACGTTTTTAAACGTCAGCATTTCAACGATCCTTTTAAAATTGAAACTTAGCCGAGTGTATATATATATATATCTATACGTACGTACTCACACATACACTCTCTTAAGATAAATTTATCGACAAATTTGAAATTTGTGATTCCTGTGCGAAAGGAATATCTACTACGAATTACGGCATAGTTCCAAAAAAAACTTGGACTGTATCCATCTGAAGGATAGTGATCTCTCGTTACATTTTCTAGCGATCCACGCTAGGTAAATCGATCCTCTTTCTTTTTGCTGCGGTTTTGACGGTGGCGTGATCTTTCGAAGCGAGGGAGGGCAGCGTGCAGCATTTGGATTCCGCAACGAGCAAACCTTTTTGTTGCAATCTCTTGATATAAGTCGTGTTTGGCGCGACAGAAACAGATCCAAAGTAACACACTTCCTTTGGCCGAGTGATGGACACTGGCGACGGTCTCTGCAATTCCTCGGGCTCCGTGGGCTCCCGTTCCGCTTTATCGTTGGTCAGCCCATCTTTGAATGAGGTCAAGTGCCATCTGAAAACAAGCAGAATGCAAGGATTGGCAAACAGAAGAGAAGCATGGAACGTGAATTGATTCCGTGGATAATCCTAGGTGCGAATAACGTATACCTGCCGGTGCTCAAGCGACAAACCCTGTTAGGTGACTCGCCCGAGAGAAGGCTCAGCCTTCTCTCCTCGATCCTCTTGGATATCAGAGAGTTCGTCAAGGTTTCCTTGGCCAGGCAAGCTTGCAGCTCGACGAGAAAATTGTCCGCGAAGTCGTCCTGCTGAAACAACGAGTGCAGCAGCAGGGTCGAACAGTTTGGCCGTATATCGGGATCCATGCAGAGACACTGGGCCAGAAAATCTACCGGTCCGGCCTCCCAGGTTGGGAACAGTTTGTGGATCGCCGTGGTTCCGGCCAGTGGAGGTCCGACGAGTTCGTCCGCGCTGGTGTGCCGCAACATCCTGCCGGGTACAGTGCGTCCCAGCAGCGTCACGTGTTTTCTGCACAATCCTCCTATACAAATAGAACCGTATACGATATGGTTGCAACATTGTAACAGCAATGGGAATACAGAGAACGGTGCAACGTAATCGTTCGCGTTGCTCGTTTCCTGAATAATTAATCGATTCGCGCGGGGTTTAAGAAATCGATTCGGACAATGTGTCGCGCGACGGTTCGCGTACCGAGCACTTTGGTGATGCGATAGAGCTGATCGACGTCGCTGTCCCCCGGAAACAGGGGACTTCCGGTGACCATCTCCGCATACAAGCAGCCAGTTGCCCAGATGTCCACAGGCTTCCCGTATCTTGGTTCGCCCAGCAAGAGTTCCGGCGATCGATACCACCTGGTCGCCACGTAGTCCGTGCAGGACTCGTTCGGTCCGTTTACGAGACGCGCGAACCCGAAGTCGCACAACTTGATCACCCCGTTCGGCGAGACGAGGATGTTCTCCGGCTTGATGTCGCGATGCATGATCTATGGAGAGGAACCAACGATCTATCGAACCTGGGCTTTCGAAACGGGCTCAACGTTCACTCACGTTATTGGCGTGGCAGAAATTCAAGCCCCGCAGGACTTGGAAGATGTGTCGTTTCGACGTTTCGAATCCCACACCGCCGCCGCGATGTTCCAGTTCGTCCAGCAGAGTGTGATCCAGATACTCGAACACGAGGTAGAAGCGTTTCCTCCGACGGAACACCTCGATCATGTTCACCAGATTCTCGTGGCGCAGTTTCTGTAAGATAAAACGTGCTCGTTATCGGTGACAAGGAATCGGGAGAGCCGATGCGGAGCCGGCGGCGAGCGTGTACCAAATGCCCGGGTTACATATCCCCGACGTACCTTCAACATCCGAATCTCACGGAAAGCCATCTTCCGCACCTGCAGGTCTTCCTCGGTCTCCAGGAACCTCTTGATTGCCACCAGCTGACCGGTCTCCCGGTGCTTGCACTTCATCACCACCCCGTAGCTACCTTCCCCGACGACTTCCATCATCTCGTACTTGTCCATTCTCTCGATTGCCTCTACGAGTTGTGCTCTTCCGGTCTTGCCCTTCGAGGCGCACGCTTTTCTTTACGGTG
The DNA here is from genome assembly GCF_028453695.1 of Augochlora pura. Classification (NCBI taxonomy): domain Eukaryota; kingdom Metazoa; phylum Arthropoda; class Insecta; order Hymenoptera; family Halictidae; genus Augochlora; species Augochlora pura. The sequence goes on along the minus strand of NC_135775.1, from coordinate 26,967,695 downwards.
GTCGGCTTCTATTTCCGAGAAGTCGAGGAATTATTGAAACGCGCTACCGGTCTAAGGTCGAACAAGTTGATCGCGCGGAAGCTCGTCCATTGGTCGAGGAACACGCGACGAACGATCGAGGCTTCTTTCGTGGATATCCTCGTCTACCATCAGCGTCATCTTTCGCGAACGAATCCCGAGATCCGAGTTCGAATCCAAGATGAAAAAAGTGAATCCAGCAAAGACTTCGAATCGGGGACGAACAGGAAAGCGAGAATCGACGCGACCGTGCGCTAGCTCGAACCGCTGGCTGCTAAACTGCGCGTTTGTGAGCCTCGGGTCCGTAAGTCTTGAATCGACGAGCAACCATCCCCGCCCCGTGAAAGCAAGCAGTTGTCGTCGTCATCGTCGTAGTTATCGCAGTCGATTATCGATCAACCGGTAATTACGGCTGGGATTCCTGGGTGGTCGGCCATGCACGGCTCTACGGAGCACCGAGTATTTTAAAAGAGGGTCGCGGGGGCGCGACGACGTTCCTCGTGGCTGATCGGGTTCGAGGGTGACACGAGAAGTCACGGCCTACCGCGCTACACTCCCTTCCCCTAACCCCATCCCTATCCATGGAGAGTTTCGTTTCTCTCGGACATCGCGCGCGCGTTGCGTTCCATTCCATTCGTCGTCGTCGTGGCGAACGAGTTTGGGAACTACGTCGTCGAGAGGAAGCTTTGGCCTCGAGAATCGGAGCGCGTGTTCCACGGCTCGCCCCCGATCGGTCCCTTCCGAAAGGTGAGAGGGAACGAAATTACCGTGGCTGAACTTTACGTGCCGACCTCTTCTCGCAGAGGTGAAAGGTAGGTGCGCGTGGCTACCAGAATGCCCCCGAATGCCAGAAACTTTTCGAAGGTCTTCCCGTTAGAGGAGCGCCGAGAGCAAGGCTGATCGCGATGCCGAGGATCGCTCGAATGCCGGCCTTGTTCTCCGCCGACGAGGTGTACGGGAGCTCGGGGCTCGTCGCAGGGGGCGCGAGGAACACGCGGTCACGCGCCTATGCCTGCTCCTACTCGCGCGTGTATCGATTCGTTCGAAATTGTTTCTCGATCGGACATCGAATCCAATTCGACGAGGCAACGAACCGTGTCGGAATTAAGAGTCGAGAAACGACGTACGGTTCTCTTACGCCAAATTTATACAGCTACGGTGATCCGAAAACGCTTCGCAGACTTTTCGAGTGGAGGCATCCGCGATCCGAGACCGCGTTCAAGTCATCATTCGTACGTTAACGAATCGATTCGTCGAAAGTCCGGTGAATATCGCGCCCGATCGATATATACGAAGCAGTTATTTATAGGAAGGGTTCGTTGACAGTTTAGAAAATGGTGCAACAACAAGCATCGAAGACTGATCGATGAGAACGCCGCTCTCTACAAATTGACAACTTTGGATCGATGACGTTCGATTAATTCGGGTTTAGCTTAGAGCCACGCGCGACAAATAGAATCAGACTCGGTAGACCAGTCGCCCAACGTAGTTTATCGTCTTTCGTAGTTTGTTTCCGTCACGGCCTGCTCGACAGGATCACGAGACAGGAATTTCGGATACTCGAGAAGAAACAACTATCGGTCGGCGCGCAATCGCTGCTGCAACCGGTAGGGAAGTATCGGGAATCGTAGGAACGCGGTGGTCGATTCGAACGGGTTGGAGACGGCTGATCCGCGGTAGTAAGAAGGCTGCAGTCGCGCCGCGCCGCTCCGCGGCCAGCAAGCACTGAAATAGCCGCAAGCCGCAGCAACACATGGCGGGGGTCTTTAACGCTGCCTAAGATTCGTCTGTATGCGTTTTTACGTGTCCCCGCGCCTCGTCGCGATGGGTCGGGCCGGGCCGGGCCGGGCCGAACCGTACCGACACTGTACAGATCACGATCGAAGCCAGTCCCTCCCAGAGAACGCATCCGTCGGGATCCGGGAAACGCGTTCGTTCCTAGGCGACTCCTGGTTCGTCGCGCCTGTTCGACCGACACTGCTCATCCGGATCGAGCGCGGAGGGTGGGTGGGACCGTTTGTCGCGAACGTCGCAATGATCGAAACGATCGGAACGTACGCGCCGCCCCGACTCGGCTGATCTCTCGACGCTGGTGCGCGCGCGAAGCAGTTGGTCGTAGCCGAGAAGTCCGCCGGGAATTGGACGGTCCCGCGAAGTTAGCAAACTCTTGCTCGCGAAACGGGCTCGCTTCGTCATCGCCGAGGAATGGTGTCTTCTCCGCGGCCGTCCGCGACGCGCTGCTACTAGTCGACCGTCTCTCGACTCCGAGGATCGCACGGTAGAAGCGAAGCAGTCCGAACCGACGCGACCCGCCGGAAGGTGCTGTCCGCGAGCGATCGTCGGCCCCGAGGGTGCGCGGATGTTTCGCAGGGAGAGCCGCAAAAGGGATGAGTCGACGTCGCGATCGGTGAGAGTGATCGAGAGCCGTCCGCTCCGAGAATCCAATGATAGCCCGCGAACCTAAAGGTATGGCTGCCTGTCATCCGAGGCCGGTGGTCCAGCATCTGCGGCTGCAGGAGCCGGCTCAGATCAACGTCGGTGTCGGCCTCGGCTGCCAGGGCCAGAAGCCGCTTCAGCAGCCTCACTACTCGCCCCACCTGCTCAACTGGGTCTACCTGGCGATCACCGATCAGAATCGCGCTCAGCCTCCGGATCAGGTACAATTGCGCCACGCGCGATTCGCTCGAGGATCCGCTGACGAGTCACGAGCCAACCGTTGTGTCTTTAGGGCAAGCTGCTGCCGACGATCTGGAGCGGATTCCCGACGGCGCCGTCGCAGCCCTATCTGCACCGAGCCGTGGTTGGCGCTGCCCCCGGCCCGGGAACTAGGGCCCGGTCGAGCCCTTGCGCTGCCCTAGGAGGCAACCTGGCGGACAGCATCGGCGACCTTGCGGACCACTTTACGGAGCTGGGTCTGCTCGACAGGAAGCCGACCAAGAGACCACCGCCCAGCTATCTGTGCCACTTGTGCTTCAAAAAGGGCCACTACATCAAAGACTGTCCTGAGGTGTCTATTTCCGCGTTGCGAGAGAGCAACGAGAGGGCGCCGCGCCGCGCGTCGTTTTACCAGAGCTTCGCAAGATTTTGCGGCGCTCTAAAACGACCCGCGTCGCTCGATGCAACACCGCGATACGATGTCCAATTAAACGCTAATTGACACAACAAACAGTATCTCTGGCGAGCATGACGTCACGCTGTAGTCATCGGCCCGCACACGGTCGACGAGTTTGGCCCCGTTAACGCGGCGTGCAGGCGCTTCGCTTTTCAGGAACCGGGGACATTCCTTTGGGATATTCGAGCATCCGTGCGCGCAGCGAGCTTCCTTCGAAATGTATTTAGATCGCGAGCACGAACGCGAGCGGGCCAGCACTCGCGGAGGCAGTCGCCTCTGTTTATAGTTTCGTCGAGTATGCTAGCTCGCTGCGGCGCAGTTGCCTTCCCGGTACTCTCCTTTCGGAGGAAAACATTCGGGAATAATTCTGTAATCGCGGACCTTTTCCCTTTCCACACCGTGGACCCGACTGGCGAGTGCCGATGACTAACGCGTTAATTAAAACGTTCCGCCGTTCGTAACCACTGTGCGGCCCGATTGCAGGCGCGGCCGAAGGGCGAGGGTCTCACGCCGTACCAGGGCAACAACAGATGCTTCGGCGAGTACAAGTGTCCCAAGTGCAAGCGCAAATGGATGTCGGGCAACAGCTGGGCAAATATGGGCCAAGAGTGCATGAAGTGCCGCATAAACGTCTATCCGCACAAGCAGGTGACTACGATGCTGCTATGCTCCCTTGCCCCATCGGACTTGCTTTTATGTAACGCGTACGATAGTTATCACCTGTTGCACGCTCTCTTTCTCCCTCTCTCTCTCTCTCTCTCCCGCTCGCGCCCCGGAGAGCGTCCAAAGAGATCTGTTCTCGGCGGACCGGCGCAACCTTTTCGTCGAGCAAACTAAAACTGCGTCGAAATTTAGCGGGAACGGGCGAAAGCTAATTATAGTCTTGTAATCGCGCTCCGCTCGATCGTCTGGCGCTGTGCGCAGAATATCGTTTCGTTTTACGCAGAAACTCCGACCGTTTCGCTCGGCCCGGTCGAATGCGAAACCTTCTTCCATCCGACGCTAACCGACGCGATCCGAATCGAGGTATTTTTAGGTGCGCGCCGAATAAAATTTTTCAAAGGAAAATATAAATATCGTTGGCCACGAGTCTCGTAGAAACGCGGAGAGACGCGGAGTTCCTAGCGCCCTCGGTTTCGCGTTTTTGTCCGTGTTACGCAACGACCGCGATTGCCCGATCGTGTCCAACCGATTGATGCTCGTCGACGCCGTGATTTCAGAGGCCTCTGGAGAAACCGGACGGGCTGGATGTGTCGGATCAGAGCAAGTCTCACCCGCAACACCTTTGCGAGATGTGCAAGACGCTGGGCTACTATTGCCGAAGACCACAGTAAGCGACTGGCTGGAGTCTGCCTGCCGCGATCGCGTTGCTCTGTGATAATACGAAGATACGCTCGTAAAAAATCTATTTTTCTACGAGACCGAAACTACATCCCCCCCCCCCCCCCCCCCCCTCTGCCACAGCTTTCCGGACTCTCGACGCACTCCATGAGTCTACAGTTTGCAGAGTCGTTGCACCGGGAATACAGGAATCCGGGAAACCGGAATACGATATAAACAGGGACACGATGTCAATTACATCGTTGACGTGTTATTATTGATACACCGCGCCGCGCAAATATACGCGAATCAAAGGTCTGTGTGTCACTGTCGTTTCCATTCCATTGTTCGCTGTTCTCGCTTTCCTCTCTTCCTTTTCGCGGGACCAAAGCTGTATGTGTCTCGTGCTTCATAGAAATATTTTATATCATACAATATACAGAACGAATGTACAGTGGTCAAGGATTGGTCACGGCGAATAGTCGATCCGCAGCGGGATCCTCGCTAAAATACGCCGCAGAATTAAACATCGTCGCCGTCGAAGAGCTTATAGCTGTCGTCTGGAAAGAAAATATTCCGGTTAATTCGACTCGTGATTCCTTCGCGCCAATTCCTTTTTTGGAATTGCTTTGGTCGCTTTCTTCGGCTACAGCTACTCTACGGTACGAGGTATACGGTATACTAAACGATTCAAAGGAAAAACAGATTTAATCCAGGCTAACGAACAATGTAGCCCGAGGGAGGGTGGGACACGCGTCGGATCGACTCTTCAGCTCCGGCGAGCGCGCCCGAATTCGGAGACCTCGGATACAAGAAATCTCCGCGAGCGTTTCTCGCGCCGATCTCCTCTTCGTCGTTTACTCGGCTGCGGGCTGAAAGAGGTCGAGCAACGGTTAGAACAAAAACGAGCGTGCGCGAACGCGACGGAACGAAAGATCTAGAAATGAAAATAGATATAGGAGGGAGGCGATCCACGAGCTCCTGCTAAAATGCAAGACATTGATTCACCTCGGACGAGTTCGCACGATGCGAAGAGTTCACCGTTCCAACATGTTGCTGTTCCTGCTTATAGAGTAAATGCTGTACAGAAGAGTGTTGGCTAGGCGAGGACTGTTGCTGTTGGTTTTCCCGGCGATCCTCGTATTCGGCCGCGACAACGTGCTCCTGCTCGTTCTCGATCTTTAGTATTCGCTGGAGGTACACCTCGTCGGCGTTGCTCGTGTGCTCGCCAACGATCGTCGACCCACAGACGGATTGACAGACGTCGAATACCTGTTGCGCGGCCGGCTGTACGGCCACGGGCCTCGAAACGCTCGGTGGCTGTTGATTCACCAGTGTGATCACCTGTTGCGGTTCTTTGTAGTCGAACAGCGGAACCGTCACAGAAATGGTGTTCACGTTCGCGATCGCGGTCGCGTTCGCGTCCGTCGGAGCGACTTCTGCATTCGCGTTCTGCTGCGTCGACTGCGCGTTCAGCGGCTCGGAGACGGCGTTGTCCGGTTGCGGCGCTATCGAGCCCGAAAACGATGGTTGCTGTTGCTCCACCAAGCTGATCACGTGCGGGATCTGCTGCGTTTGCGACGGCGGCGGCGGCTCTGGGAAAAGTACATTCTTTAGATCGGGCAGGAACACGTCGATGGTTCTCCAAGTGGGCGCCCACAGATTCGAGTTGGGCACGAGAACGTTGGTGGAAGACATCACGAGCAGCATGTTCTTCAGCGACTCCGGTATGGCTTCGAAAAGAAGTTCGCTGTTGTCCGCGTGCATGTAGGCGCGCAGCAGATCCAGAACGGTCAACCATAGAGGTAGAAATCCGGAAAGAGTTAGCAGAGGGTTCAAATGATGTAGAAAGACCTTTGACAGCAACTGAGCCGCCCTGACTCGCGTTTCTTCGACTCCGACCGGATCGTTCGACGCGATCGGTCCCAGGAGTTGGGCGAGCAAAGGGAAGAGCACCTGTTCCAGACACTGAGACCATTCGATCGCCGACAATTGACCCAAGTCGTGAGCAAGCAGCGTGCTCTGCAGATAAGTGATGGCCGCCGTGCGTACCGGTCGTCGCGAGTCGCAACACAACCTCGCGATACCCTGCAACAGAGGCCTCCAGACCTGCGGCCACAGCGATACCGTTTGCTCGGCGTTCCCCTCTTCTGCCCACCATCTAAACACCTGAGCGGTGCGAGTGTGTAGCGTGTGCATCAGCTCCAACAGTTGAATGGGACTGTGCTGGTAGCCGGCCGGTTCCTCCGTCGTCGCGTGAACTCTGCTTCTCTTGCCCGTGCATTGCAGAACTGCCTCGGCGAAGGTCCTCACGCAGCGGATGCATAGTTCAAAGTTGAACGGAGTGACGTGCGCCACGTCTCTGACTAGAAACGTTAAGCTGTCGCAGCACTTGATCAGAGCGGCCGGATCGTGCTGTTGCAGGTCGCGATCGAGAACGATCGTGTCGGCCGCAACTGGCAGAGGCGCTTCCGTCCCTGTCGGCGACATCAACATCCATTCCGGCACGGGACTGATGGGCCTCGGGTCCAACACCGACGTTCTAGAATTCGTTGCTTCGTCCAACACTGGATTCGACTGCTTCGGTGACAGTGCACCAGCGCCAGCGCATTCCAGTAGACTAAACACCACCTTCCAGTCTTCCGTGCTGTGAATATTGGCAGCACCGATTTTCAGCAGCTCGTACAAACCGTAGGCGATTTGTCGAGCGAGAGGTGCCGCGGTCGCCGAAGGCAAATGAGTCAATGGCAACAGAGGGGGCAACACGGCCCATGCGCATTCTTCTCCTCGCAGCAATCTGATGGCCAATCTCAGCATTCCCACCGCTACCCTCTCCAAGAGGTACGGATGATTCTCCCTCGCGGCTGTTGTCAGCAGACTGTCCAAGTGAGCTTTCACCATCGGCCAAATGCACGTGACCCTGTCGCGATTCTGAATGGTTACCTCCAACAGAAGCTCCAGCAAAAACACAGACACGTCTTCGTCTTGATGATTGGTGAAGACCAGAGCACCGACGAGAGACCGAAGCGATTCGACCTCCAAGAACTTGCTGTCCTCGATGATCTGTTCGAGATAGCAGCTGGCCACGAATTCGGTCGCCTTCTTCCTTGCGCTCGCTTCAGCCGGCTGAGATATGCGCGAGGTGTCTTGAGCTATGTACGAGTACAAACTGGAAAATATTCCTTGATCGGTGGGCGGTGTTTTGGGCGTCACTGATTCACGAAGCAGAGATATCTTTCCGGATGGATCGATGAAGTCTTCTCCTTCGGTGAGGCCTTTTGGTAGCAATCTTGCTTTGTACAACGACTGCAGACAGTCGACGATGTTCTTCCACGAGGCTCTCATCGCGTCCCCGTCCATGTGAATAATCTTGAAGAGGGCTCTCACGGCTAGCTGGCATCTGCCACTTCTGCCAAGATACAACACCATCTGATCGGGATCGCCACCGGTCGCCAAACCCGTGAACTTGCACAAACTGACCACGAGCGTGTCGAAATCGTTGTTCATGCTGTAATGAGCGCTTATCGAGGCACACCTGAAAGTGAAAAGCTATTATCGTTTTCGTTCGATCGTTCGACATCGAACTTGCAGTGGTCTAACGAACCGGAGAAACATGTCGGCAACTCGCCGCTGCAACGACTTGTCGGGTGCTTTGTCGTACGCACGGCAAAGCGCGCTAATTATCGAAGCCCAAGCCTGTTCGGCTAGTTCCTTGTCCACAAATTCGTCAGTGTTTCCAACCTTCAGGTAGATGCTTTCGGGCCCGGCGCCTCTACGCAACAGTACTTTCCACAAATAATTGGATTTCACCAATCCTGTCTGTTCCGCTGGCATTACGATCTCCTCGCCCCTAATAACGTTGGATCGTTAGACAGGATATTAAGCTATTCGCGTGACGCGTGCAAGGAAGCGCGAAAGGATTCTTACTTGATGGAACAATAAATTTCATCGAGCATATCTTGATCAAAATCGGATCCACCGTTGACCTTTTTCAGATTCCTTTTAAACTCGTCGGCAGTCATCGGATTGTTCTGCCGTTTCACGTTGTAATTGTGTTGATCAACGTTCAACATGATCACAGCGTATGCCAAGGTAAACGCGGCATCCGCCGACTCGAACGGCTTACCATTGCTATCCTAGGGAAACAGAGGCAACGATTCTTTGTGCGTGCACTGGTTGTGTCATCGTCGACGATATAAATATTTCGCTAAAATCGAACAGCAAACTCACGTGCCAATGTTCCGCAAACTTCTCGAGCAACAAAGAGATGAGTGGCGCTTCGCCAGGAAGTCGGAAAGATTCCAAATAAAGACGCAGGGCTTGATCGACACGCGTGTTCCTCAAATCAAAGCTATGAACGAAACAATTTAAAACATTTTTATTCTCCTTCTTGCTGATATATTCTCCGATAGCTTTTTTATCCAGACTAGGATTCTCCTTCAGAAATTTCGCAACTTTCTCTGGATCGGGATTACCAGGGCTTCCACCCAACAGACCGTGTTCCGTCAGCTTAGCGATACCTTCCCGTGGGTTCTCGTTAAATTTTTCCGTTCCCACCACCAACCACTGTAATCGAAAAAAATCGCTAAACGATCGAACTTGATCTATTTAGAGCGATACGATGCCGACGACGACAACAACGAAAACCTACCATCTTGTTAGCTTTTATGGCGAGCAATTCTTCTCGCGTCGGCAAATTCGGTGAAGCTTTGTGTCGCGAAGGTTTGCACAATTCTTTGTATCCTTTACATCTGGCTTCCATGCCAGTTACCAGCATAATTATAGCGTCCAACGAGGTGAACTGCATACTGTACATAGTGCCCATGAACGCGGAAGCATTCTAACATTGAATCAAAAAATCAAAAGAAATTGAATGCATAGAAAGCTTCCTCACCGAATAGATTATCCTGTTACGCAATAAAAAATATATATACCTTCGATAGAAGCTTCATCAATTCATCGTACAAGTTGGTCGAGTACAAGCCGCAGTCATAGTTCAGATATAGTTCTGCAGGTAAACCCGGTATCCTCCACAGCCTCACGATTGCATCTGAAACAAACGAAAGCAACGATTGCATCAGAAAACGTTCAGTTGCTTCCGTCGCGGTTAATTCGTACCAAGCGCCAATTCTCGTTGATCGTACAATATCTTGTTCGAGTCCGAGTACACAATTTCCATTAATTTCGTTATGTAATGCTCCATTTGGAATTTTAAGTGTTCCCTCTGCGATTCGAACAATAGAAAGGACACTTGCAAGTCGGCGGCGAGGATCGACAGTCGATCTGTGCCGAGAAGCTAGCGAATTCGAACGATTAAATTGCTGGATCGGTTTCGTTCAACCATATTAATGCATGTTTCCGCCTTACCAAAATCAAGTTCTTGCAAAGATCGTCTTTCACGAGGGCAAGCAACGATGGAAAATTGGTGAGAGCATCGGCAGAAATCTCCAGTGCCACTTGTAACAGGCTGAGACCAAGATGGGTCATTACTCCGTTGTTCTGTTTGTCGTGAGGGTTACAGAGGGACACAAGAAACCGAAACAATTCACGAATGCATAGAGCACCGTACGGTACCAATTGTTGAAGCGGCATGAAACGAACTCCTTGAGCGTTAATGTACTCTTCGATTTGTTCGGGTTCTTTACTTTTCAAAACTTTGTATCCGTTGTTGGTGTTTTCGTCCAACGACAAGTCCTCCACACTTCCTGTCGGCGACTGTATCAACTCCGGGCTCTTTTCGTCCTCCATCGATTGGTTCTCTGTTAAAATAACACGTACCAGTCATTGTTAGCAAGTCCGAAACCAAAAAGAGGCGCAATTGATCATTTTAATTACCTTGACTCTCTTGTTTAACCACAGACGTTTCTTTCGTTTGACTTTGCTCCTCCTTCTCATCTTTTTCCACATTTTTGCACTCTTCCCGATGCAGTTGTTCCTTCTCCTGTGAATCATTTGTACTTTGTACAGCACTATCACCGTTATCCTTACATTGCGAATCATCTTTTGCATTCATTTCTTTTCCCTTCGCTTCCGAATCATCTTGCTGTTTCGAAATTTCATTCTTTCCGTCTGATTCTTTTTTACCATTGTCCTTGTTCTCGTCCTCAGGGTTCTCTGTGGTCCCTTGATCCATGGATCCTTGCATATCTACAATATTTCCTCCAGAAGTCACAGGCGACGTCGGTAGATGACTCGGTTTTACCCTATCGACGGTGTTCAAAAGCTGAGCTTCGCTGTCGTCCGTGTCCTCTGGATTCGGTTTTGATTTCTGCTTAAAATGATTCTTGTTTTTTCTATTTTTGCTACGAGTATTTTCCATGCTGTCGGTTCTCATCTTCTTCATGTTCAATAACGCCCTCGTGTCGTCTGCAAACTGCGGTAAACGAATGAAAAGATGCTGCACCATGTCTCTCAGACAATGTTCTGCCGTTTTCCTCAACAATTCGCTGAGATGCGACCCGAAACATATCCTGAAACAACTGAGCATGATTTCGCAAAGGCTCTCGTTCGACAGATAATCTCCTGCCGGCGACAAAGTGAGAGCTCTTAGAACCTGAAGTATTCTCATTAGAACAACTCCATCGCCAGATGCATCGGTCCCCACAAATCTTGCGTGCGTTACTGCGTCCGCGACAGCTTCGACGCATTGGGCTACCGCGATACAATCGGGATCTGTGACAAATTATTATTATTGTTATTATTATTATTGCTCAGAATGCGTTGCCGAATCACAATTTTTGCAACCTATAGCAAACGAGTGAAATAAGACGTACCGATCAAACCGTAAGATATCATTTTATTAACAGCAGACAATGCAAGACTCGTAACAGGTCCCGTTGTTTCTTCCGATCTTATGATTTCTAGAAACGGAGCTAGAAACACTCCAGGCTCCAATTGAGATAAATCTTTCGTTTCGTTCAGAACGTCCTTTAAGTTGGACAAGCCTTTCATGAGAACGTCCTGGTCTTCATCCTAAGAAACAATCGTACAAATTTAGGACACGCGTCATTGTAAAACGGAGCATGTTCACGTTCGGGTGTTACCATACTGACTTTTACAAGTTATTCGATTTAACAATCATAAAAATAAACACACGTGACCATGGCTGTTCGCTAAGCCTACGTATTACTACACCTGTGTGTGTATTCTCTCGTTCATTGTCGAAAAAACGAAAGATTTCGATCTACAGACGGAAGCAGTTGACATGTTCTAACCTGATGAGAATGCGAAGACCATCGGGTGCCCCGTCTCATAGACGTCATAAGAAGACAGACCTCGCTCTCGACGACATAGAGACCACCTCCTGGACAGGCCATTCTCGCGATCCTGCTCATCGTCCTTTAGTTTTGATTTCTTACACCATTTTTATCCCGAGGAAACCTTACAACAATTCGATAATTCGTAACGTCAAGTGTCAAAAGAACACTTCCAACTTCCAACCCAACTTCCAACACGATAGACATCGACTGGTTAATCAGGAAAGAAGTTCGACCACTGACGGCGCTTCGGCCGTCACTGCTTCGCCATCTGTCAAGCGAGTTGCAAATCTAGATCTCAAACTGTTAGCCAAATTACCGTCAGTCGATTTAAGCTAACAGTTTGAGAGTTTTCCCACTGGACCAAGCGGCGCTCATAATCATAACTGGGTTACCCATGCATGCATAAATATTTATGTAAAGAAGAAATAAAAGATACATAGAAACCATTATATGGGACATCTGTCGTTTTTTGCTTAGTTTGATACGTAATCGTCTTTGTGGTGCTTGTAATTATTCTTTTTTATTTGTCACCTAGTGAAATGAAACATGCAATAATTCCCTAGCCGTATGTGGTGCTTCAACCCATTATTAATCAAACTGCTATATTAAAGAACTGCTACACAACTGTAAACTTAAATACGTGGCCGCTAAGAACCAACATTTCAATTTTAGATAAAGTTTGCTTTTTAATCGATTATATTATCAACGCCTACACATACCATTCGCTAGAACGATAGTATGTATCAAGTGTATGTACGCGTATGTACTTGAAATTGGAATCCTACTCCGGGTCTGTCCGAGTCTGATTCATTCTTATCGAGTTCATCGTGCAGATTGAATATTTTTTCTTTTACTTGTACTTGTACGAGTTATTACACTCTGCATACGACTGTTGATTCTGGCCGAAAGTCTTCAGCGCACTAAACATTCCTAAATACTTCTAACAAACGTATGTACTATAAACTGAATTTTGTAAATAAATTTTCATAAGCATAAAATTTCTGTTTGCAGACACAATTGTCGCACAAAAAATTTAATAATTCAAATACGGTAAACGCATTACACTTGCCAAAAATTCGTATTCGAACGTCACGCGTTTAACACTTGTTTCGCGTCGCACTTTGAATCTTTTGTTCGAACGTTAACCTAAAACGGATAAATTGACGCGGTGAATTTGTTATTGTCAATAATGTCTTTTATGTCAATTGCATCTATCAAGCGGTATCTTAAACTGAAAATGTATAAAATATCGCCGAGATTGTTCAGCGGTATGGCAAACATAATTTTTGTAACAAATCCGGATTACGGCGGATGGAAGAACGATTGCAAGACGAACGATACAAATCTCTTAAGTTTTAAACGATCTAAAAATCTCCTGCTCACCATGCAGAAGTTGCGTTATTTTTGCAGTAATAATTTGTTTAGATAAACGGTCTGGGTTCAGTTTCCAGTACCAGAGAAGCAGACATGAAGGTTACCGAGGAAGAAGTTAAGCAGATGATTGCATCCGACAAAGTGGTGATATTTTCCAAGACAAGATGCCCTTACTGCAAAATGGCCAAACAGGTACTACTGATTTACTTCTTCAACTATTTCTTGTTGGCATTCAATGTATTCGATACCGATACTTTCGATAACGTTTTTGTAGGTGTTCGATAAATTGAACGAAAAATATACTGTGATCGAGTTGGATGAAAGAGACGACGGAGACGACATTCAAGACGTGTTAGGTGAAATGACCTCTGCTAGAACTGTTCCTAGGGTGTTCGTTAAGGGAGTATGCTTGGGAGGTGGCACAGATGTACAGACACTGTACAACAGTGGAAAACTCAAAGAGAAATTGTAACGGGCGCAATCTTTATTTATGCTGCCATAATTATTTTCGCGTTGATCCATCTAATGTAATAAACACTGTTATTTGACGGAAAATTGGAAATGTTGTAATTTTTTGTAATTAGCGCAGAACAGTAATAAATCATCCAATCAATTTTCAAATCTGAAATCCCTGAATGTACGCGACACTTTTAATTTGCATGGCTTTTTTCCAATAGTTTTGAGCCACGTAAAACGACGAAGCAGCAAATAAGGCGAGAGCAATATTATAGTCACGGTAATGATATGTACATACATATGTTGTATACCGCATGACGAAAGCGTATCACGAAAAACTACTAAGTCGTTTGCCACCACGTGTCCACGATCCTGAACACCTATGTGAGTCGATTCAACTAAAAATATCCACGAACCGGTGGAGCAGTGTGTCGGTAGTGTCTGAAGAACCCGTAACAATGGATTTTTCGCAATACAGGAAAATCCTGGTCTACGTGTTGACTTTTATGGCGTACGCTTGGTCCGGTTATGGTACTGGTTTGTTATCGAACCTAAGGGACGCTGTATTAACCGCGGAATCGGTCTTCGAAAATCTTTTCGAGAATGCGATTACCGTGGCGAGAAAGATCAAGGACATACACGAAGTGTTTGATGCTGCTGTCGAAGAAAACTGCGTTTTTCAATGTCCAGCAGGTGCGTAATTAACCTATCGTAAACGGTATAATTAACCTGGCCTCACAATTTAAACCTACTCCACACTCCGCCCTGGGTCGGGCTACCATTGGTCGCATCAGCCGATATATCGCGCCGAATGACAAGTTCTCTAAGTATAATACATGCATGTGTATGCAACATAAACGTAAACACGAACAAGTTTGACACGATGCGGAGCTACATCGTGCAATGTTACGATACCAAAAGAAAGAGGATCTGTAGAGGTTTTTAAAAGGAGGGGTTTCATTTAGGTTTAGAGAGTTTCGAAAACACGGGACGCGCGTTCGAATTTCATTGGTCGGTTATTTTTGATTTGGAGTGGCGGGAACATTTGATGTATGATTTCAGGCATTGCACCGAAACCGGATTGGAATCATAAACCACAGAGCAACGGCTGCGGATCTTTAGGAATCGAGGTAAAATCAAACAGACTTTGGCTTCGTTCTATTCTCTATAGACATAATTGAAACGATCGTAGATAAGCCAAGAGTACTTGCCCCTGGCGGAGATGACGAAATGTTGCGATGCTCACGATATTTGCTACGACACCTGCAACATGGACAAGGAGAAGTGCGATCTGGAATTCAAAAGATGCTTGTACAAATATTGCGAGGGCTATCAAACAACGACGGTGACGAACACGTGCAAGGCGGCCGCGAAAATGCTTTTCACAGGGACTACAGCCCTGGGCTGCAAGAGTTACATGGACGCGCAGAAACAAGCCTGCTATTGCGGTGATAAATGGGGCAAGACCAAGAAACCCAAAAGAGCCGCCCAGGCTGGCGGAGAATTGTAGAATCTTGGACGAGAAGAAGAAGCTGCTCTCGTTTCTCATTTTTCCGTTCGATGAACGGTTAATCGAATAATCATTAACTCCTTAGCGCCCCGCTAGCGCTTCCAGCGAAGCTCTCTTTTTCTTCCGAGGAAGAAACGTTTTAAATTTCAAGAAACTAGCATTATCATCGATTCGATAATTCGCACGAAGAAGGGTACGATATACGAGTATGTTTTATATGCAATAAATAAAGATCGTAATGCGTAAAAGTTGTTCGGTATTTTTCTCTCCGACACCTTGAACGCGCGGGTTCTGTGTTCACCGTAGATGCGCGCTTCCTCTTTTGTTTCTGTCCGGAAAACAAGGGAACGCAGTTTCCGTCGTTGGCATCTCGATCAGGACTTTCTCCGGACGGTTTTTCCGGTAGAAAAGTAGGCAGATGTGAAATTTACAAGTAATACCACGATCTAGAAACGCATCGATCAGGGTTGCGATAAAATGGGAAACTCGGGGTCGAGGCAACCGTCCAAGGTGCGGAAAGACCGAAAAAAGGACGAGGTCGACGGGTAAGAAAATTTCAAGCTCGCCTTGGACCGAGTCGGATCCGAATTGTCGAAACAATAATTTCACTTAAAAGTTACATTTCTTAATTTTGGGTAGCGTAGATGACCGCCCCGAAAAGAATGGAAAGAGGACTGTTAAACCTTGCAGGACGAGACACAGGCCTCGGAAAGAGAACCGGAACGAGAACGTCACGTATCGGGGAACGAATCCCTTCATCATTTTCTTCTTACGGTTGCGCAGCAAAAAGCCGAAGGAACATGTAACCGTGATCGCGCGTGCGGCTGGCAAATTATGGACGCAAATGACTCCGGAGCAGAGAAAGAAATACATAGATCTGGCGAATGCCGAGAAGAAGAGGCGAGAAGGAAGGAGAAGAAAGATAAGAAAGTCAAGGTGATTAATAGTCCTTCGGAGGGGGGACTGGCTCTCACTGTCCTCGACTTTCGTCACGTAATACTTCTTCTTTTCGTTTCAGAAGAAGGAGAAGATAACGCGGCGATAGGGGACGCGACAAGGAAGTGTATTGAAAATTTGTAAGAGTGCAAACGTATCGGACCATCCAGAGCTAGTTATTTAGCAAAATCTCGCTAGTCTCGGCACATATTTTTGATTTCTTTTTATTTGTTAGTAGTTTTTTTTAGATCTATGTACAATAAATATTGATGTATTTTTACACTATTAATGACCTTTCTTATCTGTTTAAAGAGTTACGCTAAAAACCGGGCAGCTTGTCCCTGCCTCTCTCGCACAATTCTTATCGTGTCCTCGTACTCCTCTGCAAAAATCGAATTCGTTAACGTACTATAAATATATTATTATTTTGTTCGCGACAGTTCCGCGAAGCGTCGCCGACGCGTGGGAGGGAAATTACAATTCAACGTACACGAACGAGCACCATTTTTATGTATTTCCCCACAGACAGGTCGAAGGGAAACGAGTGGAGCCGCGCGTATCCCTATTTTTCATTCTCTCTCTCTCTCTCTCCCTTTCTCTCATCGCGATTCGATACAAAAAATAATTTCCGCATTAACTTTTTTTTTTACGACGCTCCGTGGAAAAGTTTCTGTGTTATATACGCAGTCATAATCATTCTCGAATGTAGTATATCTTGTTCGTGTGTCTGTGTCCATATTTGCGCGCTTGAACGCGCTTTTTTCGCCGTTTCAGTGATGTGTGCGTGTCCGTATGTATGTGTGTGTCTATGTATGTGCCCTTTCACTCCAAATATTTGCTAGAATAAAAACCATTATTACATACAATAGAGAGTAACGAATCAAATGTAATTTGTCCTTTGCATATGTCCCTCGAATTCCCTAATCTGTTTCCGCGTATCCGTGTGTGACGAGCCGTTCGAACCAGATAAAACCTATAATTGTATATTGGTTTGTGTATCATGATGATCATACTAATAGTAATAATATTAATAATTATGGAAATAATAATATTAATAATGATAATAGTAATCGATAGAAATAATAATAAAAACGATCACGAGTAGGACGATATCGCGTGAAGGGGTGTGGCTGGTAAGGAGGTAGGGGAGAATAGTGATGGTAGTGATAGTGGTGATGCGGCGGTGCTGATAACCTGGAGAACAAACGTGTAAAATAGACAACGAACGCGTTCACGATGCTCGCGACATTTTTGATAATCGCAATAGCTAATTCGCAATAATACAGTTCGAATGATCTTAGCAGTAAGTATTTTATGATACAGTAAAGTACAGCGTGCCTCGAAGAAAACGTAAACAACAACGTTCAACAATTGTTAATATCAAACAGAATATTCTTTGCAAGTTTTACTTGTATATATATATATATATACATATATATATATATATATACACAAGTAAATCTATAGTAAATATATATCTATATACATATCTACACGCACGCACGCACATAGATGTATATATATATGTATACATATATATATACAGAAAACGTAACACTGTTGCGATTCACACAGCGTTGTCCTACTAAAAAATAGGTACACATTCGTTTTGTCGTCGTAGTTACACGTACCCGCGGTATATCTCTTCTTTTATCACGATCCATCGATAAAGATTGTTCGATCCACAAGGTACATAATAATGAATCCATTTGTAAATGCATAAGTTACCAAGAACCCATGCCCCACAATTTCCTATCCGATACCGTAATCCTATCCCAGTCATCTACGTACACGCATACCTACACACATGTATGCAGGCACGCTCGCACTTACATACACACACGTTAACGATTCACTGATTCCTCCGACACGAACTCTTCTCTTGATTCTCATTAAATACTCGATCCTCCGAGGAACAAGTGCTGTGGGAAATTAACTGAAAAAATTAGCTCGAACACGTTCCCGTAAACGTTATTAAAAGAATGTTTTTCGTAGGTCGGTCAAGAGCTGCGTGTGGCCACTCGTCAATAGTACCATAAAAGAAAAAATATTTCCTTGTATCATTTTATCATATTTAAATAGAAGGAAAGGTTCTACAGCATTTCCTCGAAGGATGGAAGTTTGTGTGACCACCGAAGAACCCGAGACAGCAATGATTTCAACTAACGATTGGAACAGGCTGTCAATTTAGTTGGTATCGTGTTCGAACGGCAACGCGAGACGTCGTATCCCAAGTTCGAGTTCGAGTTCGAGATCGAGATCGAGATTCACATCGCGAATTACGATTAAGCTTGTCCGAAGAGAAACTGTGGGCTTTGCTAAGCGGACGATGGGCCTCGGAGCTTGTCAGCTTCGAGGGATCGTCGTTGCGGGTGAAGGGATGTGCGCTTAGGTGAGTTTGGGGGCTAGCGCGGCCTCATTGAACTGTTTAGGGGCTGCATAAGGCCTCCGTTGATGTATCCGTGGTAGGTTGTGTAGACTGCTGCTGGGTTCTGCTGATGGGGGTCCTGAGGGTACGGCGCAGGTACGTTCACCACTCCAACCGGGAGTTGACTGGCTTGATTCATGAAGCCGCCGAGTTGTGCCGCCTGGTTCATGTAGCCGGTGCCCGGCTGGGCCACGCGGTAGCCGTACTGGGCCATGAGATTCGTGTTCAACGCAACGTTCGGGCTGACTCGGCTGGCCGCGCTCTGCATCTGGGGACAGGTACTTCCGGGATCCAGGGTTTGTCTGTACAGGCTCTCGCTCGTGTAAGGTTGCGTGAGGGACGCCATGTTCGCGTTCGCCGAGGACCTCGAGGCCGACCTGCTTGGCGGGCCGGGAGTGCCGGGCGGCGCCACCGTGTTCACGTTGTAATAGTTCTTCGGGTAGCCGAGGGGCACCTGAGGCGGGGTCGGCAGTTGCCTCGATGTCTGAGGTGGTGTCATGGTATGCGGAATCGGTGGCGGAGGCGTCAGATTCATAGCTGGCGACGGGGTGGGTGGTATCATTTCCAACCCGTTGGTCAGCTGTTGAAGCTTCGCCAGACTGCACGAGTTAGTGGTCTGATGGTTCCCGGAAGCGGACAGCGAAGACGCGGGCGTGTGCGAGTGCGGGGGCATCGCGCTCGTTTGGATGTAGAAGTTGGTCGCGGTGGTGCAGGGCGTGGGTGCTCCCGACCTGCTGCCCCGATGCTGTATCACGTACGTGTTCTGCGTCGGAAAAGGCTGCGAGGCAACCGCCATGTAGTTTCCTTGTGAGATTACGGCCATATTGTGCGAGTGAGCAGCGTGCGTGTGAGACTGCAGATGAGGCACCGGCGGTACGCTCATCGACGAAGACTGCTGGTACTGAGGCGGAACGTGGCTTGTGTGTGCCACGGTCGTGTGGCTCGTGTGCGAGCTCGTATGGCTCGTGTGAGAGCTCGTGTGTTGAGAGGAGGCCTGACCGTGCGACGCTGGAGGAGTGGCACGATGAGATCTACTGCTTTGCTGCGTCGATCGAGATCTATGCGTCGTCTGCGAGCCGCTCGCCCTTTTATTGCTATGAGACTGCGGTTGCTGTTGTTGCTGCTGCTGTTGTTGTTGCTGTTGCTGCTGCTGTTGATGCGTCGGCTGTTGCTGCGGCTGCTGAGACTGTTGCGTTTGCTGGGACTGACTATGCGCCATGTTCTGGCCTTGGGTTTGCTGAGCCAGAGACAGCTGCATCGGCTGTGGGGTATGGGACTGCGGCAAAGGCTGCGGGCTCTGCGTCGGTATACTTTGCGGCGTATGAGACTGAGGCAAGGGCTGAGGCGTGTGAGGCTGCGGCATCGGTTGAGGAGTGTGAGATTGCGGCAACGGCTGAGGACTCTGCGTCGGTATGCTCTGCGGAGTGTGCGACTGCGGCGTCCTCGGCTGCTGAAGAGGCTGAGGCGTGTGGGGCTGATGCATCGGATGGTGAATACTGACGTGCGCCGGCGGCGTATGTTGTGGCATCGAACAATCCGCGTACTGAACCTGCGGCGATATGTTCACCGCCACGGACGTGGCCGGTGCCGCGATCTGCATCGATACGGAAATTGGTACGGTCCCCGACGCAGGCATCGACGGTAAAGCACTGGGCGGTCTCTCGACGCTGGTCTGGGACGCCAGGTCGCTGGATATCGACGTAGGTGACTCCAACCCCAACTGACTAACATCGAGGTCGCACTGGCTGTAATGCAACGAGTGCACAGAATTTGTGGTCGAGTCGGGCGTGTAGACTCCCATGGAAGGTAGGTCGGGCTGCGAAGGCGGTGTCCGTTTTACTGATCCGGGATTCTCCAGATGCGGCGTTGTTTTCCCGCTCTCCGGAGAATTCTGCTTCATCTCTTCCGGCTGTGTCTGGTGCAGGTGTATGGTCTCTTGTTGTTCCATGATGGGTAACGTCTTCTCCTGCGGCGTAAGGGGCTCGGCCTCGGGCGAAGCGACGTTCGTGGCAATATTCGTGGCGACGTTCGCGACAACGTTCGTCACGATGTTCGTCACGACGTTCGTCACGACGTTCGCAGCGACGTTCGCAGTGATGTTTGGAACGACATTCGAAGAAACGTTCGAAACCACGTTCGAGTTAACGACGCTAGTCGATTCTTTCTTCTCCGTAGGAGTCGCCGAGGAAGCTTCGACCGCTGACCGCGTCGACTCCTCTTTCGTTTCCTTGAGCGTTATCCTCTCGCAAATCGGCTCTTCCTTAGGGCTATCTTCATTCTGGGTAATAGCTTCTAACTTTTCGCATTCTTCGCTCTTGGGCGAAGATACTTCAGGTACCAATTTCGAAGTTTCCGGGCTACGAGAAATCGTTTTCTCAGTCTCAGAGTCTTTATCACATTCGTCCAGAGTAGGCTCCATGAGCCCCCTCACAACCATACGTTGTAATTCCGAATCGACTTTCGGCAGCTGGCTCTTCTCCGGATCCTCGAGTGCCGCCCCCGCATTGCCTACTATTTCCGGCTTCTCTTGCTTCTCTACCTTCTGTAGGATCTCCTCTACGGCCATCTGGGATTGCTCGATTGGTTCGGTCTCCGGGTTGCTCGAACCCTCTGTTACGGATTTCGGTCGTGGCGCAGGTACTTCTTCTTCCCCCTCGTCTTCGTCGCCGCCCTCGTACTCACCGGGACTCGCGAACGCGGTCTCCGCCTCCGGTGGCACGATCGCGCCGTTCTCTTCGACAGTTTCGTTTTTGCCGAGCTCGACGCCATCCTCCTTCGAAGCGGACACCAACACTGGAACGGTAGACTCCTTCTGCTCGCGAGACTCTGGCTTCTCCGATTCGGCCGAAGGTGACAACGAAGGTGGCGGTATCACAGGACTTTCCGGTCTATCGTTCGTGGGCGTCTCCGGCTTCAACTGAGGCATCTTCAGAGACTCCTTCTCGGCTTTGGCTCGTCCTCGCCTCGACATCGGCGGCGTCTTCGTCTCTTTCGACTCCTCTTTGCCGTTGCATTGAGCTTCGTCCGCACCCTTCTTCTCCTTCGCCTGCTTCGCCTGCAAATACTTGGTTTGTCTGCTCGTAACCTTCAACAGGATGTCGTCGACTTTGCATTGCTTTTTCGCCGGCTTCTGTAAAGTCGATGAGAGTGACGACGTCACCGATTTCGACGACGTTCTCTCCGGCTCCGGCGCATGATCCTTAGCTTTTGGAGAATCCTTGTCCCTTGTTTTCTCTTTTGACTTTTCCTTCTCTCTTTCCTTCTCCTTCTCTTTTTCTCTCTCTTTCTCCCGGTCCTTCTCCTTCTCCCTCAAAGACTCGCGAGTCCTCTTCCTGGAACTAACCTCGGACCTTTCCTCCTTCTCCTCGGCTTCAGTCTTTTCGGAATGTTTTCGCTTGCGGAGAGGCGTCGTGGTCGTGGTCGTGGCTGTGGCCGTCGTCGTTGGTACCGTTGTTGAAGCCGCCATCGCCATCCCCGTTGCCGTCGTCGCGTTCTCCATGGCCAGAGAAGCCTTCGGCGTTCTGATCCTCCGCCTCGACATACTCGACGACAACGGCGTCGCTTTCGCCGAGATAGCAGAAGAATTTGCATTTTTTGCAGTCGTCACCGATCGAGAATTTCTCGGTGTTGACGGAACGTTCTTCGACTCGATCTCCATCGAATCCTTGGGGGATTCGGGGGTTACGGCGGAGATAATCCGAGTCTCCTTTTCCGAGTCTTTGGTCCCCTTTGGGTCTTTTGCCTCCTTCTTTTCTTTCTCGTCCCTCGCTTCCCGTGATTCCTTTGTTTCCCTCGATTCTTTTGCCTCTTTCGATTCCTTGATCGATTTTGAATCCTTGGTCGTTTCTTTTGCGTCCTTGGACACTTTGGACACTTCCTTCTGTAGAGTCACAGCTGCGGATTTTTGCGGGCTCTTTTGTTTTAACGGTGACGACCTTCTCTGACCCAACCTTCGCCCCCTCGGTTTCTTCTTGATTTTGACTTTCTGAATCTTCTCGACGATGGCGGCCGCCTGCTTGGGCTCCAGCATGGGAGAGGATTCGGAGCTCGTGTCACCGCTCTCTTCGGGACTTTGGTAAGGATTCGGGATTTGCGTAAGCAACGGTATCCACCGCAGACAGTCCGGGTCCAGTTTGATACGGGAACTCCTTTGCACTTTCGCCATGTGATCGTCTACTTTGCTCCAATCGACTACCACAGCCACTTTCGAGTTACCCTCGCCGGGCAAATGAACCGATTTGATGAAACCCAAGAGCTGCATGGCGGTCGCGATGTCGTGTGCCGACACGCCGGTCTCCTTGGTGATATCGCCCAGCCTGATGTCCGTCGAGTCTCGGTGCGCGTCGAGATACTCGAGAACAACGCTCTTCCAAAATGAGTGATACGACACCCGACCAAGATCGGAGAGAGGTTTCTCCGGGGTCCCGGGGATACCCTCGACTTTGGACAACAGGTAGCTAAACTCTATGAGAAACCTACCGAAACCCTGTCGCTGATACTGCGGCAGGGTCATGATGCAAGAGACGTTGTATCGTTGCGCGGGACAGTGTTTCTCCTTGCTGAAGTAACCAACCAGGTGGCAGCCGTACTTGTCGTTCTTTGTCACTGCGTAAAATAAAAACGGCTCCACATCATAGTACAGAGTCTTGTGGTCCAAAAACAATTTCGCTAATAGACACAAGTTTTGACAGTAGATCTTGTTGACGTTGCCGTCGATCTGAAAACGACGAAATAGCCAGGGTTACAACGACCGGTTTCGATCGACACACGTGTACAAGCAGATATGTAGGAGATGATACGAACCTCGAAAACGGATAGTCCGTTACACCTGTAGATTTCGGTGGCCGGTGGATGCCTCCACTGGCACTTGTCCATGTGTCTGTCGAGTACCGCTCGACTCTTGGTGTACTTTAGGCAAAACTCGCAGAAGAACAGTTTCGGTAACCTTGCGTACTCCTGGGGGAACGGACTCGAGTACCACGTTTCCACTTCGTATCGGCCGAAAACGATGGCAGCGGGATTTCTTGCGCCGTTGCCGGCCGCGGGGTTGCCGTTCCCAGGACTGAGAGCCGTCGACACCGACAGCGTCGCCGACACCGCTACTGGCATCGTTGTTGTCGTCGTCGCCGTCGTCGTAGTAGCAGCCGACGCTGTCGTAGTCACTGCCTCGTCGCCTTCGACTTCGCCGTTGTCGTCTCCGTTCGAAACTGTGAGACACGCCGCTCTGTCTCGGGCATCCCTGAACAGATCGACGTCCTTCTGAGTGACGCCGGGCGGCAAGGTTTGCGGCAGTATCGGCTCTTCTGCAAGCAGAGTTCAAACATTGGTTCTTCTTTTGCTCGCATTTCTTCGAGGGACGAATACAGAACAACGGAAGTGTAGAGAGCTCTTCGTTAGGACGAAGACCTCTCAAGAGAGAAAGAAAACATTCAAGTAGAAAAATGGTTTTACGTCGCGGTTCTCCGCGCGCATGGTTTTGCGACGCGTCCGGTGCAAAGGAGAGGATCGAGAGACGAGGAATTGTTCACTCTACACAGTTGCGATGCCGAGGGCGACGTGTCCCGTCCGGCGATACGAAACGTTTGCGAACAGTACGGGACACCTGCGTTATCAAGTTTCGTCGTCGATTGAAAAGACCGTTACCTTGATTCGGCAAGCGTCATGCGTCAACCAATGTACAATCTCGACAAAAGTTAACAAAACGGAGAAACAGTGAGCATCAAGTTGAGCTGTTAATAACAGGGAGTCTCGAAAAAGAAAGCAAAGCTATGGAATGACATTGGATATTTGTGGGATGTGTTGGCAGAGTTTCGTAGGCTGGCTCTTCGATGGCAAAAGGGCATTTGTCGTTATGCGTTGCGGAGGATGTTGAATATTACGACAAGAACGGTGCGCTTGCTGATCAGCGAGTGTCAACAGCAGCTGGTAGACGATCCATTTTAGCTACTAACACGGAATGGTGGAGCGTAGTGGTACAGTCTCTGTCACTCAGTGGCGTATTTCTTCGTCCTGCAAAACTGGCCAGTGCGGTTACACTTTCGATTGTCACGAGGGGGAAAAGGAGAGATTAAGGAATACATTGCTTCGGAAATTTCTCGAAGGAGCTACACCGAGTCACGGTGCGTTTCGATGATTATCCAATGTCTCTGAGCGTTTTTCTTTTCCGATCGGTGAACCGAGTCGAATCGAAATTGCGAGCATCGATCGATAATTGAGAAACGGGGAACCATCAACAGGATTCGAGAAACAAGGGGAACCGGAGACGAAAGTGTGCGAAAACCATTGCGTGTACGGTCGGGTGCATTGGCGGGCGTGCACTAATAGAGTACCCTATAAGTCTGCGGCATGGAATAAAGGAAAGTTAAGTGTGCCAGAGCCAAGTAATAAATATTATTAGTGACATGCAATAAACCACGTAAATATTCGTGTGGCGTGAAACCGATGGAAATCCTTGGGTCGATCGCGAATTTAGAATCGTGAGTTGCGAATCGAGAATCGAGCATCTAAAATCGCGAATCGCGAGGAATCGAGAGAACCAAGGATCTAGGACCGTGTCGAGAATGGAAATCGTAGATACTATTTCAAGAGGAATGATCCGTTTCCACGGTACAAGTATTCTCGAATACGCGGAGGTATCACCACCCATCGTGAGAGATAGATTTCCATTGGTTTTACACCGTGTGACCGATAAACGTCCTATCGAGGAACGTGATTGTTCTGTGCTCGAACGCGCGATTTTCTATTCTCTCGCGATCGAACGAGATTAGAAGAAGGATTGGATCGTTCGTTAACGATCCCATGGAAGCATCGGAAACGCAAGATATTCGATCGGGCGAGATTGCACGCACGGTACGAGAGAACAATCACGTTGATCCTGGAAAAGAAGTTACGTGTCAGAGTCACATGTACACACACATATCATATACCACACCACACCGCCAACACATCCACGTGGTGGTGAGCGAGGATTAGATTAGAGGGGAAATTCTTCTTTTTGCGACTTTTTTCTTTTCTTCTTTTTTTTTCTTTTCTTTTTTTTTGGGTGCATCATCGAGGTTAAGGGACTCGTGAACGGGTCGGGGATAGACTCTTACCCTTCCTGGTGGAGCAGGGTGTCGCGCGGGGTGTCGTGGTGGTGTTGGTGGTGGTGGCGCTAGTACAGGCTCGTGGATTGGACTTTAGGCTAGGATTTGATTTCACGGAATCGGAACACAGGCCGGACTTTGAGACAGCGGGCACAGGGTGGCGCGTCGTCTGACCATTGCTCGTCTCAGTGGCCGTGTTGTTGTTATTGTTGTTGCTGCTGCTGCTGTTTCTTTTCCGTGGATAATGGTCGTGCCGGTAGGATGGTGGGGCGTACTTAACTAGCGACGAGGCATCCTTCATCAGTTTTCTCTTCTCATGCTCGTGCCTCTTACTATTCACAGCGGTTTTCACCAGATTCGATGGTGTCATTTTCGGTAGCTTTTCGTTCAACGAGCCAACCACGAACAGACTCTCGTCGGAGGGTGTGAAAATACCAGGCCTCGGCATTTTCGGGACTTCCTCCGCCGTCTTTTTCCTTTCCTTCGGTTTGCCTGCGACGCTGACGGCAGCGGCTACAGGAACGGAAACGGGAATAGCAACTGCTGCTGTAGCAGCGGTGGTGACTACGGGAGCAGAGGAGGCGGTACCTGTACCGGCACCGGCACCAACACCGACCCCAACGCCAACGCCAACGCCAATGCCGATACCAACGCCCGGAGACGAGTCGCTTTTGTTTGAGCTAGTTTTCGGGATCTTGGCTTGATTGCTGGCACCGTTCTTGTCGTCGGCATTGAGCCGTTTTCTCCTATCCGGGGCATAATTAGGCGCCGCCCCACCGGATCTCGCCCTACTGTTCGTAGGCACTGAAAAGAAGTGACTCAAACCATCGAACAAGCCTTTCAATTGACCGGCACCCGGCTTTACTTTGTTATCGATGCTACCTCCGCCTCCGCCACAGCTGCCGCCCGCGACAGTCAAGCCAGAAGAGATGTTGCCACCCCCGCTGGCCGTGATCCTGGTTACGTTCTTTTGCTTCTTCTTGTTGTTGTCCGAGAGGGTTGTGGCTGCGGCCGGTTGTATGTGCAAGCCGAATGTCGGCGTTCCGCCCACGTCGAGCTTCGGCAACGGAGCACCGAACGTGTTGTTTATGTTGCTGAAAAACGGTGACTCTGCGTTCAACTTGGCAGCGGCTGCGGCGAAGCCCCATGGCTTGTCCTCGCTGAGGTCGCAAGAAAACGGACTTCTAGGTTTCGGAGATTCGTGGACCGTCTTACGACCACCCTCCGGCGCGTCCTCCTCCGACGTCGAGCCGCTGGATTCGCTCGAACTGTTACCTCCTTCGTCCTCCTCCTCCTCCTCCTCTTCTTCCTGCTCCTGCTCCTCCTCCTCCTCGTCGTTGTCCGTGGTATCGCTACCATCAGAGGAATCGGTATCTGTCGCGTCACTGCCGCTGCCGCTCCCGCTACCGCTACTACTGCTGCTGCTGCTGCTGCTACTACTACTACTGCTGCTGCTAGACGCTAACGAGGCTCTTTTACCCGGTCGTAACGGTTGTTGTTGTTGCGGTAGCTGTTGTTGTTGTTGTTGTTGTTGCTGCTGCTGCTTCTTCTGGTTCGCGTTACCCCGAGTTAACCTAGGACTAACGTTCTGCGAGGACTTAGACTTATCACCGCCCCCCACCCGCTTCAACTTATTGTGCTCCGCGTTAAATGCGCTCAGCCTAAAGAACTTTTGCTTCTCCTTCGAGATCCGGTCGTTCTTTTCTTCGAGTAGCCTACCCTGGCCTGCGAGTTGGGCGGGGGGTTGTGGTATGGGAGAGGAAATTAAAGGTGGTTGACGAGGGGAGACAACACCCGCATTACCGTCCGAGCTGCTGTCCACCTGTGCCACTCCAACAGCGCCTTTCTTGCCAGGAGTCGCGATCGTCAAGCTCTTCCTGGATACCGCCGATCTGAAACACATCGAACGCGACATCGGCGTCGAGTAAACCGTGTCGACCTCGATCGGCCTTCGAGCGTCACGACCGATCCTTCCTCTTTTACCAACCGCCGTGTCTACAACGTAAAATGTAGACGCGTTCGAGCGTCAAACGTTGGGAATTCGTCAACGAGGCGATTTTAAAGGCCGAGAAAGATCTCGAAAGAGATAGGAAGGAGCGGCGCGGCGCGGCAGGCACGATATCGTGTGCTTCTCGAAACTAGAGACCGTCTCCTTACTTTCGATTCTCGCGCAACTTGCTGAATCTCTTCCTCGCGCTAGTCGGCGTGTCATCGAGCGAGACCGAATCCTGCGTCTTGCTCTTCTTGCCATCGTCCTTGGCGATCGGCGTGTGCGCCGTCTGACAGTGCCGACATCTCCACGGCGCCTTATTCTTCTTGTCGAGGGCAGGGTCGAGGCAGGTGGGATGATAACACTTTACGCAGCCGGCGCACTTCACCAGATAGTTCTGCGACTCCTGTTCCAGCTGACAGCCGGCGCAGGTCGGCGAGCAGTCGTCGCATGACCACGTAATACCCCTGTCGACGAGGATCGAGAGCTCCGGCGGGGCGCACGAGTTATGCAGGGCCGCGCCGCATACGCTACACCTGCTCAGCTTCTCCGTTGCATTCCGCTTCGTGTTGTTGTTGTTCCCGGCTATCGTCGCGCCGAGGCATTCCTTGCATATCGGCAAAGGAGCCGGCAACTAAGGGACAGACAAGACACACCAACGATATACGGTTAATCGGTGACAGAGCATCCATTCTATACGCTATCCCCCTCTTCTCCGCTCAACGGTCGAACAAGATAGTCGGTAAACGACGAGCAAATGGCAAATTCGGGGCTAACATTTCCGCTCCCTCGTCGAACGCTCTTGCTCGCGAACCTTCGCAGCCAGTATAAAAAGTTATACTTTATCCGATCGTCCCATTGATCGAGAATACAATTATTAAACAGCCTTAAATAAAGCAACACCAGATAAACATTCGATTCCATATTCCGCGTCCCACCGAAGACTTGCGAACAAGATTGCGTCCAAAGTGGAAACGAAATCAACGACCAACGACCGTACGTCGCCTGTTCCACGAAACGGCAGAGATCGCAAAAGTCGATAGAGTTGACACGGTGAGTCTTATGGTCGCCGCGTTGTTAATGGGAAAGCTGTTATTAGAGCTCGGTCGAGCGGGCCCTGCGAGGACCTGCAGCTGGATACCGAAGCAGTGCGTTCGTTCACGGCGGAGCACCCGAGTTTCTGTGTGTTCGCTTTCGTTGCCTCGTATCGCGCGCGTTGCATGTTACATACCAAAGACGACCCACCGACCGACAGACGGACCACCGTAAAACATTATTCATTCCAGTAATAATGCAGGCAGCTTGGTTCCGTATATCCCCGCATCAACGAGGGTGCATCTTATTAAAACCGTTCCACCGCACAACCATTCTCGCGGACGCGAGATCTCTCGCCTCGATATACCGAGGTGCACACACGCGAAACAATTCTAATAGATCGATCCCGAAACTACCGACAACTTTTGACGTTGCAAATCAAAATCGAAATCATCGACTATCCCTAGATAGACAGACCCCTAGAAACAGTCCGGTACACCACAGTCGTTTAAGGTCTATCGAGTACTTCCAAGTTTTCCCAAGGTTACGGATGTCGACTACATCGAGTAACGAAAAATCGATCGACTTTTAGACTCGCGAAGACGAAGCGCAATGTTGCGGTTTCTATTTTAAAAAACGACGAAGTGAATCCTAGCTATTCTCAATTATCGGGCAGACCTGTTGCCGACGATTCGCGATCAGAGGAAAAGCGAACGACTCTGAGTCGACTCTATCGGAGCCTATTGTCGGGTTGTGTTTGAGTGACATTTTTCGTCGAGGTCTCGGCCCCGAGTTTGAGACAGAGACAGATACAGACAGGGAGAGAGCGAGAGAGAGAGAGAGAGAGAGAGAGAGAGAGAGAGAGATGAATTTCCTTGAACGAAACACGCACGATTAACCTCTCGTTCTCGGACCAACGACCTGTTGCTCGGCGACGAGATACGGCCAATCATCGAGTAACTGTTAGGCGATTGGGCGCTTCGGTGAACCGCGTCCTTACGCTCGACAACGTTTCTCTCGTCTCAGTTCTTTCCGCGCCGCGGTCGCGCCATCGCTTCTCTCTCACGTCGACCTCGCGGCTGCCTTCTCTTTTCAATCTTGTCTCGTGATAACTGACTCATCGCGAGCTTTCAGTCTCGTTGATCTCCTCATGCTCCTGTCGTTAGCGTTGCTCGACGTTACTGAATCCGTCGCTGAAGAATATCCAGCGAATTCGACAAGACTTCCGGACTCGAGACGATTCGCGATTGGACTTGAAAAACGGTAGCCTAAGAGTCGACGAAAAAACGCGGGAAACACGCAGTGGCGGGAAACTGGTGGCAGCGACGCGACACGGTGGGGCTTCGAAGCCAGCTGAAAGAGACAGAGGGAACAACCCGCTGCGCGGTGGACGTGGACAGGCCAAGAGAGGAGTGGAGAAAAGAGAATTAGCAGAATCGCGTCGGCGCGAACGTTTTATAACTTTCTGCTCTCTCTCTCTCTCTCTCTCCCTCTCCCTCCCTCCCACCCTCTCATTCCATCTCTTCCCTCCCGTTTCACTTGCTCGCTTTACGGCCTGACACGCATAAAACGCGGCCGTTAGGAACGCGGGGACACGCGGAGGGAAGAAAACACCAAGCGAGAGGGCCACCGAGAGAAATAGGGAGAAAGAGAGAAGAGAGAGACGGACTGATCCGTCGGAGTGATTCCGTGCGCGCGGAGGATCAATAAGAGAAGCGATATACAAACGAGTCGCCGGAAGTTGGCCGAGATAGCACATCGTCTCGAGCCTCTCCCCTCTGTTCCAGCTGGCCCTTCTCGCTCCCCCGGTTGCCCTCGTCCGCTCCCTTCCGAAGGAAGGCTCTTGGAGGCGTGGGCACACGGCGTGACTCGCCGCCGCACGAAGAAAGGACCGTAACGACGCGTAATATTTTCCCCATTGATTCAATGCTCAACTGCAACCATCTTTCCCAGCTTTTATATAATATTACATAATCCGCAGGTTCGAACCACGCCAAGAGCCACGTTGCACCGATTCAAATGCCCACGCACGCATCCAGCGAAACCTGTTGTCCACCGAACCGTCTCAAGCCTCGCCGACACCGAATTTCTCACGAAAAGCCAATCGTTCGCAAGAAAACGATCCCTTAGTAACGCCTCGCCAGCTACTCGATTCTGCCTAGGGTTCGACGCGAGCAGCGGTTTCGAGAGAAATTAGCCGGGAACGCGACTGAAATTGGGCCGTCGCGTAGCTGGAGAGCGGCTCGTGAACAGCCATCAAGCGGTCCGTTATTTTTCCGCGGCCTGTTTGCATTACGCCGATTACCTGTACATTCTATCTCCTCCATTGCGTCGTTACGAATACGAACACGTACACGAACTCGTGTGACTCATGCCCTGGAAACGCCACACCGGCACCGCACCGCGCCGCGCAGCGTCGACTCTTTTCCTCACTCGACTCACTCTTTCGATACGGTCACGCGTTGCCGTTTCGACCAACTAAATTCCGTGCACACATTGTCTCTGATCGCTTCTGCTTGAACGAATCCGAATAAACAGAGGCAACTGAAACGGCGTACTCCGTGGGAGAAGAATAGTATCATGAGAATATTCTGGTTGATTTCTCCCGTGCGAACGGGGCTCGAAGCTTCTCGAGAGGGAAGATAGGTGAGTCGAGAAAGACGAAAGACGGCATACCGAACGAGCGGTTTCCGAGCGGTTACCGATCGCTTTGCCGAGATTAATGGATCGTTGCGAGCCGGTCGGGAACTCGGCAACTTTTTGCTTGGCGACGTCTGACCCCAGCTGACCCCGCACAGTCGATAGAAAGCAAGAATCGAGACGACGAGATCGACCATTCGCGCAGTCGAATGCGGACCACTTCGGCGAGGAAGCGTCCATTATCTTCGCTCGCGGAACTGCGAAACAACGAATGCGTGGCCATCGATCGCGTCTACGTCGGGAATCGTCGTCGCCCACGATTTCTAAAAGATTCGGCGAGTTCCGGATCCGCGTCGGCAACTAGAGCTGGCATCGCGACAGTTCTGGCGAATATGCTCCACCGAGTTCAGGGTCATGAAAATTCTCACGATATTTCCGTAACAGTTGCTCCCCGAAACTCGTCAGTGTAAGAGAGTCCGACTAGCGCGCGCTCTTGCACAGCTTAGCCGTTGGACAGATGCTACGTTAAAAATGTTATCGATACGACTGCTCGTCGCCCGATTTGAATTCCCCGCAAAACAAGAGCGAAGAAAGAGAGAGAGAGACTCACCTTGGGTACTGGAGGATCCGGCGGTGGTAGGTTGGCGCTGTCCCCAATTTTCTTAAGATAGGGCGGCCTGTCCGGCTGCCGGAACAGCCTGCCATCCTGGACAACGAGACCCCGGTCGGCCGCCCTCTTCGCAGAAAGCCTGAGCGCAGTCCTGAGGTCGCCTTCGGCCTCCTCCTCGACCGTGTGGCTCTGCCTGATGTACTTCTCGATGGTCTTGAGGGTCGAGCCCTCCCTCTCGCCAAGCTCCCTGACGGCCTTACCGAGGACCTTGCTCAGGTCGGAGCCTTTGCCGACTTTGAGCGGCTTCGACTGCAAACCACCCGGGTCCTTGTACGACGACTGACCCTTGTTGAAGATTTTGAGCACGTCACCGCGTTTTACGGCGACCTCCAAGTGCTCCGCGATCTCCTCTTCGTGGAAGTTGTGATGTTGGCGGATCGCATGACATATGCGTTCGACGCTCGGCCTCTGTTTCTGGCTGCGGATCTTCCGGATCGCGTCCAGGAACCAGGCCGACCACGTTTCCGCGGACTCCGGCTCGTCCATCTCGTCTCCGACGGCCGTCTGCCGACGAGGGCGGCGCCGGCGGCGGCGTACCCACCCGCCACGTACCTGGCCAGGTTATACGCACCCGGTAGACAACGCTGGAGCGCCTCCGGGTCTGGGTCAGCTGTGTCACGGCCGCGACATTCACATCCTGCGCGTGTCTTCTTGCCTGCTGCCTGCCTTCTCTCCTCCTGCCTACCTTCCTTCCTACTCGAGCTCCTCCGCTGTTCCTTCTTCTTCCGTTCAACTACCTTCCCGGTTGCTGCTGCTACCCTCGATCACACGTAGCTTTCAACCTGAAATCATAGCATTCGTGTCTGCTCAGTCGTTGGGATATTTCGTTGATTATCGCGTCAGACGCGAGCAGCGATGTTCACGCGGTACTCGATAGCGTTTACCGAAGAAAATCCGTGACCCCCCTACACGACGCACACCTCCACCATCGCGTTCTCGACTTCGACAATGACCTCGACCTCGATCTCAACCTCAATCACAATCTCAATCTCGATCTCAACAGCGATAGGCAATAGGATCCATTGCAGCTATCGCGTCTTTCACTCTCGAATACGGCTGGTTACCGTTTATGTTATATCTGTTCTATCATCTCCGTGTTCACTGTACCAGCCCCTACCCCGAACGAACTTTCCGACGAGGGTTACATGTCTCGAGCGTTGCACGCGGGAGAGAGAGAGAGAGAGAGAGAGAGAGAAGTCGACGGAGATTTCGACTAAGAAAATGATCGCGAACGAGGAATTACGAGAGCTGCGCGCCGTCGACCACGAATTCGGGAGACCGTATTTTGTTGCGGTAGCGACTCTCGCCGCGTACGACTGTGATTAGCATGGGAGAGGGTCGCGAGCGACGTTTATCGATCGGTTTCCTGGCCGGCCGAGTATTGTTTTCCGTTACGACAACATGCGCCGGGGATTAATTGGTACGAATTCGAACGTTACGCGTCGCGTCGCGTCAAGTCGCGCCAGCCCTTAGTCCGAACGATCTTTCCGTGTGCTTAAGATCCGGGATAATCGATCGTCGTCGCGACGAAGCGTACGTACGCGCGAAAGGCATTACGCAACGATCACCGATGCGAAATTGTCCGCTCGATCCGAGTTCTCGGGTGACCAACCATTCCAATTTCTAGCACGGCAGCGAACGATGATCGGCCGATTTTCCCTCGAGCGATGAGGGAACTTTCTCCTCGGGCTCGAGTTAGGTGCGCGCACGGTGGTCGCGGCAGGTCGTGGAGGGGAGCGAAATATTTAAAAATCACTGTTATCGCCGTATGGCATTGCGCAACCAGGCACGATCTACAAGCGCACAGCTTTTCAAGCCGACCACCGCTCCTACGTGCTCGGGAGCGTTCGCACCGGATTCGCACGAGAATGGGAATCGAATTGCGAGGAGTAAAACTTCCGTCCGAGAGCGAACGATCTCGTTTCCAACACCAGTCACTGATGAAAAATGCCGGTGTCGTGCAATAATTACGAGCGCGTAACCCACCGTGTAAGATTCGCGCGCGAATGCTCGCTCGCTAGTCCTGTCACCTTCCTGCCATTGCCGATCTATCATCGAGGTATCGAGACAGTATGCGATTCGACGATGGGATCAGGCTGGAAAATCGGTCGATCGTGAGGCTCTGGTGATCGATGACGATTCGTGAAACGAGCAGATACGCGCTGTGAAACGAATTGTTTTCGCGGGGAAAACGCGTCTCTAAACGCCACAGATTCTGAATTCGAATTTGAATCCGCGCGGACCGCGGAGCCAAAAAGATATGCAGCTGTGATACAACGAGTTGACCTAGGCCAGTGCCGCGCTGCTGGAACTCGATGTTGGTGCTAGTGAGGGTGCCTGTCCGCTGTCTGCTACCCGATGCCTCGTGCTACCCGTGCTAGTGCTGGCTGCGAATCGCGACGAGCACACGATAATAAATATCTCCGAGCTCGGTCGAAAAAAAAAGAACTGCAAAACGGCGAGTTAAACCGGCTCCGGCGGATCCACCGGAAGAGACGCCACCACATGCCTGTCCCTCTTACGACCTCGTTCCCTCGCCACGTGCACGTTCTATTCTCGAAAACACGTTTCCTATCCTTGTAACGAGGTGGTGGTAGTGGCGGTGGTGGTCGCACAGTTTCCCGCCAAAACTTTCCACTCACCGCGAACCTGACACTTTTCATTTCAAACTTCCTGCCTCAATTAACCAGTTTCCGAATTCCCGAAACGATGGCTCGATCGATTCGATGCTTCGTGAAAACAACTTCCGGCTTTCAAATTCGGCCGCAAGCAGCTTGCTTATCTTTTTCGCGAAGCCGGTCTTCGGTCGAAACGATCCAAAGATAATCGGTTGGCCCAGCTGACCAGCGTCGTTATCCAAAGTTGATCGTAAACTCGAGCATTCTTCAGATCGCACGCGTGACTCACGATCGAACACCGCCGTCGCATCGCGTCGCGTTCCGTCGGCCGAATTCTTTCTCGATCAACACGTGTTTTTCTCACGCGTAGAAGGTCATCACGCGACGCGGCTGGATAGCAATAACCAACGAAAACGGCCATCTACAATTCGGTGTTTCCGGAAAGAGACGAACCAATTCGATTAGTCCTTGGACCGCATCGTAGCCGACGTTGCGATTACCGCGTCGATACTGCTATTCATCGATGTTGAAATGGTGCGCAAACCACGAAAAGGCTCGTCTCTTACCCGTGACACGAACTCGCGAGCTTTCGCGGGTAATCGCAAACATTCGCGCGGGTGTGTATTGCGCACGCGGCCGGGCCGATCACGAAATAACGTTAATACAATAAGCAAACGTGTAACCAGGGCTGCGCGGTGTGACGGCGTCCCGAGGGAAGATATTTTGACCTGCGCGATCTCGTTCGTGTTTTTCGCGTCGCCGTTCCCCGGCCCGTGTGCCACCGAGCTGCGAGCACCGACACTGCCACCGTCGTTATTCCCTGCTAATTAGCCAACGAATGATCGATCGGGGGAAACGTTAATTGAATCGAGCGATGAACTGGACGGTTCTACCCGACCGAACGAGCAAACGGAATTGTTATTTATCCACTCGAGTTCTATTGCTTGATACCAGTTATATTTAATATCAAAACACTGATCCGAACAATTTTTCACAAACTCCTGGTCGTTTGCTAAGCATATGGATAACCTTCATTCAACTTCTACAGTAGTACACGCGACGCCATCTTTATCGAATAGACTCTTCGCAAAAATCGCCGTGCTTCTAATTAATCGAGATTCTATTCGATAACACGCGCTAGATACGAAAAATCGACGAAATAACTTCAGTGAAGAGCAGGGTCGAACCAAGCCATGATTCACGACAATGCCGGCGCTAGCTGAATCGTTCGGACGTTTAAAGAAAAACGCGAATCTTGCAGCTTGATCGCAGATGTTTGGGCAGATGTAAATTTTTGCCGATCGATTCACGAGGACCGAAACCAGACAGAGAGAACCGTCTCGTTTACGCTGAATAAAATGGAAACCCTTGTTGAATAGAATGTGCCATCGTCCGCTAAAAAATACCGGTTCACCGCGAAAACATTTCGTAGACACCGGTGTGTGCTAGAAATGCATAAAATTCAACAACGCTATACGGCTTTCAACGGCGACATCCTCCGGGCACCGTCGAGGACAGTCATCGTCGATGAGGTCATTGTAAAAAAAGAGTAGGGAGGAACCGAGAAAGGACCGAAGCGGGAGCAACAGCAAGAAAAATAGAGGGGGGAGGAGAGAACTTTCGATGATTCGAAATGTGGACATTCTGAAAGGTTTCAACAAAAAGAAAGAATAAAAACTGTTTGGATCGCGATGCGTGGCCGCCTGCTCGGCGGCAGTTGGAATTTCCGGCGACGACTGAAACTTTAAACGTCAGCCTTGGCTCGAATTCATTAGCCGGCCAATTACCGACACGCTTCCAACGCTCGCCGAGTACAGGAGCGGATGAGCCACCTGACGACTTTCTGTGTCTAACGTCGACGTGTGTTTCACGCGTCGAATGAGAGAGTCGAGCCTCGTTGGCTTCGTTCCGTTCTGTTCCGTTCCATTCGGCGGAATAGAATATAAACAGACCGTTCGATAACAATAATAGCGCTCCCACTTACGCAACGAGGATACTCGCGCTACCACCGTCTATAACAATCCTAATGCCAACAAACTTCGCGACAATGCCGAATATCTTTTACACCTGCGCGACGGAAGGAAAAATACGTCAACCATTACTAGAAAACGAACGCTTACTTTTCTCACCGTTCGAACAGGAGTCGAAATTCAAACCTTTACGGGCGCTTGTCAGCTGTTCGGAACGTTATTTAGTGTTGCGTTCACCATCCAGCGGATACGAATAATTGTACGAACGAATTATAGCGATTCGCTGTTCCCCGGTATTGGGATTTTTCTACAACACATTGTAATTCAGATGTTGGTGTGAACGCGGAACGTTAATGAACGCGAGCACGATTACTAGCGTCTCGTATCGTTTCGTTTATCGTTGAGGTTATGTCGGATGATATCGGTCAAAGTCACACTACTCTATTAGAGTTTACGTTGACGTACAATTTACAATGTAAATACTGCAATGTGCACAAGTTTACCAACAAGTCTCTTTCACTTTATTCTTTGAGGTTATGGCAAAACGATACCGCGGGCGTCGAACTTACCATACTAGTTTCAATTCGTCAACGTCACCCGAATATAAATACTGTATCTCATACCCAACGTACGTTTGCTGACGATCGTACACACGTGAATCAATTTCACGGGTTTCGAGCGCGAAATGCAACGGAAACGCTGTCATTGAACCTAACCTCGAAGCAACTCTGACCCTTCTATGTAACCATAATTCAACGATGGAAACTTAAACAAACGAAGGCAGGCTCTAGAAAATACAAAGTCGAGGGAACGGTACAGTGTAGAAAACAGCGTTTAGAATTTAAATAAATTAGTCGGCACAGTACGTGAACCGAGCAAGATGAAACACGAGAAAGGATAAGCGCATCGATTGCCGCCGGATATCGTAGCCGATCGGCACAAATGAAATTGTGGCGGCAGCAACAAACCAACCATCGAGCGAATGACCGTTAATGTCTCGTGAAATATAAAGAAAGGAGCGCAACGTTGTGCAATCGGGCGCGCTTCCATTTTCGACAATAGCCTCTCGAAGAAATATCGAGGACGATGAAGAGAAACCTCGAGTACGGCATGAACAGCGAATCAAGGCGAGGCGAGGCGAGACGAGTCGAGACGAGACGAGACGAGACGAGATGAGATGAGATGGGACGGGCAAGGGACGGGACGGGACGGGATGAGACGAAACAAGACGAGACGAAACGAAATGAAATGATGCGATGCGAACTAGAGAAAACGCGTGACAGTATGGTTGAAGCGTTAAACAGGGAAATCGCAATGGATCAAGAAAGGAGCAGTATTTCTTGGTCGTGTTGCGACTTACGAGTTACGACGGGAACGAAGGCGAGAAAAGGCCAGTGAGGCCAGGCCGGCTGGCTCTGTTTGCCGAGGCCCCTCTCACCCGACGGAGAGTCGAAGAGAGAGAGAGCAGCTGCCTCTGACAAAACGAACGAACACCAACGGTCGAATTGCTGCCGCCGCCGTCGCATTTCGTATCGTATCGTATCGTTTCGCATGGCATCAAAACGAAGCATATCGTATCGTAGAATTTCGTTCTATTCCTTCGTGCCACCATATCGCCGCGGAAACACAAAAGTTGATCACGAATTCACAGCTGAAATGTTAGGCTTGTTGTCCAACGACGGTCGATCGATGGAAAATGTGGTGAAGGATGTACGGAATTTGGAACCGTGGCCGCGGGACGACTAGCGCATACGTAGACTCGTTGGTTCGCGAATTACCAACCGACTGGCTGCCGTCGGTAGCCATTTTAATTAACGTACTCGGACAACGCGTATCCCTCGTTCCGAGAAGCTGCAGGAAGTTCCCGGCAGCAAGATGAAAAAGGTTGCCGCGTTCTTCGGTCGAGTCACACTTGCAGCGTACCTCGGTAACAGACACTGAGCGTTCGACGAACGTTAAGATCACGATCGCGACAGCCGTCGCCCACGAACCCGTCCATCGCCACAGCTATTTTCGATCCACCGGCTGCCCGATCGCAACGATACCGATAACGACGCGTACGTTTCTTCCGTCGATTCGAGGGTAGGCAGGGCTGAACGCGAGCAGATCGAACGGAACGATAAAATTACGTCTTCGAAGTGAAAACCCTGAGGACACAAGTTTCTCGAAGCCCGACGGGCAGCCATCTTGGCTAGGCACAACCAGTTGTCGACCGTTTTCGCACGATTTTTCGCGCGTTCGAGCAACGGACAGCGATTCCGCTGAAACACGCTGGTGCCACCGCTCGGCAAGGCACGTGTCGATGTCCTGTCGCATCGGAAATTACGCTGAATCGCATATCACCGTCAAAGTATTGCGAGAAAAATGCAATCAAGTAACACCGCGTATAGAAAAGGATGTCTACGCGTTTCCTTCTCTTTCTATATGTATCTCTATCTTCCTCCCTCGCACGATCACTTCGCTTCGCTTCGTCTCGCTCCCGCGCTCTGTCTCTCTCCCTCTCTCTGTCTTTCTCATTCTCAAACAGGCGACCAGACCCGCTGCTGGCCCGTATCCCGTATGCGTCGGACGACGGTTCGCGTGGTTCTCTGTTGCCGAGAATATAACGATAAACGAATTGTCTTTACCTGGTCGCGGTTGTTCCATGTATAGATCCACAAGAGGACACGCGAAAGCACGAGTCACTCAGGTACCGACACACAGGACTCGCGTGTAATCACGATCACCAATTATCTCGCGACAACGGCGTCACATTTCACACAAATCAACAAAGGTTACCCACTTGACAAAGATGGCGGTCGCGGGGGTTACACACTGCGCGCACGCGGTGGGGAGCGCACTGCGCACACCGCGCTCTCGGCCACGACGGAATCACGAAGAAACACAGTCGTAGCGGCACGCGTTCGCCTCGACCAATCAAACGTTTCACTTTGACTAGCACACTCTCGTTACCGGTCACACGTGCGTGCGTCGTGTTTCGTTGCCGTTGCCCCACTCGTTGCACCGCTCGTCAGCGCGACCGCGCGCGCACACCCAATGCGAGTGTATGTCAGAGGTACAAACCCCGTGTTCCCTTATCCGCAACCACGCACCTCGTACACGTATACCCTGTACTAGCTATGTCCGTTGTGGACAGCCACAGGAGCCAAGAGCAAAAGATTTACAGCGTGACCAAGCAGAAGTCGCAACGAATGCGAATACCGAATTACTGAATATACTGAAACCAAACCGTTATTGCGGCAGAGACAGCCGCGTCGTCTATCTCTCTGTTCCCGTGAAACTACGCTTCTACCTCCACTATGGCCGCTCACTTCACGTTTGCTTTAACCATTCCCAATCGGCTTTTCGACGCGGCAGCGCGCGCGACTACTACACGACGACATGCCGGCAACTTTGTCAACGAGGCTTCAGGGCTGTATTTACCCTTTACCGAACCATGCGTCCACACATACATATCTACAAGAAATAATACCAAATTACTATTTTGTCTTGTCACTCCCTAGTCTTTCTTCTGACAACATGGTATGCTAACGCGATTAACGGGTATTACAGAATTTTATAGATGATTTCAAGTTTCAACAAACTGACAATTTATCACTATCCGAATTCGAATACAAGACAATTATTCAAACTTTCCAATGGAAAAGATTGGAATAATTGTTCAACCGTTTATCATTGGAAAATGCAATTTTAATTTTTTCACAAAAATCTATATCTCCAAATGTTTCGACAATATTTTTATGCGAATCTTTTCGCTAACAAAATGACATTACTTTTGGTACAGTACAAACAAAACAGGATACCGTGCGCAATTTTGTAATGAGATTATTGATTTTTTTAAGAACTGCCTTTACTCCGTCTCGCGGCGAACGCGTATGTCTTTATCGCTACATCACCGTCCTACTCTATACACTATACTATACACTGCTGCATTTACGTGGTGAACGACGCAGGCGTGCCGCGCGATCGCGATAACTGTTTTTCGAATAACATTATTTCAACCAGTGCCCTTACCTTTTATAATATCTGTAAGTATACAACTCAATGGCCACGTTGCAGGTGATTGTATTGATCTTTTGAGATCCGCATAAATTAAGCTCTCGTAAGGACGACATTATTTGCTGATCTTTTTACATTTACGATAAATTGTTATCTCCACGGCACGAATTATTAAACGATTATCTATCGTTGAACGTGTACCGATGAAACGAAAATGCAATTGACACCTATATTAAAATTCTATTGTTCCTCTACAGTTGCAGTTAAATAACATTGTTCATCGGTCATAACGTCGTTTGTCCTAGTTAATATTTATTTGCGTAAGCCATTTACAAATATACAAGTGAAATATAAAATTATTTGTACTCCAGATAAGTCTAAGGAAATAGACATGTTGAAAGATTAAGGAAATCAGCTTAAAAATTGATAAATCGTTTATTAAGTACACAAATTCACAATTATCAAATGATTAAGAATTAGCAGGGAGTAAAATTGGGTTTCCCTTCATAAGTACATCCAGATCTTTGTATAATTTCAGTTGCAGCCCATATGCCACATTTTATACAAACATCTATGTCTTTACCTTGTATAAGTTGTGCCAAAAAACCTAAAATGTGTAAGGACATGTTAACACTCTATAACGAAAACGCTCACTTATCATTAAATAGAAGGTCAATGAAACTCTACCTCCTACAAAAGCATCTCCTGCACAATTAGTGTCTACAACTTTTTCTGGTGGGATCCTACTAGTAGGAAACTCTGTTACAGTATTGTCTTTGGCCAGTAACACGTTACCAGCACCCTGTGTTATCACAATAATTCTTTGCCTTTGTTTATTTATTTTTTCCATTTTGCACAATTTCAATGCAATTTCTTTCCTGTCAACAGTCTGAAAATTGTTAACTTTAGCAAAGGTTTCTGCCTCTGTTTCATTGCCAAATAAAACATCAACATATGGAAGAGCTGCCAACATAGGTTTCCTATAGAGATCACATAAAAATGGAGCACCGAGATTCATCATAAACATTTTATTATTCTCATAAGCATGCCGTGCCACTGCTTGAATTGTTTCTGGAGTTACAGTTAAGAAGAATCCCTACAATTTAAAACTTTCATGACTGATTGTCCAC
This sequence comes from Augochlora pura, assembly GCF_028453695.1. Classification (NCBI taxonomy): domain Eukaryota; kingdom Metazoa; phylum Arthropoda; class Insecta; order Hymenoptera; family Halictidae; genus Augochlora; species Augochlora pura. The sequence continues at coordinate 26,926,145 of NC_135775.1, read as the reverse complement.
AGAATAATAGACATTTAGACACAATTACAAGTTTTTACTTATCATATGCTTACAGAGAGATAAATATATTCAGCAGCATCTATCAGTTTCTTATTTTCTATTTCTTCTATATGAGAAGGTGAAAAGTAATTGGCAGCTGCTAAATTAGCGCATAAAGATCTATCGTTTCCAGTTATAAGAACTGCACAGGTACCTGTACTTTCTTTATTGGTATATTGATAGCGTACATTCAAGCCATCAGCCCGTGCTCTGTCCTCTAAAATTTTTGAATACTTGTCTGTTCCCACGCAACCCATGTAAGTGGCAACCCTTGGTTTATCCAAAAACCACTAAACAAGATAGTATATGTTTATTGTCATCCAAAATTTAATGCAATGCTGTGTACTCAATTATATCTAAGTAAATTTACTTGCGCTACTCTCATAGTGTTCTGCACAGAACCACCAGCAATAAAGTCAGCTTTATATTTTTCTATTAATTCTTCGTACATGGGTTTGTGTTTCTCTTCCGCAAGAATTGCGTCATTTGATTTTAAATCATATTTCTTTAAAAAATCACTATCTACAGTTGCTGAAATGTCAAGAAGGGGATTGCCCAATCCCAATAGAAGACCATCTCTGAAATATATTTGTATTATTACATTTGAAAGCGTAATTTTGTGCAATCAACTATTTCCAATGTCATTTAGTACGTTAAACAAACTCAAATTCGATCAAAATAGATTTTCTCATTTTGCAAATAATTTTGAAACGGGTTCTTTATTCTCCTGCTCCAATCCTGAGAGTTACATAACCCGTATCATTTCTTCCATCGTGCAGTTCAAATTTGGAGGAGAGTGATAATTATAAACATCAACGCGTACGTCACTTAAATAATAAAAACTCTACAGAATTTACGACTTTACACATCATGGATTCATTATTTTAGAAACAAAAAATGTAACCAAACTTTTCGCACGTTCCTGCAAGCACATGACTGCAGAGAAACATAACCTCGAACGCGTATCATGGTATCAGAGAGTTCATTTGAAAACATAAGAACAACGGTGGTTCGGTGTGTACGATTACCTTAAGTTCTGTGCCATTTGTAATAGTTTTCCTGTTTACGGGTAATAAAAAAAGGCAAAATTCACAGTTACTGTACACAAATGGCGAAGATGTACCACCAATATGAAATTTCGCAGCGGTACGATTCCTTCCTTCACGACACAGGGTCAAATGACATCACGTGAATTTTCAGTGGTATTTTACATCAGAATGTTATCGTCACAGTTGTTGCTAAATGCCACAGAATAATCTTACGATAACGATGGACGAAAGGATTGGTACAGCACATACTGTTCTGCGTAGAAACATCTCTGCTTATCCCGCCTATTTTCCTACTACAAACGCCTGTTTATTTCACAAGCTTACCTGCTTACGCACGAAAGTAGCTCCTTCTTATATTTACATAATTTATTTTTGTCGAACACCGCATACCGCAATGAACAGTGTCTTGGAGTTGCGATAAATTTGCGCCCCTGATTATGAATATTTCGATTTCCGTTAGAGATATGTTTCACAATGATAACGCGCTGAAACTGATCCCAAACTATTCTAATTTAAAATTGTTCGATTGGGTGCAATAAGTCTTCGATATGTTGTTGCGCACGCGGCAAGATTGCATAATCGAAGAGGAAAAATCTCCTTAGGAATAAATTAACTGCTAGTTTCGAATCCTTGAAGTGATAAAACGTAGCGAACGATGCGTATTTGTTGTATAAGAAAAGAAAACGATAAGAATGCGAGCTCTTAAGCTTAAAGCGATATATATTTAATAAAAATACAGCATATCTTTTGTTTACTGGCATCTGTTTATTTACAAATCGAAGTACCACCTTGTACGAAATTCTCTGAAAAATTCTCGGTTGACGTGAAAATACTGCTTCCCTTTCGCGTGTACATCCATGAGCGAATCCAACTACAGGACGTAAACCGCTCCGCATATTTTAACAGACATTTACGCGAGTTACTTACCATTGAATATTAATGTTTAGTGATTTCGACATTTCTTTTCGAAGGCATTGCATGAAATATTGGATAAAGCGGGAGATTTGAAAGAAAAAGACTTACAGACGTCAGAAAGATATCGTGCGAAGGTACAAGAGCGATTTCCGCGCGAAACTTGATCGTTGTCACGTGCTCTTCGCGCATATTTCGCATCAATGAACTGAAGAAAAAAGAAATGTGACCAGGATAAAAGAGAATTGGATGCATGGTGAGATAGATGAATATATATATATGCATTTACGTACGTAAGTTTGCTGCGTATATATGTATACATATATATATATTATAATGATTATGAGAGACGGGGGGGGGGGGGGGAGCAGAAAGAAAGAAGTATTCGCTTTTTCTTTTCTTTTTTACGATACCTTCCTTTTTCCCCACACAGCAAAGAAAGACATTTGAAAATTCCAATTATTAGCGATATAGAGAAGAAGTGTAGGAAGTGTAAAATGTTGCGCAGCAGCGTCTCTCGCCATTGCCAATGTTAGAAGTAGTTTAGTCTGGGCACACCTATATTCGTACATGAGAATCTTCCTCGCAATGCGGACGTGTGTGTTCTAGCCGCATCTCCTGGGAAAGAAAACATGGCTCTCAAAGCGCGTTCGCCGGATAGAAAACAATAAACTGAATGTGAAATTTAATACTGTGTCAAAGACAGATCGAACATGTTTGTTTTTTATTTTATTTCGCTAGATTTTCATTAAATTCTTGTTGATTTTCCGTTCCGACTCGCTTTCTTACGGCAAACAGAGAAAGAGAAAAAAAAAGAGAGAGAGAGAGATTGAGAGGCTGTGGATAGACTTGCCTTGGTAAGACGTGGTCTCGCAGCTCGTATACGTCTCTGCGCTGGCTGCAGCAGCAACTGTGCGTGTGTACGTGAGCTTGTGCCTTGTCAATGGAACACAGAGAGGTCCCTCTCTGCACACCTGGTCGACAATATTACCTCTCGCCACATGACGGGACGGGACCGGACACGTTGAAACTCTCTCAACCCCTTCGCTCTGTTCTGCGTACTCGTGGAACATCGTCAAGCCCAGAGCTCCTTCCAAGATTGTCCAGAAGTGCGCTTGTCGGGGGGTAGAGGTTATCGTGTCCTATATCATACATCACATTACAATACGCATTGTGCCTTTTTATCATTTCCATGTGGCGCGGTGTCTCTCTATTACTGTTTGAGTTTTTGGTAATTGGCAACCGACGACCCGACGGCGCGAGGCAACGTATTTGTTCTCTATACCGTCGCGCAACGTTCTGAACAGGAGTCGAACACACGTCCCGGTGCCGGTTGTGCAGAGAATGTTATACTTTGATACTGTTTTTTGATTATGCTCTATACATCTCGGTGCTCACGTACGCATTATACAGCGAAGATACACCGTCGTTGTCCCGGTCCCGATTGCATGGTCGATTACCGGTCTATCTCTTTATTACTGTACAGTTTATTTTTGGAGCTTTTACTTTTGATTTGCTGCGCTTTGATTTTTCCGTTTCCGTTTTCTACGTTCGTTTTCCGCCGTTACTCTTCCGGTCCTCTATGCGATCCGTTCTCGTCTCTCGAAAGTCGCGTATCTCATCCGTTTATCGGCCATCGACTGATCGACGATCCACGTTTTCTATGATATCGGTGAGAAGAGAGCGACGGCTACGTCGAGGGACTCGATCGTGGGTTTCGTTCGTTCGTTCGTGCGTGCGTCGTCGTTCGTTCGTTCGTTTGTTTGTTTATGCGACGTACTTGCGGGGGTCCGAAAGAGGTGTGCGTCCCGATCTGCGAGCTAATAATTCTCGTTCTCGTCGGCATATTATACCATTCTCGGTGCATATACAATTGTACATATACATACCCGTACATATATACATATGTATATAATATCTACATATGTATATATATATTTATACGTATGTGTATGCATATGCGTGTAACTGCGCGCGTGTTTGCGTGCAAACGTTTATACACGAGCATGTCCCCACGTACAACCGACGACCACGTATTTGCATTTGCACATGACCGGTTGCAACGGCTTGGAAATATATTCCGATCGAGAGACTACCCAGAACTGGTTCCGTGTGTATTGTGCATGGATCACCGTGGATTTCCTATTGACGTGTTACGCACACACATATCGCCGATAGAACCGCAATATCTTCGAAACAATTGGTGTATTCGTACATTAGTGGACGTATTATCTCGTCGCGAACCGTGGCGACGAACAAGGCTCCGAAAGGTGTGCGTGAGCTCTCCATTCGACTCTCGGTATATCACCTACACACGCATGGACCTATCCGTGCTCTAATCCCGTGGCCCGTGGCTAGTCCGTTCGGTCGTCATTCTTTTAAGTCATGCTCGTTTTGATATACTCCGTGGGTTCTAGATGAGGGCGTCGCCGAAAATCACCTTCGACGCACCGGCTTCTAATTGCGTAACGCTGGGACGTATATAGACGCACGACACGCATCTACGTTACGGCAAGCGAAACTATACTCTTGTGAGCTTAGGAGAAAGGAAACCGTCGACCAATCAGAAAAAAAAGTCAACTCCATTACCGGTCTCCGGTTTTAGTTCCGTTTTTCTCCCGGTTCTCCCCAGTTCGCGAGGACCAAAGCGTTCCTCTCTCTCTGTTCTTCGGTATGCTTGCACGCTCGCTCGTTCTCGTGCACGTGGCCGGGAAAAAGAGAGAATTTCGCAATCGAATTCCTTCCTTTCCTCGGTCGCGATGCGTCTACGGTCGGTCACTGGTACGATCGAAAGGAGACAAGCGAAAAAGTCAAGCTCTGTTCCAGCGTCGATCGATTTAGCTTTACTATACCCGTGCGCTGCTATGAATTAGCACTCTCGAACTCTTCCGATAAACCAGAGTTAGTTTATTCTTTATATTCCTAGTCTAGTTTTCAAACGACCGAAATCGCGAAAAAAAACGAGCTCAAGACAAAACCTCGAGGGAGGAGGGGTCGATGCGTCTCGTCTTGGTCTCTAGTAGCGGCGACAAAGGAGCAAGGTTTCAATGCCAACAAAATACTCGTGGTACGCGTTCCATTCGCCGGAAGAAAAGAGATCGGACGAGGAAAATGACCCAGTTGTGAAACTAATGACGGGTTTTCGTGAGGCTTGCAGACAGCATGTAATAGAGAAAAATGAAAGAATGGATAAGCGAAAAATGTTTGCACTTTGGGTCGGAATAGTTTCGTGAATCTAGGAAATCGGGATCGAGATCGAAGCGCGTTGACAGATCCGGGACCGCGGCAGAGATGCGCGACGCGCAGGAAGCCGGCAAAATGTGCGATCACGGACTATCACGCGAAATGTAAACGCGTATCGAACTTTTATGATGTGTGTGTGACAGAAAGGGGTTAGGGGGGGTAGAAAGAGATAGAAGAGGAGGGGGGGTTGTTTCAAGAGGTGAACCGGATAACGACGAGAAAAACGGTGACGGTGATGTATAGAATTAAAGAACACGCAAAACGCCGTATTTTTTTGTTTTGTGAATTCCACAAGTACATTTGTTATTACATATTCGTTTGTCTTTAATCCATTATCATTACGATTACCATTATTAATATAATTATCATTGAAAACGCGGGTGTGTCTTATCGACGAAACAATAAGGAAATCCACTTGCGGCAGAGGAAAGAATAATAAAAGGGAGTGTCGTGTCGTGAGGTTCAGAAAAGGGGTTGTTACGAAACATCTTGACGTGTCAACGTGCGACACGTTGTTCAGAACGAAACAAAATTGGAAGGATAACGGCGATCCATCGTTATCGGTTACGGTACGTATAAGCTTAATCGGAACGCACTTGCGGATCTACCACAATTTGTTTCTCGGTAATTCTGCACTTTTAGCGATTCCTTTCTTGTTGTGTTTTCTCTTTTACGTCAATTAATGCTAATTTGTTAATAAAACGGTATTACTACGTGTACTACAGGCTAACGATATAATGTTCGCAGGACCCGCTTAGGTTCCCATACAGAACCGACGCATCATCGTTCTACGAGTATCTACGGTATATCGGACAAAAGATCAAAAAATAAAAAAAAAGAGAAAAAGAGAAGAAACAGAAAAGAAGAAAGTTTGTCAACCCTTATGAATTACTTATTCTTTGATCTCATCGTTTACTTTATATACGATCGGCGAGACGATTTACGGACAGTCGGACCTGTACGCTTTCCTCGAGAGAATGATCTGTGAATCGCTGTGCACGATTTCTGCGTTACTGTCACCGTTCTACCGTTCATACTGTCAACTTTCTCCTTGATTTCTCGTTCACGCGTAGTGTATAAATAAATCAGTCTCGTCGCGACGACGACAACGCTACCGATCGGTGAAACGGCCGAGATTTCGAAACAAGCGTTCCAGACAAATTTGACGAGAGGCAATGACGCGACTTCCTGTTCCGCGTATCCGCCGTAATCTTCGAACAAATCTTGACGATCTACGGGAAGCGACAAGGATAGCGATCCACCGATCACGCGCGCAATCGATCGTCCCCGTGTGTTCTTTTGCTACTACGAAATCGTCGGCACCTTCGAAACACGCACATCTGATTAAACGACTTTCTTGTTACGCTACAATAACTGGAGACACGCATTTATCGCGAACGTCCGCTGCTCAAGCAACAGTCTGCTACGGAAATCTACGCTAATTTTTATTCGCGACATCTTCCGCTGCGGGACTCGAAAGACAACGAAGGAGGTACGGTAAATGGCCGATAGACTCGTTTCACACGATGCTCCGCGACTGCAACTGCAATCGAGATTTTAACTAGCTTTCGAGTAGTGCTTTGGGCTTACAACCGAATGGAAACGATCGCGCGCGCTCACGCGCGTATACTTCTCGTCGCGGAGAAACGGTCGTGCAAGAGAGAAATCAGCAGAGCATAGTGTGTAAATATATATATACATATATATCAATATATATATATGGTCATCAAAAGCATCATCCTACCGAAGCGTTCGTTCGAGCTTTTTGTGCCTCAAATATTCGGTGAAGAATAGATTTATTTTTTCTGTCTAACAAACGATGCTTGTATACTGGAAGTTTGTTCTCAAAAAGAAAATTCTCGAAGGATTCTCTCGGTGGGAGGATGCCAATGCAGATCGTAATCTTGTTATACATCGAGAAAACGCCTAAATGCGATCGAACGACGGCGCGTCTCATCCTCGGCGATGCGGTAAATACTATTGCGGAGGACAATCCGTCTACAGGACACGGAAAGCAGGAAACTAAGAAACCGTGGTCGTGATGATGAACAGTTTCCGGGGAGACTGGATAAAGAGAAACCGGGCCGGTCGAGAGAGGAGGAGGCGAGGCGCGCGTGTAACAAGAGAAGTGTTGCGAGTTTTCGATCCTTCAACAATTTATTCGATCCGTTTATTCTTTTTTTTGTAGAAAGAGCGTCTCGTTCGGCGTTCGATGGCCTCTCGGTTTTCTTTAGCGATTAATCCGACTATAACGTTACATGTGTACTTAGTTCCGATAGAGTGGTCGGGCGAGCGTGTATGGTGGATCTTCGCGCGTGCAGATCGACAGACGGCCAAGAGTAACTCGGTCCCGAGGCTTCCTGTTAGCGATAGACAGACTTCGACGACGACGACGACGACGACGAGGATGACGACGAGGACGACGACGACGACGACAGACAGACACAGACAGAGCGACACAGACCGATCCCGACGCGACGATTTAGTATGGTGCGAACCGGCGCGACGGCGATGGCCCTCGTAATCCCGGTCTGGTAACCAAAATGAGAAGCACGGGCTAAGAAGTGGGGAGCAACTGGTGGTGAAATACTAAAAGGGTTTTAGGTAGTAGGTAAGTAGACAGGGATGCCACTGTGAAAAGAAATCAAAAGTTATACTGTACCGACTAACGGACGGAAATGGTATACCAAAAGGAGCGTCTTGTTTGTATCAAAGACGCAGTCGGAATCGGGAATATTTTATTTGGGAGATTGTGAGAGAACAAACAGATGGATCGAACTAACTTTCTTTCTTAAATATGAGAATAGAGAGTGAGAGAGTAGTAGTGCTTCTTCCTCGTTTTTCTCGCTAACGATCGCGCGGGTAGGAGCCTCTCTCCCCTCAAAACGTGCGGTTCGACCACGGTGATGCGTAAACAACGAGCGACCGATAGTCAGAATTAAAGAGAAGGATACAGTGGAAGGGATAGTGAGATAAAAGGAGAAAGAGATGGAAAGAAAGAGAGAGAGAGAGAGAATCGAACACGCGCAGTAAACGTTCAACGATTTGGGCTTGGTGCGTGAGAGACCCATCGGTACACGTCTACTTACCTACGCTCTTCGAATGAATCTCGGCTGAAGTCCTCGTACATGCCTCTACTATAAACAGCGATATAATAAATAATCGAGTCTACGGAATTGGTAAGATCAACATATACCATGTACTTGCTCCCTTGTCCAAGGCTTAACTTTGTGAATTAGTCCCTGTATATTCAACGTGCAACTAATCATGGCCGCGTGCTGCCTAATATGACTGTCGAGGAAGCTGTGTGCGGCACGAGCCGTCGACGAGTGTCTCTCCGCATCGAATTATACTTGTATAGTATGTTATGCTAACAGCCGAGCGATACGAAGCAAGAAGTGAATTATTTTGCATTATGGTTTACCAGCCGTTGCTCGACTTTATTTTCAAACGATTTAAACTCATCGAGACTATCATGAAACGTAACGGACGACGACTGAACGTTCACGTGGAAAAGCAAGTCAACCGAAAGTTCTGATCTCCCGTTCGACTTGCGTGTTTGCTCACGCGTTTCAATCGCTTCGTGCTCGGCTATAGCACCGGCCGCTCGGTATTTTCGCAAGTCCCGCGCCTCGGTTTTTCATACAGTTTTCGAACGGACGAAGATGAAGCTGTCTGGAGCGGAGGACGATAGCTGTGTGACACGTTTCTAATTGAGCGCGCGTAGCGCGACATTCAAGTAGATTTCGAAATTGTTGGCCAGTGAAACACGTGATAGGCGATTCGTGACGCCAGAAGATGAAACCAACCCAACCGACACACGACCACTGGGAACGATCATATGAAAACAAGGTGACGAACTTCGGACGAAGACACAGCGACGTGGAATACCATTCGGTGGATATCAACAAGTCCTAAATACGCATGTTGCAATGAATGGTGCAGCATCGAGGAGCAGAGCCGTGAAACAAATGGAGTAGTCGTAATCGGTAGCGAATAGTGTAACGATTTGCAGGGAACAACGTTAAATGTGAGTGCAATTTCACGAAAAGTTCTCTAGAGAGGCCTGTGCGAACTGAAAATCGTTTGGGCTGTCCCTAACCGCATCTTCACCGCGGACCTATATCCTATTATTCTGCTTGGCTATCTATTTACTTACATGCCTAAGGAATTCGAGTGCAAAGCAGCGACGAGTATTTCTGTTCGCTTTTTATTCGGTACGAGATGCAATCGTTAGAAACCAGTCGCGAATTAATCAATGCACGCGCTGTAGTTATAGTACAAGTTGCGTAGTGCACGGTTTTCTTAAACCATTTGAGGATTTGTCCATTTTTTTTATTTTTTTCCTTTGCTTAATCAATCGTTTCGTTTGTGTTTGGCCAGTCATATGAGGCAGGCGGCGCTAATTTCGATTCTTAACCCATGCGACTTATTTCGAAATGTTTATGTTTGTATGTGTGTATGACAGAAAGAGAGAGAGAGAGAGAGAGAGAGAGAGAGAGAGAGAGAGAGAGAAATCTGTATATATCGTAAATTCGTGATCAGAGCGTGAACGAGCCGTTTGCAGCTCAGGCTGGGATCATGTGGGATAAATAAGGTAACGTGCAACAACAAATTCAAAGTATTCAGAACGATTGAGAAGTTCAATCAACTCTTGTTTCTCTATTTGAAAGTATTTTGCGAATGGATTTACATACATGAAAAGCTTTGAACCTCGCGAGTAGAAGTCAGCTTCAAGAACTATGGATCACCGATTTTTCCGAATGTATATAACAGAAGCGATCGCGAGCTCGCAACGCGTACTGTTTCTATCTTATCGTTTCGTGTTTTGACAGAGGGCCGTTTCACGGAGCAACATCTGGAATCGATTGCTATCGTAGAATTGAAAGCTCGAATTTTTGCCTAATCTCAAAATAGAAGCAATTTTCCTCGAGACACCCAACGATGCCTCAATCTCAAACTGTAGAGAACAATTGATACAGTAATACACAATTGGGAAGAGAAAATGACGATCGTGTCTTTGCAGCTAGCAAAAGAAAAGTAATGGAGTAAATCATTTATCACTAATCGAACAGCAGAACAACATTTCCTATCGACCGAAAAATAATTTTTCATCTTTTACAACTATGAGACTTGTGAAGAGATATACGCGTGCTTCTTAACTCTCCATCGTTCTTTTCTCTCAAGTATACAATTGAAGAAAGTGTTTGATTTGGTTGTCAATGCAATGCAACGCTAAATCTATCGTACGCTAAAACTGAAGTGATCGTGTTTTTACAGTTCAACAGTGGACTAAGAAAGACGGTACACAAGTAATCAAGAATCGACAAGACTCGTCGTTGCCGAAGTTTTATATACATACATATATATATATGTATACATATATGCATATGCATGCATATATAAATATGTGAGCAGACGAAATACGCGGAAACGGAAAGCGGATCGTTTTTAAATTGTTTTTGTTGAAGAAAGAGCGTGTCCTATGAAACTGGCCTTAACTTCTACTTAGAAACGGCGGTGTACAAAAAAAAAACTTACTGTCCAATTCGTCTGGAGAGCTGGTTTCTACTTACGAGACGTTTCAAAGACAATCGATAGGCGCCGTTCCTGAAAATCGCGCCAGCCCTTTTTGTTTTCTCTTTTCTTTTTTGTTTCTATCTACAGCGGTACCGAGAGTTCGTTTTAAATTGTAGATCGCATATCCTGGCTCGCGGTAGTGCGATCAAGAAATCTAGTTCGCATTCCTTAGGAACGTTTCTTCATCCCAGGCCTCCGCGCCACTCCCGGTCGAGTGATGTACGTAATAGGGAGCGCTTGAAACACAAAGGATTCATGAGAGACATACAGGCCAATCTCGCAGTTAACGCCATGGATCAAGAGAGTCTATGAACAAGGACATCCCTAGAAGAGCAGTCGACATGTTCAAGGCACGATCAGTCGAGACACCCGAATCTACACACAATATGTGTATCGTGTCGTTTTGTTTCTCATCGACATACGAATTTTCTCCGTACTTTTGGTATTCGAAAACATTCGATTTCCACCGTTGTCAAGTCACACGACAATCGATCGTTTTGCGTTTCTCGGCGGTTGATTCAAAAAATATAGAACGGCCACCCGATGTACAAACGCGCCAGCGACAAGAACGAGGCATGACTACTCGCTAACAAAAGTGGTCAAAGACTTACTCTTGCACGACTTGTACGTTGGCCCGGGACTGTCTCTCTAGGGTTGCCCGCATTCATGGACAAAGATGGTACGCAGCCTGAGGTGCACTGAAATTTAGAATGTACAGAAACGTCCAAGCGTCATATAATAACATTTGTACTATGCAGACTCTGCACTCATGTGGGCATCGGGTCGACACTTGTATTCAATAATTCGTTTTATCGAGATTAGAGAAAACCGGTTACTGTAATTACACGTGTATCTCAAACTAAGCAACCGAACAAAAAGAAAAACGATACGCATACGGCAAAATACTATATCATGCTATATACGCGTCTAATTACGTATACCGTGCAATATGTAATCGTAGTTTTAAATAGATAGGAGAAACAGCAATAGATAGAACGGATCAGACCAAAAACCAAATGCGAGAGAGAGAGAGAGAGAGAGAGAGAGAGAGAGAGAGAGAGAGAGAGAGAGAGAGAGAGGACAGATGCCTGTAACATAAATTTTCTATCTCGCGTACAAGAAATCAATCCCGAACTGGAAAACTCTACGAATTCAAGAAAAGATAGTTGATCTTAAAAAGAGAAGCAACGAGAAAAGAAAAAAAAGATATCCATCATCGGCAAGAAGGAAGAATGTACGATTACAGAATATTATTGTATATGTATGGAAGTAAAGAAGTATGTCGACTTCATCACCGAACCCCAATTCGCATGAGCTGTTAATCCAGCCTGGAACGTTCACAATGTTAAGTCGGACGAATGGGCAGTCGGTACACGATGACTCTACTCACCTGAACCGGCCGTTGTTGCCACTCGGAGGGGGTGATCGGCGGCTGAACATTCCGTACTCGTTACCACGGGAGAAGCCAGTGTCGCGCATGGATCCCATACCTAGAGGAGGCATAGGAGGCATTGGGTCTCGTCTTGGGGGTAGAGGTGGCATTGTCATTGGTGGAAAGTCAAGCCCGCACATGGAACTTCCCATGTCACAGGGCCCTGTCATACCCGTAAACCGCCTCTCGTAGAGATCCCTGGTGTCATCGAAGCCCCTCCTGTCGTAGTAGCTTTCGTAGTCCTGTTGACGAAAATCAAACCACGCGTCGCTATCAATCGTCTGACACCTAAATCATTTACCCCTCTCCCGCCTCATGGTATACATTTCTGAAAAATTTGCTAATCGTCACACGTTTTACCTACCGATAGACTATCTATAAAATTCTCAGTCGCTGTGGGTCTACGAAAAAGAAACGTCGGAATAGCCGTTGCAACAATAGTTCCGAAAGATCTTTTATCCTTCCGATCGACCAGACGGCGGTAAACGTATTAAGAACGATTAATCGACCACTGGTAACTAAGCTGTTAAGGTACATGCCTTTTGTTAGCTCTCGTCACTCGGTGCAAATTAATTTGGACAAGTTAACGTCGATCGGTGAAATGGAAGCTCCAAAACGAAACGTTTGCTTTGATTTGTTAAAACGTGGCATATCCCAAGTAATTCAAATTCAAATCGTGTGTGTTTGAATGTGGGGTACAGTTAATTGGGAAAATCCCGTGAGAAAGTTATGTATACCATAGTCTGGGACAGAGGGAGCGCATCTGGGATGAAAATGGCAAACGAACAGAGGTACTTACTCCAAAGCGGCCACCACCCATCAGCCGGTCCCGAAGGAACGGTGGTGGCGGCGGTGGAGGATACGGGTCGCGTCCAAACATTCGTTCTCTGTATCCATTCCTATCCGGTCCTCCTCCCATTCCTCCCTTGGGGCACTCCTTGGACCAGTGACCGCCACGACCGCAGCGGTAGCATTGTTCCGGATCACCCATTCCTGGCCTCTGACGTACTCTGCTGGTTGAGATTTGAACCTTCATCGGTTGACCGTCCACCATCTGTCCGTTCAATTCCTTGATGGCGTCATTGACGTCACCTGTTGCTTCTAGATGGACGAACCCGTAATTTCTCACGATATCGCACTCTACAACTGTGCCGTACTTGGCGAAAAGTTCGCGCACTTGGGGCGCTTTCGTGTTATCTGTGAGATTGCCGACAAAGATTTTGGTCGTGGGAGTGTTCGGTCCCTTGCGACTCTTTGCAGCCTCGCATTTGATCGGTTGCCCGTGAACCACGTGACCGTTCAGATTCTGTATCGCGTTCCTACCTGCTTCTTCGTTCTCCATATGCTGTTGCAAGAATAACACATACGATTCGATTAAACATGCGATATCTCGACGGTTCGTTCATATACGGATATCTATGAACCTCTCGCTTTCATCGAAATAGCAACAGCAAGGATAAACAAATATAAATCAATAAACGAAACAACTTGAATAGAAAAACACTTACCACAAATCCATAGTTTTTGACCACGTCGCATTCTATGACTTTTCCGTATTTTTCAAATAACGGTTTAATGTCAGCATTCGACGTCTTGTCGGCTAAATTACCGATGAAGATCTTAAATGTGCCAACGCTACTAAAACCCGGCATTTTCGGCTCGTTCTAGAACCTAATTTCAGGAAACAAAATATATTGCATATTATTCATTAACGACTCGTGTAACGCGAGTTTAATGAGATAACGCGCCAAAAGAAACGGAGCAAAAAAAAAAAAAAGAATCCCTAGAATCTGATCAAACCACCGGACGGAACGAGGAACTGTGCTACACTGCCATTACTACTACGCATATACTCCTACTTCGATTCATTCTAGCATCAATTACGTCGCATCGTAACATACGTTTCGTATCATACGAACGCGTATGCGTCGACCATAAACGGTAACGCTAATCCCGAAATATTTGTTCACGAAAATCTAAAGCTGATCGAATCAGAGAGACGAGTAAATTCGCGATGTTCGATGGTGACGCCGTGATTGTTTAGGTTCCCCCTCTAGCGCTTCCTTCCACCATTTTGCTAACGATCTAAGTTTTCGAATTTCGAAGGTCGCCGAATTATTCCTCGATATTAATCACGCGAGTCGATACTTTTGTAAGAAATTAAAGCTCTTAGCAACATCCGTGTCCCATCGGGACATAATTTTCACGATTTTTGGTCCCGCGGAACGAGGAAAACGCGCAATCGGAACATTCGGTACGTCGCGAAAGCACGCAGTATAGTGAGCGTACCGACCTTGTCGAAATGGCGCACGAATTCTATCAAATGTGTGGCGATCGAGTTTTTCCCGTCAACCGATGCCTGTGCACTATCGATTCGCGCACCAGGCTCTCTTCCACGACACTCACTCAATATTGTCGCACCGAAACGACTTTTTAATCGACGATTTCTCGCAAACCTGAACGATATGCTCCTCGCACACGCACAACTTTACACAAGAGAACGCAATCTAGTAATGGCGTCTCACCGCGTCCGCCTGCGCAGACTGTGGCGACAACAGTAGCCGCAGCTACCACGAGCGCCATCATACAACGCCAACAAGTATTAATAAGACCTAAAGGCGAATACGAAGCCGAAGCCGATGCCGAATTTATCAAAATGTGCCTTGTATACGACAAACGTGTCTTTTTATTTCATCAACTACGAGTAAATTTAAACGGTATTTGAAATTCGAAATGGAAAAAAATATTTTTCATCGGATATCGCAAAAGATGCGACGAAACTTTGATAGATTTCAACATTTCCGATTTTCTTCATATACCTATATCGGACTTTGCACGCCATTAATACAATCGGGAGGGAATCTTCTTCTAGACTTGGACAATACACAACGTTCGTTACTCTTTAGTCGAATCTGCTCAAATTTTGGACTTGCAACAAATCGGTAGCCTGCATATAAATATTGTAAGAGATACTGAACGCGTTTGCTATCATCACTCTGGCCGGTGTTCGGAACGCTATAACAGTTTCTATTGAATCGTAAAACGATATTTAACAAAAAACGGCTGAACAATTTATCAATAAAATAGATTAAAAATGATTGAGAAGTACATATTCGATGAGAGCTACATACAATTGGAAGGTTGCCGATGCGTTGCAAAATTATGTATTATTCACTGCCAAGAAAAAGATACTCGATACAGGAATGTTACAAATAAGTACAAAGTTTATAGATATACATATACAGATTGCATCTCCACTTGCAAGATAGCAGTACATCAATGTATTTTTCGAATTATATACGTTGGAACTACGTATAGTAAAACTAGCCTGGAAAATTACCACGCCACTCAAAAATCAAGCTTTCTAGTTCTCGCTTTCGTATAACGATGAAAAATGTACATATATGCATACGCGCGTACGTATATACGTATGTATACCTTGCATAGATTAACAGAAAATATTATGCAATTCGTTGATTATACAGATCGATTAAATATCGCTTATTTCATACGAACGAGTGCCGTTCAAAGCGGCTGAAAACGAAATGAACTACAAAATACGTTCCTCCCAAGAAAGCTAAGCGACGCGAAATGGCGTGCCTTGAATACCCTGCATATCGACGCAGAAATGTCGTAATAAATTCTAGAATACAGGTACAGGTTTAATCGCGTCTATTGCATCGAAATGATAACTTGTAACACGAGAGACGTATTAGTAATGTTTGAGTACTTACCAAGTCAGTATTTCCGTAAAACAACGCGATAAAACACGACGCGATATCACACGCTTCCCGAAGTAAAAAATGGCGGACCGCAACAGACTGGGTACTGGATAGTGGAAAGCGGCGTCGGCGTCCCTTCCTCCGATGTGCGACGTGCTTCCGATTTGGCGTCAGTGTCGTCAACTGACACGATAGAAACTTTCTACGATTTCCAGGTTGTGCATACAGTAAGGGGTCCCCTACTCCTGCACATCTCCAGACCACAGCTCGATTCGTTACAAAGGGTTGATATAGAAATTTTCTTTCCTCCGATTGGTTGGCGGTTTACTGGTGAGATAGTGCTGCCCTCGCATTCATGGAAAAAGAGAGAAAACAGCGAGTAAGCAAGAGAGCATGAACTTGGCACAACTACATGTGGAGCAAGTCACAATAACGACGACGTGGCTTCTTACTCTATCGCGTTTGCGGTATTACTCATTTTACGCATCCTTTCAGTTGACGCGCCATCAAAGGCGCGCGGCGCGAAATTCGTTTTTTAAAGAACTTGAATCTCCTTTGCAAATTGAATTTCTCGGAACGTGTCTCAGATGGCGCGCCAATCGAATGAATGCGCGGAAAGAGTGACGCCGCAAGCACGGGGCAAAGTAAGCAAGCTACGTTTCCTATTCATGTGCACAATCAGACATAGAATCTGGCGGGTATCGTTCTGTTTCTCTGCATCGTAACTCATTGCCTTTTTACAGTATTTCCACGAAACTAGATGTACGGTAAAATGGTGGGGATGTGCGAGCCAGCTTAGGGAGCACGAAAAGTGTGCAGCAGGAGTAGGACCCATTATTACTTTACATTCAGGCAGATACATATCGATGCTATTCGTGCAGCCTATAAAGCAAACGTGCATGTAAATGACAGCATCAAAATTAATAAATAACAAATATTTTATTAAATATTCAATTCTCAGAGATGAAAACATATTATAGAAAAAAGTTAAACTTGACATGTACATGATTCTAGCAACTGGCAATGCATTTGGTTAAAATGATAGATTCTCCCCTTTTGGTTTTGTCAACGATGCGGAGCATTTTTCTGACTGCACGTGTGTAAAAAATGATTCGAACTGTAGAGTTTATTCATGAAAAGAATATGGATCTCTGGATTGATACTTTTCATAAGCTTATTGTTTGTAGTTTATAAAAAGTACACATGGATATATCAATCTTGTTCGTCCTAAAGATACCATTGATTCCCAGCGACTACATACATAGATACATTACACACAAAATGTACAACATAATATATGTATGTATGTAACTCTCTTATTTATGTGAATCGTCTACGATGAATACTACGTAAGAAAGAATAAGGTCCCTTAACGTATATGTATATTGTTACATATTCGCAGAAATATTTTACAAACAGCATTATATACATATATAGCGGATATCCAGTAACTTTTAGGTAACCGCTTAAAGATAGTAAAAATAGTGCTTTATAATATGTAATAATAAATAAAGATGTGTATAGAAAAAGGTGATGTTTAATACTTGTTAAAAATATAACTTTCATTATTTTCAATCAATTAGCTATTAACTACAATTTTGTAATATGTTTACAATTCATTCTTTTTAAAGAATTACGACACTATTTAACAGTGACTTCTATCGTATAATTATGTAGAAGTCATACATATAACATAACGATTTCGAGTCAATTTTGGAAAATCTAGAGTCATAATTTATTGTTACAACAATCATGTTATCAAGATATTCGGTTGTATATCCGTATCGTTCGTAATATACAATTTACGGATATGCATCATAATCATAATACATACAATTGAAAAGAAATCAATTCGGATTGCAGTATCAAACCGAGTAAATTTGTAGGGAGTTATGACAAATGTAATGATCTCGAAAACAAAATCGTTTATAATCTGAACAATCGACAGTATAGTTAACATCGTTCTAAAAGCTAAATAATTAACATATTTCATTTGTACAAATTAAAAACATAAATTACATACTGTACAGATAATACAGATTTATGTATTAGACACAGTAATCGAGAGCCAGTGATAGCTGAAAGTGACATTAAAAAAAAACGTAATTTTCAACTTACAAAGTAAATTTAAAACAAGCGTATCAAATTTATGGAGATAGGATGGAAATTAAATGAATTCCGTAAAAAAATTCCAAGTAAATTTTATCGAGTATTCCAAGTAACAGTAACAGAATATTCGGAATACCAACATTCAAAAACATTCCTTGTTCCATTCTGCAAAAATTGTGTCTACATACGTATCGAATTTCTCAAGATATAAAATTACATATATCCTGCAAAATGTCTCGTCAACAATTTTATAGAGACATATAAACGTAAATTAGCATGGCTTCGTAATGACGAGAACTTGAATGCGAATGAATATAAAAATCTCACGATATTAGTGTAGATTCAGTAAATGCTATTATCAAAGTGGCATTTACCCTTCTAGAATTGAAATATCTGCCGTCGTTCGCTAAACTTACTTTAATGTCTCTTTTTAAGCTCACACGCGTCTAGAACTCAGGACACTTTTTTGCCAAACAGTATTATCTTTTCTAAGTAGTAACTATCCTCGATTACATATTCAACAAACTTCAACATAGTGAAGCACGTCAAACCAAATTTGACGCTATCGCATTTTGTCGCGTTTCACATAAAAACAAAAAATATACATAGACAACATGGACTCATTCATAATTATGTTCGTAATCACCCACTAATCATACCAATCTCTACATTCATACGTCATCAAGTATATGTAAATCTTAATACTCAGTCTTCAGGCTTGCAGTCTGTTAATAAACCTATGTACACCGGGGTTCTATTTACAAGGGAACAGTTTCTTTTTAACTATCAAATGTGAAGTAAAGTTTGAAGGAAAATCGTCGTACACTACACGATCTTGATGGTATTGTCAATATGCAATTTCGACATTGTCTTTTTGACGCGTAACGCTGTTAAACGAACGGCAGGATTAGCATGCCAACATTCGGCCATAAGTTTGCTGAGAGCAAAAAGAATCTGAAACAAAAAATAAACATCGAACTTTTAATATTCCTCTTCTACCAAGAAATTCTTGAGCGGAAGCGATTAGTTTTTTGCTTACAGGATCGTTCTCCCATCGCGTTGGTATCACCGGACGTAATCGTTTTACGCATACTGCTAACCGCATATCCTCAAAGTCTGGATCACTCGGGACAACGTCGTGATAAGGCAGGGCATACGGTTCCACCACAGAAGTTTTACCGCCGGTTACGCATCTCCTACACGCTTCCCACAACACAAGACCCACAGAATACATGTCTGCCATTTTAAAGGCATCGAACGAGGATGTATTCAATGTTTCATCCAAGACTTCCGGAGCCATGTATCGGCGAGTGCCTACTCGCGTGTTAGGAGCAATGTCTATTTCTCCGCTTTCGCTGTGAGTAAAATTTTTCAATTCTAACATTTGTCGCACGGACGTAACTCTAATGTATCTTTATTTTTCTAAACCTTACCTGATATACCTGACAGCCAAACCAAAATCGGCGATTGCACATTCACCACTCCTCTTCACTAAAATATTTCTACTTTTGATATCCCTGTGCGCTATCGCAGGTTTTCCACGCGTGCCAAAGATTTCTGTATGTAGATGAGCAATTCCTGATGCAATCGAATGACAAATCGCTAATAGACTAGGATGATCTAGAACCGTGGTTTGCAAGTAATCGTGTAGCGATCCCCTTTCGTGGTAATCTGTGATCAGCAACATTTGTGTCCAGGATCCTGTTCCTTTGATGTCAGCTGCGATAAATCCTAAAATATTGTCGTGCCTCATCAACACAGTTTGGTAGATCTCAGTCTCCCTGAACCAAGATGCTTCCTCCAATGTGAAGAATACTTTGACTGCTACTTTCTCTCCTCTCCATCTTGCAAGCCATACTTCACCATACCGTCCTTTCCCAACACACTGAGACAACGCCAACTGTTTAGCAATAGTCCGTTGTACTAACAGGGGTAATCCTGAGCCAGAACCACTGCTTTGATCGATAAAGTCTTTAAGGGTGCCTTGAGAAGGCACTAGGCAAGGACCTCTCTCTTTCCTTCGGTACCTATGGTATATAATCACCATAGCTATCGAAATTACCATTAAACATACAGACAGTATGGTAGCCAATATTATAAGCGACGCGCCAGATGCTATAGCCATAGGATTGGGTGCTGTTGTAGGCCTAGGTTTATATTCGGGAAATATGTCTTTGTTGCACAGCGCGCTTTTGTTGCAACATATTATGCTTTTCCCTTGTAAGTTCGGCACAAGATATCCCTTGCATTGCATGAAGCCTTGTTCGTCCGGCGGTAAACAGCCGAACGACCACTCCGGCACGAATTCCCCTGCATCCGCGTCCCAAACTTCTTCCACAGCACTAAAACAATGTCCTCCAGGCCTTCCCTCGCAAGTTCCATTTTGCCGATTGTCCGGACATTGTCCTTCGCAGTAACACGTAATCCCCACAGCTGAAAAATGAAATACACGATTATTTTGATTATCTGGGAACTATAGTTTCGTATAAAATGAAGACGATTTGGGCACGGACCACCTGTCGCCATCTCCGAATTCGTCTTTATGGTGTAACTGTTCGAACGATAACGCGTAACGAACGATGTTGCATCTTTGAGGTTATATGAAAGTAAACAAAAACACTGAAAAATAACGGTGTATCTTGCAGGGAGAATACGTCCGAAACAGGTGAGGACAGATTAAAAGAACGACAACGAGACAAATCTGCGCCAGATAGGTAACCGAACGATTAACGACACCCAGTGAAAAGCTTAGTTATACTGGGCGGATTCGGGAGGAGGTTGCTCGACGAGTTACGACGTGTTGCGTAGGCGGACGGCCATTGCGTTCTACGACACGAGCTGTTGGCTGCTGCAACAAATAAGCGGAAGGTGCGCCCCTTCCGAGTTGCAACCAACAGAAATCTGTTATATATACGCAAACGTCGATGTGTAAATTAATCTTGAGGCAAACACTTTTTCTCTTCATCTTTCGAAATATTCTATAAAGATCAATTTGCAACCTCGTAGTAGCATGAGATCGAGGATATAATTCGAAGGTGTACATATCACGATTACAATATCGAACAATCAACTTTACATATTACAATAGAGGAGTCGATAACTCAATGCGTCATGATCGCAAAGTCGAATGTAAGAGCGATCGAGGTCGATGATATAAGGATCGATTTTTGAAGCGCCTTGAACTGGCGCACATTTCTATGCCACGCTTCTTCTACAGAAAGTGAGTCTGCAATGATATCCAAGCTTGAAGCATACGCATACTGCATACACGTATTAGGTCATAAATATGGCCTGCGTGCTCGTGTCAGAAAACCATTGTTCGCGCTTCGATTATTTTTCTCATCTTTTACCAGACGTTGGTACAGAGACTGATACATGACATGATACATCTTCGATCTGATACGCTTACGCTGTCACTGATAGAAGATCGATACCCGAAAGTACGATGGAACGAGCAAATATGGTTTAGGGTTATCTACCATGCGAAAAAATGACGAAGAAGCATGTCGTACAAGTAAACAAAGAGTACAAAGTTTACGATACATGTTTGCGAAGAGTGTTTCAATGCGAAATGAAATGTTTTAGGAATTGCAGCCGCAATATTCTTGTTAGTCTGCGGGTCGGTAACAGAGAACGGTGTAGGAGAACGGAAACATCGAGACGAGATCGACTTACGGAGAGAAATTCAGCTGAGAAATCAGTTGCAAAAAACGGAAAAGGTTCGTTTGTCAAGAACAAGTAGTTTTCTAATCAGGGAACGTGGGAATCGAAGTGGGAAAGGAATGGAAGAGCAGGAAGAAAGGTGAAGTAGCATGAGAGCGGCTGGGAAGACTGCTTATCTTCTGTCGCGGAATTATTCTCTCGCGTCTATTTTACGGTGACCGCCGTATTTATATCCCCGAATATCTGGATGACGGATCGATGCTCCATGCATGCTAATCCCGTTCCACGTATTCTCTTCACCTTTCTCTCTCTTGTCTCTGTGACCCGAACGGCTCCGAGTGTCACTTTCAATCTCGAACGTAGAAAGATACCATTCTACAACGACAGAAAAATACTCTCTTGACAAACAGATACCGAGACAAGGCACGATAATTGTTTCGACTCGACATACATGTTCCACATGTCCCGATTACATGCACATTTCAACAATCAATTATCAGTCCTTGAATCAAAGTTTTTTTGGCCCGAGGCGGCCAACCCATCGCCGTACAAGGAAATCGCCGCGCCGTTTACACGGTTACACGATCCTGCGTCGTTTTCTCGACGAGACGAGGCATGCCTTTCAAACATCGAAGACGACTCTCATTTATTATCCCGCAAAGTAGGGTAAATCATTCTAGCCAGCCAACGCGTCTAGATTACATTAGATTAGATTAGATTAGATTAGAATTTTATTGAAATCAATGGGAAACAATCCTTTGTTATACACAATATAAAAAATAGAGACTAGCAAACAACAATAACAATAAAAATAGAAAAAAATATATGGAATCAATAAATGTTACAAATGAGAAGCAAAAGAGTAAGAAAAGCAATACAAAGAAGGAAGAAACAGAATTACAATTATAATTAAAACTATAAATAGGGCAGACATGTAGACGTATCAATCCGTATGAATATTTTACTGAGCTCTAGCTAAAGTAAGAAATAAATGAATTTCTAAAAAAGTCCAATCAAACTTTGGAAGAAACTGGTTCGTTGGAGTAATAATTATAAATAATCACCCTTTAAGGAAGTGTCGCAGAATCTGCCGGTAGCGGAGGAAGGATTTTATTAGGAACTCTTATTAAGAACTTTTCGAATCTATGTGTACCCTGGTCCGGCAAGCAATATCTTGAGAGACCAAACGAAAACTACACGTCCGTAGTGTACTTTTCCATCGACGATGTTCCTTCAATGAATTAAATTGTTCAATGCAGAAGCAGCGCATCGTAGAGAATTTACTGGCGGTCGCTAATAGAAATCTACAGCTGCACTCGGCGTGTAACGAAGGACACGACACGTTGCAACGGGAAAAGAGAACCGAGAAAGAAGAAAAGGAAACACAACTCCGTAGGAGACGAGACGAGACGAGACGAGACGAGACGAACGCGTTTCTTTTTGCGAAAGAGAACGCGAAACGAAGAGGATACCGAACGTCGAACCGAGGATACCGAGTGTCGTCGAGTCATACCAATAGTTTTTAGCGAAACAATCGCGTAGTCGGTCGTAATCTCGTGAGAAGGATTCAATGAATCGCACGTCGCTGCGTTACAACCAGTCACGCTGCTTATCAGCGTGGCAAAGAGCAATATCAGTGATAAGTTAGCGTTCCACACCTACAACCTCCAGGAAATCGGTACTGCACGACTTGTTCGTTAAAAAATCAAGCGGACATTACAGCCTGACACATAGTTTCGCGTCAAACAAATACATCAGGTCGAGAGTTCTGAAAATTTTACACTGAAAACAGATCCTTGAACCGCATTTTAGAGTAAACGCGAACGATTGTCGTAATTGCCCAGATCACTCGATAATTAAGTAGCCCGATAATTAAACCGAAATTTCACGACGAACGAGAGCGAGAGAGAATGGAGTGCTGGGAACTCTGGAAATAGTTCGTTTCACCTGTTTTTTTACCACGCCAAGAATAAAAGTACGAAAATTGGAGAGTTGAAGAAAGGAGACAGAGAAGGGCATGGTCTTTCGTGATCGAAGGAGCGCGTTCGCGCCAATTAACCGGCCGTTTCGGGCCGGTAAACTGACTCAAGCGTGAGGAGAAGGCACTTGTTTCAAAGTGTTGGAGCATTTGTCAACTGAGTCCGGTCCGTTCAGCAATTTGGTCAATGAATATTTACTGTATTTATCGTGACGAGTTCGCGGGCAGACTGCCAACCATCAGAACAACTCGCAATCGTTCGAGCGGATTCTACCAATTTTTCTGTTCGAAATCGTGATCGAAATTTTCATTATTATTATCATTAGTATTGTTTCATTTATTTATGGATGAGATACTTTTTGGTTTACACAAATAGCAGAACAATTGTGTATAAATAGAATTGCTACAAATGGAGGAGATCGCACGTTTGAAGACGCATCGTTCGCAGAAAACGTAATTCAAAGGGACCATTCGGACATCTATATAGTACCACGATACTTTCTCTTGCGTTGACTGCTGTATCGAAAACACGTATCGCGATGCAGGTATCCTGGTGTTAAATGAGTCTGACATACATCGAACCGAGTTCGCAGCTCTACTAGTTCGGCGACGGAAATTAGAGAGTACGACGACTGCAGAGCGTGGTTCACGACGATATGTGTTTTTGGCTGGCGCATACATCGAGCGTAATTGCAGGTTGCATTTGCGCGCGATGAATAACGCATCTGAGAACCGCGGTGAAAACAACTTTGCGTGTACGCGTAACAATATTACCAGCATAGTTTTCGTGGAAGGACAATCAGTCGACGGTAATCCAATCCTACAGTCACTCGTTGCCGCGTTAATCTAGGGGAACTCGTTAGTCGAAAGAGGCAGGTTGTTCGTCAATAAAGTTGGAAGCTGCGTACCGATTCGCGTTCACATTCGACGCTTTTCCTCCTCACTCGTCAGAAAATGCTGTCTGTTCCACCAAAATCGATTAAATTTTTTTTATTCGCATTTTACGATGCGATATACATATTCGGTATCGTAAATCACGGTCACGACCTCTGTGTACATAGAAGTAGACCAGTCACCATATGGAGTTCTCATGTGACACGGCTCGAAACACCGGTATTGTTGCCGCGCTCATATTAAAACGATGCTTACGTGAACAGTTCATGATTTCGTTTGTATCGACCAATAAAAAAAGATGGTAACATTTCGTACTCGTTACTGCGGTAGACCAATTGCTACCGTAAATCAGCGACAAACTGCATTCCGTGCAGATTGAACCACGTGCATGAATGCCAATAGATTTATTACCATTTGTTTCGTTCGTTGTCTCGTTTAGCTGAGAACAATGTGTCGGCGGACACAATTTCATTAGAAGTAATACCAGAAATAGGAAGTCGACGCAAATTAATGAAATTGAGAGAAAAGAAAAATTCCAGGGATTTGATCGGACGTGAGTGGTCGTTTTTTGAGAAAGCAACTTTAAGTGTGGCTAAAATTAATCCATGGGGATGTAGCGTACGATGCCGCGACTATATAGTTCCCTTTGGGCAGGGAACGGAAAAAACGAAGAAAAACGGAAAAAGGTCGGAACACTGGGAGCGAATCAGCACCGAGGCCGGGACCGAGACTACTCGAGGCATCAGAAACAGCGAGACTCCCAGCACCACTGGTACTGGTATTTCAGTGCCTAACCTTAGCGTCTAACCTCTCTTCATCTTTCTCTGTTGCTCGTTCTCGCTCTTCCCCACTCTTCCGTTCTCACTCTTTCTCTCTCGTTCGAACGAACACGCTCTTTTTCTTCTGATTTCTCCGGGGCGAGGGTAAATCGAGAAAAAGAAAATGGAAAAACGGAATAGAAAAGCCGCGGATGCGTTTGGCAATGGAATTCCATTCGCGAGAACATACCGATCATGCGACAATAATAGAGACGGAGCCCGCCTTTTCGCGGAGAAGACTGGCTCTATCCACGGAAAGTGTCATATTAAAGGATCATTCAGGTTCCGCACAGATTTGTGACGAAGATTGGAAGACACGAAGGCGCGATCGAGGTCGCGTCAGATCTTTCGCGGATAGTGCGGACGACGACGACGATGACGATGTTTCGTCGACGATACCCTGGTCTCTCTCTCTCTCTCTCTCTCTCAGGGGGACCTGCGACGAATCGATGAATCGACGAAGTGAGAGAAAGAGATCAGCGGGGCACTGGACATCTGTGCGGCAGAAGACGGGCAGAGTCGGAAAAGAGACAGATCGGTCGAAGGAGTAGTCGAAGAAGCAACCGAAGTAGCAGTTGAAGTAGCAGTCAAAGGGCAGTCCAAGAGTACCGGAGTTAGCACCAGAAGACAGCGAATCGGGTCGAGAATCCGCATCCGATCGATTCGTCCGTTGTGTACCGCACGACACACACGGTTGTGTTCACGTTTGATCACGTTTGATCGTGTTTGCTCGCGCGACCACGAGGAAATCAGCCACGAATCTACTCACCACCGACGAGTCTCGCGATAAACACTCCCAGGCCGATCCACAGGCCGTATTTACATCCGCGCCGACCCGGGGTAGCGGAGTGCGCAGCCATTTTCTACACTCGAGAGCACATACTTCACTGTGACGTAGAGCAGTCAGCGTCGGCATCAGAGGCAGAGGCAGAGGCAGAGGTAGAGGTAGAGGTAGAGGTAGAGGCAGAGGCAGCGGCAGCGACAACGACAACGACAGCAAGCATCAGAGCGCAGGCCGCTCGACTTCGTCGGTCTCCGGCTTGCCACGGGTGGGGATTCACCGTTTTCTGGGGGAACGCTTCGTGCCAACTCGGCTCCCAGACAAGGATGGCCGAACCCGACCCTCTCTGTAATCTATATAAAGACAGGGAGGAAGCGAGAAAGAGATATACGCACACGGTAACGTGCCACGCTACGCCACGCCACGCCACGGCACGTATCAAGTCTGTATCTCCGATTCATGGTACCCCGATCGAACCACGATCGAGATCGAGATGAACGCATGCGAATTTTATCCTCGTCTGCGACTGCGACCAAGTTCCTCGAAAATTGAAAGTCTGGCAATAAAAGCATACGACAAGCGACGATAACTTACGAGGCGGATCTTTTCTTCGTTTCGAATAGTCGCCTCTTCTCTCTCATTCTCGATCAGCTCTATCGAGATACATGTACTGTACTGTAAATATCATACGCCACGCGTGTACAATAGCACAATTACAATCCGCGGCCCTTTGATCCTAAGTGCTTGCAACCATCCGTGCACCAATATCTGCGGGGACGCGAGCGATGTGGGCGGGACCACTGAGAAGATCTAACCATGTGGAAGAAAATTAGCCGGCGAAGAGCGGTCCGATCAACGATTTTCGATGTTCAACTTTCCATTTAATTAGCGCAATTACAGAGATCTATCCTTTTAATAAGCTCTAGTCACTGTCTTCTCGGTATTGTCCGATCGCGGCAAGTGACTTACCTGTTGTTACGCACGCCGTTCCTCGATACGTAAACCATTTGCGATTCGTAACACGGTTTCTGGTTCCGAACCGAGTAAAATCTGCGAAACAACTCCATTGTCTCGGATGCATCGAGTTGCAGAAATATTTAATAAAGGCTCCGATCTAGATCCTTTCAAAGACGGGACTCTCGGAAGCTCGATTTCGATTCGAGGCTACATTCTTGACAATGAGAAACAGAGATCCCCGAGCTGTCGGCCTACTACGCTAGTGGTTAGCGGCTAGCGGCTAGCGGCCAGTGGCTTGCAGAGAGTGCGAGACGGCGCCCCACGGGCGCCAACGTGCCGCGAAGCGGCGCGCCGCGACCACCACGGTCCCAGAGAGGAAGATCTCTTGGTTTCTCTCTTTCCCTTGTGCTCTGCTCTGTGTTCTCTGCTATCGGACATACCCGTAAAGCGTTCGCAGTTCGCACCGATGCTGCAAAACGAGCGGATGCCGTGACCAGAACTTACGGGAAGGGTCGGAGGAGAGTGGCTCCTTGGAAAGCCGCGAATGTCTATGCGTGGCACGTCATCGCGGAAACTAGAACCCGGCTAGAATCGTGAATCTTCCTCTTCGGAGAATCGAGCAAGCGAAGATAGCGGATCCGAGAGACCTTCTCGATTCTCGAAACGTTCGAACAAATCGTCCTTTTCCTCAAGACCGCGCGCAGTTCTTTGACTATCGATGCGAGGAAATCGCTGAACCGGATCCCACGCGAGATTGCGATCCAAATGGATAAGCGCAAGCGCTTATCGAGACACGATTGCACCGTGCTTGCATTATACTCGCTGTAAAGCGAAGGGAACGAGCAGGAAAGATATAATGAAACCTTCCGCCGCATACACGATAACGATCAGATCGGAATTAAAAAACAAGCGGCGAAGCTGTTGCAATTAACATTGAGAACGCAACGAGAGGCTTTGGAGTCCTTGATGTTTGAGCATCGCTTACGTCGGTGACTAATTGTAATTAGAAGACAGCCGATTTACGGAGCCTGGGGGAGAGAGAGAGAGAGAGAGAGATTGCGCGCGCGCGCGTGTGTATGTGTGTGTGTGTGAGAGAGAGAGAGAGAGAAGTAGAGTAGCAGAAAACGGGAGAAGTATCCGAGAGAAAGGCGGTGCCGTGTGATTCGAAAGTGGTACATATGCACTTGAACGGCGCCGTTTCGGCGATCGAATCGAACGAGAGTCGAAGGAAAACCGATCGAGCCAGGCGGCCGGACCAGAGTCAGGCCGATCGAGAATCGAGAGTCGTGCGCCGGGAGTGGAGTCGGTCGGCGTGCATGCACGCGACGGGGGCGCGCGTCACGCTGCGCTTTCAAACATTAACACGCCGAAGCGTGCATTTACACGCGAAGCTCCGCGCGAGTCCGCGCGACC
The DNA here is from genome assembly GCF_028453695.1 of Augochlora pura. Taxonomy (NCBI): domain Eukaryota; kingdom Metazoa; phylum Arthropoda; class Insecta; order Hymenoptera; family Halictidae; genus Augochlora; species Augochlora pura. The sequence continues at coordinate 26,897,555 of NC_135775.1, read as the reverse complement.
GTTTGCAACTGGCTCTCGCGTATGCGGTTAGCGGTACGCGTCGCGCTTCGTTACATTCTTCGTCACTCCGGTACTACTGTCGATATCGGATTACCGGTTAATTGCTAACGTAGCGTGTTCAACTCGAAACTCTCGGCACGGAAGCGACGCCGCGAGCCACGGCGTTCCGCGATCGATCAACGCGCAGAACAACGTTGGTCCACCCCTCGAAATCTGTCGAAAATAAAATCGATTTATTCTTCCCGCCATTGTTCAGACCATGAACCGAGCGTAAATCGTCCTATTTATCTGTACATCTCCGTTTTCAGCGAGCGTAAAAAGATATCCAGGGAAAGGTTGCGAGCAAACGATACGCCCGCGGAATGTAAAAAGTAACAGCCACAGAGCAACCACTGTGGATCGTAATCGAATAGCCATTAACGAAGCCTGTTCCCTTCCCTGGACAAAGGCATATTGTGCACAGGAAAAGTGGTGCGCGGAGCTTCGACCGATTCCCTGCTCCGGCGAACCACGATCAGTTGCTCGGTTGCTCGGCTGCTTGGACCATCGCTCTACGCACGAGTAGACACTCGACGCAACAATTTCCACGGAGAACCTGTCCACTGTTGCGCGCGCGATTTCGCCTTTTCCACCGATCCAGAATCCGTAGATTGATTCGCGGCGCGCCAGTCGGCTCGCTCGCGTAAGGACGTCGATCACTATATTTTTAGAGATGATTCCCTCCGACACTTTTATGGAATCTCGTCGCAGTTTAACATTGTCTTCTATCACTGTCAGTATACGCGGGATGTGCCGTGCCGCGTCGGTGCGACGAGCGGAGGGATCTCTTCTGTCCAAGGAGCCGTATGTGCTCGGACTTTCTACAATTCTATGTTCTCGATCGGTCGCAGTCATCGCTCGATTCGGAGACGAATCGAGTAAACGTTAGATTCGCAATCCATTCAACGTCGCCGGTTCCATCGCTTCGTATCGTATGTGCGAACGATCGCAAACCTCGGTCACAGCTAGCAAGGTCCGACGAGCGTTGCTTCCCAGCGAGAATACTAGTCAACGGGTCAATTAATCCCTCCAACCGCCGGTGAAGGAGCAACTATATCTGTATAGGTCAGATTTGTTTACAACGAACGAACCTGTCATCTTCGAAGTCGGCGGACATCCTCGAACTGGGTGCCGCAAGAATTATCGCAATTTCTCTTCGTACGAATCGCATCGCGGAAACACAAGTGGACGGAGTTGAGGTGAACAAAGAATGCTCCTTCCTCGAGCCGACTAACTGCCTATCGCTAATTGCTAGAAATAGTCGCCGCATCGTCTGGTTAATTGCTGTCGACGCCGAGTAGACGCGCGTATGTTCCAAACTCTGTGTACCGTCTACTGGCTGCAGTATACGGTAAAGCGTACGCGACAGGTAACGATAGGCGGCGATGATTCGATCGCTCGCATTCACCATTAATTATCTCAAGTATTCGTTACGAAGAGAACCTTTTTTGGAATAATATTTCCTACAGCACGACCGAGTCGCCGACGAAAGTCAACGTTATCCGTGTTATCTCTGGGAGAGGGAAAGAGAAGCGTTGCGAAAAGGGACAAGCAGAAAATGAATGTTCCGCGTTCGCATTCAATACCTTCCACCCGACCAACTACCGTGAGGGGATACGAAGACGGACGCGTTAACTCGATGCCGTGTTATTCGATTAAAAAATTGCGCTTCGGAGAAAAGTGATCGCCACGTGCGTTCGCCTCGTTATCGCGCGTTGACACCTACGTGAGATTAGCAGAAGAGAGCGGTACTATTATGCTTACTCGAGAAGAACTTATGAGATAAAGCAGCTTGCATAGTTATCGCAGTATCATGTACCGTGAACAACGTCGTTACACGTCCGGTTGCCTTCGACAGCAGGCAAACGTCCACCGACTCTATTAATTTGACAGCTTCATCGGATCGGTCGGTACCATCGATATCGAAAACTTTTGAAGAAGCATTCACATATGTAGAGATGCGTCATCGTGGACGCGGGCCCACCGGGGCAGAGACTGGACTTCGAGTCTCGTGTTAACGAAAAAAGAAGACCGCGCGGGACAATCCGACGCGTTTGAAACCGGATTTCAGGATTAGAATCGGTCGGTTCTTTTCTGCGAACCCTTATTCGTTTATGCAGCGACGGGCGACGGAGATCTCGCCTTGCCTCGCTCCGTCACGTTCCGAGTTTCGAGATCCGAGCATTCCTGGCTCCGAGGTGTCGCGACCGCGACAATGACCAACAATGAAGCAAGAAGAGGGTCCGAAGAACGCCCAAAATCACGATCCATTCGTTTCGCATTGCTCTCGGAGTAAGGAGCAAGTATATTTCACTCAGAGACAGCCCGTGAGCCGATAGAAAGAAAGAAAAAGGCTGCGTCTCGATGTGTCGTTGCAACTGCGCAGTGACCCGAGAAACAATCGTTTATGGCCAATACTCAATTGTTCAATTTCCATATCCGCACAAAACTACTTTTGAGGCAGTATTGAAGTATTGGCGTCTTGAAACTTCGAGACCTAGAATATTAATAACCTTGTATAACTCGTATACATGTAATATGAAATAAGGGTAAAACTAATTGTTTATATTCACCGCCGAAATTAGTACGCTGTTCGAGTCTTGTCGGACCGTCCAAAGCGCAACGCCGGTAAAAGAGCAATGAGAAATTAGAAAGGCGCTTCGAAGGAGGAACCGGTGGATTAGGGGGGCCGTAAGCCGATAGTCTCGGGGATCGTTTAACTTTAACGCGTTCTCGCTCCGGTCGACGAACGAACCAACCAGAAAATAAACTCGAACCGGAGTGAAACCGAGAGACAACAAAAGATAGACGAACACGAGAGAGAGAGAGAGAGAGAGAGAGAGAGAGAGAGAGAGAGGCGGCATGTAAGTACGGTCGGCCCTGACGGGGCCGAAATCTCGATCCGTTCGGCGCCAGTTACGAGGGCCGTACGAACTGGAAGTATATTTCATTCGGCGGCCCGACGTCGTACGGAGCCACAAAAGAGCGAAATCTACGTCTGGGCCTCAACGTGCCGCGGCATTCGTAAGTTTGGGTCGATCCTCGTCCCTCCGACCGCATCAGCCCCGCTTCTATTCAACCGCAACATTTGCTCCAGGCTCGTGCACGTCTAATTTCAACACCCCGCGCTCCGTCCCACACGGTTCACCGCGCCTGGAAACGAGTTAAAGCGAGGTAAAACGAGTTATCCTTTAGATACGGTTTCGGTCGGAGTCCCATATAGTTTTAGCTACTACAGCTTACTCGTTACTCGACTAGGTCGAAACCGAGAACTCCATGTGGCGTTGGCGTTTCGGCACAAAATAATCCCAAATCCAACTTCCAACCATCTGTGAGGAGAGTCGTCTCACGTTCCGTGCATGTATGCGTACACGTGTTTTCCAGCCCTGGAGGCTTCCTCGGGCGAACAATACTTGGACTTGCCTCGAATTACCTCGCTTTCGAGTCGAGTGCTGTACGTCGCGCATCGCTCAAACGTTCCTTGATTAAGATTAGTTGGTAGGACGGCGCATTGTATAATCGATCGTAATTGTGTCTATTTATCGGATAGGGGCGGAACCGGTGCGCTCGTCCATCCTTCGTATTCGATCCTACTATGGGGGCTAACAGCTCGAGAAGAGCGAACGTTCGCCGTGAGCAAGTATCCGAGAGGAAACACACATGCATCACGAAATTGTCGCACACTGTCACCGATTCCCGAAATTCTTGGTCCTCTTCTGCTACTGCTGTTGCAATCCGGCACGAGAGATTACGTTGCCGTTTACTTATGCAGATTCCATTACCAGCCGCTATTGCGAATCTTCCTAAGAATTTCGCTTGGAATTCTTAAACTTCCCTCTCCTTTGACCCTTGATCTTTCCGCGTTGCTTTTAAGTGGCGCCTCCTTGTAAGTGACTTTTCAGGCCATTGTCCAGGCGCAATCTAGTTGCGCGGATTCCCATTATTCGCCTTACTCTCTTCATCGCCTCTTTTTATATTCTGAAACGAGAAAAGAATAAAGAATACGCTTTCCTACGGATAGCGAGCCTCCGAGATCGACGATCGATCTATGATTTCGATGTGGCATAAATCGGAGTCCGGACAACGTTTAGCAGCAAAATGAGAGAGGGTAAGGACACGGGACGAAATGAATTCGCTCAATTAAGCGCGTAAGAGCGGGCTACCTGCCACGATAACTGTTTCCTTTCCTCGGGTCGAGTCGAGCGTGGAGCGTGGCTCGTGTGGTGTGCTCGACCGGGATAACGATATCTTTAGAGTTGGCTTTTATCGCTAAAAGTCAGGTGTGAATTGGGGCCACCGATCGAAGCGGTCGACTGCGATTCGGAGACCGAGAGAAACGGCCCTCCACGGTAGAAAAGGAAACGAGCCTCTCCCGACCGGTGACCCTCCTATCTTATCCTAGCCTATCCTATCCTACTCTACCCTATCCTATCTGCCTACAGCGACAAATTGTTATACAAATTCGTGCCGTACTTGGAAAAGCTACTGAATTTTTGGCTTTGTTTTTGTCGCGACCGCGCAAAAGATGACGTATTCGAACCAGATGGCAAGACGCGTCCCTAATTTCGCAACGCGCTTCATTCTCTAGAAAAGAAACGATCGGCGACCGAACGAGAAAATTAGCTAGGTCGTATACGAGGGCTCGGTTCTTGCTAGCTACGATCCTGAATCAGTTGGTCCTTGTTTAGAGAAGCAAGGCGAGACAAAGCGAGGCGCACAGGCAGGAAGGTAGGGAGGCTGGGAGCCGTGCAGGCGCGAGAGGACGCGGGGGCCGCAGCGTAACAAAGATCCATCGGGACCGGTTTCGTGTTCTGCCCTTTTTTACATTCCCCGAAGAGGCCCCGCCGAGCCGCGGGTGTGAAAACCGACACCCACCCACTTGTTATTTTGTCAAACACGAGCCCTGAAAATTATAGGAATCACGCGGTATCGCAGCTCTCCTCCTCGGAGCTTGCTCGCTTCAAATTATTCTCGATTGCATGCTCTCTTCCTCTCCCTCCATACCCCCCCCCCCCCCCCACACACACACACATACACACTCACCCCGCCGCCTTTCCACCGATACATTTTATAACCGTCAATTAAACGCGACGCGAACCGATCTCATGACCCGCTACCGACGCACCGCAGTTTCCTTGTCGTTTCCAAGTCGCGTTTAATCCTCCTCCTTTTCGTCTTATTCTTATTCTCGTTCTCCTCATTCCCCTCGCGTGTATACCTCCGGATATTCGTGTTCCTTCCTGCCGCTGATATCGAACATGATAATAGTGGATGCGACGATTCCTCCGTTCGGACGCCAGATCAATCCTCGCGCTATCATCTGGACAGTTGTAATTATAGTCAACGGCCATGCCGAAAACAAGTAATCAAACTTCAGATGCTGCTCCAAACCAATTATCGGTTCACCTTCAAACAAGATCGTTGCATTTAATTAAGATCGTTTATGCCCTACGAAGATTTTCAATTCGCTTGTTGTCGTCGAATCATCGAATTACCATATTGCATAATGAATTTCGCTGCACGAGCACGAAGAACGGATTAAAATCATTCGCGGCACTTTAGTGTTACGTTAAACGTTACTTCCGAAAATAGATTATAGCCGATTTATTCGTTAGCAGCTTACGAAACCGTTGCATTTCTCAGACTAATCGGGAAATTGAACAATGCTAGCTTATGCTACCGGAAGATTTCCGCGGCGACCACGGCAACCACTGCTCCGAGCAAATTGGTTCTTCGTGCAATTTCGCGAGGTACACTCACGAATTTGTATCAGTTTCATAATAAGAATCGATGTCGTGCCTAAACCTGTTCGTCTGATCCGCAACGCGGCACTGGATATAGCCAACAGCCAACGACTGCATCTTCGTGCCGCGGAAACCGTGATAGAAATTGATTGAGCCCTTCGATATCAACGGAAATTTCATTCGTCCTCGACAAAATGCCTTAATCCACGTAATCGAAAAATCCCTCAGTCGATTACCAATCCAGACGCGATTCCTGTCAACAATTTTCAAAGCCCTTCCGATGATTTTCTTTCATCGGAGATCTCTCGGCGTATCGAATCGAGAAGATAATTCGTGGCGATCGAAGCGAGACGAAAACGTGGCCTCGTACGAATATGTACCGTCTATCAACCGTATCGATTATTTCCGACACGGATGGTCGATCGTGGTCAAGAAACGTTCCCTCGACAATTCGAAATCGACCGGCCACTTTCGGCTGTCTCGTCATTCGAAGCCAAGTGGTTTTTTACTTGCCGACCATCGATGTCTCTTACATCTTTTGCTATTATTCTTGTTTGCTCCTTCCACCTGTTCTTATTCTCAAGACGAACAACAGGCGATCAATGAACTGTACGTGAAAAACCAATTCTGGAGTGGGTATAAAGTATCCGAAAGGTACGATTGTGAGAAAACTTCCTTATGTCAATTCCTAGAAGAAGCGATCGAGATAGGTTTCAGTCGGCTTGCTGGCGCGCGTAGCAGCAGGTTAAATCGTGCGCGCGCACCTATCATTTTTTCATTAATAACTCGTTAAAGTTCAGCAAAGGAAAAGGTTACTTGAAATGGCCTCGGGCACCCCTCATTTCCCGGAGTATGTATAATTTTGAAACACCCTGTATATATACGAGGGTTGTTTCGCAAAATGAAAATACTTAACAATAGAAATGCTATCCGCATTCTCAGGTGACCAACTCGCACGGTTCTCACCCGAATTATTTCTGTGCCGCCGTAGAAACTGCTCTGTTATACACCGATCTGCCTTCTACGCGCATACTCGTAATTCAGCAAATAAGGCACTTGTTAAGTGGACCGAGTCTAGCGAGTCATACCGCCCTGAGACGGGTTTCCGAGCACTCCATGACCATAAAGGGAATACAATACTCGTCTCTTTTCCTATACCATGCAGGGAACGAGGACTTGCTCTAACTAGATTGGGAAGAAAGTGAACGGCGCGTTTCTATCCCGCAACCTCTGCAGGTTGTAATCCGCAACGATTCGAAAAATCTCTCGCTCTCGAAATATTCGAAGGTATCCGAACTTGGCGAGTAGAAGTTTCCGAGATAAGAAGCTGTACGTGGTTGCGTTATAATAAGATAGGCACAAGGTCCGCAATTCTAAGTATGATCCTGCAAACAGGAAAATGCACAGATGTAGTTGGACGAGTTGCCATACCGATGTGCGATGCATATCGAAGAAATGTTTGGAAAAAACGTGGCAAAACAATGTTTAGACCTCTTTGAGTACCATACGTTCGCAGGAACTATATCGCGTGTCTGCTCGACGATGGAAGACCAACAACGGGCAAGGTTCGTCTGGTTTTGCGATAATCCTGAAATTGTGAGGGCAAGGTACCATGATGTATCTATTTTACGTATTTTATTTAATTAAAAAAAGCAAAACATCACTTCTCCGCCTTTGTTTTTGCGTTACGCGCTTTCATGTATTTGACAACGATCTTCTGTTCTTCAATTAGGAAAGCACGGACGATTCTGAAAAAGTTAAAGTAGGTAAAGCAGCCATTTCAATCAAAGGAATCTTGGAAAGTCGTCGAAAAGCGAGCATACCTTTCTTTCACGCATTTGTGACAGAGAACACCGCCATATACGCGTTTGACTGTTTTCTTACGCCTGCACATTCTGGACCTTTCCATTGGTCTGGCTGGCTGGATTCCTCTGAGTTTGTCTTTGCATAATCCACATCTGGGGATCTTCTTGGGTTTTTTAAGATACTGATATACCAACTTTCCACCAGGGGTGCGTACACTAGAAAAAAAGTTTTGTTAGAACAGGAAACATAACTCTCATTGGTATTAAATTTAAATATATCGTGACAATCATTTACCGACTACATTGTGTACTTCAATTATCTGTAGTTTACTATAATAATCGTTTTCGTTTGCAATGAAAAACCATGTAGACAACAGAAAATATTCAAAGAAGAAACAATAACATAACCTCGAAGCATTAGGTGCCAGCAAAGTCTAAAGCCATTCTAATCAAACTTATATCTTGATAATAACGGATATGGCACGAGTCGATAATAGCAATAATTCTGTCCTCTCCTAAAATCCAAAGCAATACTTACACGCGCCTCCTGTTGCTTTTCGTATTGTATGACAAACGTCGACGATAGGTTAACCGTTGCACCATTTTGGTTCTGGAACATAAGTGTTATGTTACGGAAAAATATCGCACACATTGTTGGAAATAACATCGCAAAAGATTGAACAACTTGAAACAAATATGTGAACCTTGTCACAATCAACGATTGTTGTAAATAATATGGATAACAATAAACCGAATAAAAACCGAACGAACCTTTTTCAGATCCAAACGGAAAAGGAAGCTCAAAGGAACGAAGAAACTGATTCTACGCAAGCGTAATAGCGATTACAAAGAACAAGCAGGCATCTAGCGGTGAATTTCCTAAAGTATTAATTTCAAATAAGAAATTGCTTTACGCCGGAAAGCCTGTACATTACACCTGCATCATTTTACATTAATTAATCACAGAAATGAAACTGTATTAAAATTAATTTTAAATACAGTAGCTAATTAAATGTTTAACAAACTGAATTGAATCGATTAAGAAAATAAAATCCCTAGGTCATGTGCTTTGGTGCCCCTTGTGGAGAAGAAATGAAGCTCCGTTCGGGATCCGCATAACGCCAATTGATGCAGTGGCAAAACGCTGAAACGATCGATTAAAATCGACTTCGGTAATTTGGCTAACAGTTTGAGCGTTCTGCCGCTCTGGCGATGCATAGATCGCCAATTGGTACAGTTTCGATGAATATGTAGAATTAAAAAAGTAAGAAGAAAGTAAAGAATCACTGTTTACTTATTTATTGGGCAAAATATTTTCTTAAATAGATAAAAACACATTATACAATATAGACTACATACTTAACAGTATGATATAATGTTTGTTATCAATATGAACATTATGTACGTTTAAGCAGAATATTGAAATAAAAAAGTAGAAGGTGTTCTAATCGGTATTAATTTCCGATCTCCTTCTCGGTCTACAATCACGTAGTAATTTCTTCCGTTAATTAATTGTTGTTTTCCAGACCCGAAGATATTCTGCGAGTTTTCGTCAAGTTTTTGAGATTTCGGATTATCGTGCAAGAAATGGACGTTACGTTTAGGAGGCGCAAAATCTTGAACCGTGGAATTCGTTGTTCTTGTTGCGATTAGAAGAGGGTTACGCTGGTTCTTTCGCTTTTTACGTTTTAACCAGCCTACCATTAACGAATATATAATTTCTGTTACGAAAAGGATCGCTGCTATCGTATACCCTGCTATAACAACTTTATAGGTCAGAAGAAGATCGGTATTTCGAAGCTGCCTCTCGGTCGAGCGAAGATCTACAGGACAAATCTCGGCGAGGGGAAGATCTTTTTCTTGCGTTTGTTGTACGATACCTGACTCCACCAATCTGATCAACCTGTATTCAAATAACGAATTAATTGAACGACTCGTTTGCGTTTGTTCCTCTCTGTTGTAAGATTTCTGGACATGGTACTAACATTTGGTTCAAAGGCTTTCGGATGGCCGAACCGTGAGAAAAGCCGAATGCACGATTCGTATCCAATATGCTTCCCGGCATTATAACATAGGTGCAACGGTGGCTTTGCTTCAAAGGATTATGAGTCTTGTTTATATAATCTTTGAATATTAATGTTCGCAGGTAATGAGTTTCCGCTAAGAATAGTGTTTCTAAAGAAAAGCACAAGTTTAAGTTACGTGTTAGTATGAATGTAATTTCTACGAAACTACGTAAACATGAGCATGCATCTATTAGTTATTGGGATCAGTAGCCGCTACGCACTTGTCCTTACGGATTGCAGTATAGCTTCCGATGGTTCGTCATACTCGAAGAATCCCTTCCCTTGCCGTTTGCTAACATTTAGTAAACTTAAATCGTTGTCATGATCCTGAAAGAATAATTCGGGGATCATTGTTTCTCTCGATAGTGCGAATTCCTCGTTGAACGATATATACGAATAAAATGTCACCTGTGAAAGAAGAAAATCTACGGTGCGGCCTTTGTAGGTGATCCAACTGTACTCTTTCTGGACGATGTCCTGCAGGGAACTGATGGACAAAGTGAATTGCGGTTTCGTGAGGAATGCCGTAAGGTTGGCGGTATAGAACGACGTTAATATCAATATAAATATCCACCATGTGGCGAAAAGCATTCGCGTCGAATCTGTGCTTAAGGAAGTTGCGATTCAAATTCCAAGCGTACAAGCAAGTTTTTGCCAGTAATTATTACACACATTACAATCGAATGTTTTACCTGTCGTAGCAACGATGTTCGTTCCTTGTTTCAGGAGGGAACTATAACTGAACCAGACGCAGGAGTACACGCTGAATCCTTCCAAGTCCGGATCGTGCCATAATTTTTCTCTGTATCGATAGACAAATACGAATCAGAAATTCAAATCTGTTCATAACTCGATGCTATACAGTATCTCTAATAGAAATAAATCCTGAAGAATTTTAAACACCTAATGCTGGCGAAAAAGTAAATGATCGGTCCTATGAAGATTAAAGATGCTAAAACCAGAAACCAAACTGTTCTCTCGAACGGTGCGAGAAGACCGGAACCACTGGCCGATTCTTTCGGTCTCTTCATTACAGCTGTTAATCTAGTTTCATCCAAGTAGGTGCTGAACTCGCAAAATTGTTCCATCTCCGGCAGCACCGGAAGAAATGCAACTGCCATGTCCACTTTCTGTTTTGCATAAAGAACAGGTCCCTCAGTCGTTGGTCAATGGACAAGAATATGCTAATGGTTAAACGACCCCCATTGATATGCAACCGCAACATTCGAGTCTCCGCGGCTGCGCTAAGGACTAAATTAATATTAAAAATATTCTTCACCTTTTCGTAAAGTAAGCCAAGAACACCATTGTTCTTGTTCCCAAGAATGTGCTTGTTTGGTGGAACAATGGTGTACGTAAAGTTTAACTTCGAGCGGATCAAATTGAAGATGTCAAATGCGTAACCTTTGCCGACCCATGTACCGTTCTCTTTCACGATTATAGAGAATGGCGTGTCCTGCGAGAAATAGACATTACTTCGAATATCTGGATCAATCTTTTTTAAACAGTCGCTTCGTAATATGCGAGTGTAATTTCTGCACCAGTTCGTATACAAAAATGAAATTGTTGTTAACAATGTCTCGCATGTTACGAAGAATCCAGCTTATCCGTTCAAGTATTAAGTTGCAAAGCGTACATTCCACGACGTGACTAATATGTGCGATGGTACTGTAGAACTATTCTCGGCGTCCATAGTGTCCGCATACTCATCTGCAAACATAAAATAATTGAGAAAAATATCCGAAGAAGACATTTAAAGATCGCGAGAGATCGCGTTCAAGATAGCGCCAACCTTGACCGTCAACATAACAGCGACTGCAGTACAAGGACCATGTCGCCGAAAATATTAACACTATGCGAAGAATGCGCATCCTTCGATTGTGAATGGAACCACATTAATTTTCATGGACTAAACTTAAACCGATATAATGTCAATTTGGATAGAGAGTAGCGGTACGACAGACCAGGTGTTAAGGTAAATCGATACTGACGTGTTTGCTCGCATCCTGGCTGACATCCACACATAACACGTTACGTTCAAATATTTTAACGTTAAAATTTTTCGCACCTTTTGTCTTATGAGAAGTGAAATGTCTTCGAAAGTGAAAATGGCTTTTCGATTTACAAGAATCAGCTGATGGCTATCGAAAAGCACGAAAACTTGAAATCTTTTTAACAATACATCGTAGAGTCTATCGCTTAAAACGTACAACTTCAAAATCATTACTCGAATCTTTTGCAAACGTGAAATGAAAACGACGGCTAAGATCATAAGAAAGAATAATTTAGAAGAGGGAATAGGAAGCGGTGATTTGAAAATTGACGCCATTGTCGACGGAATCGTGGCGCAATTCTGTGACGTTTGCCAAATATTCGAATGTTCTGCTCGAAATATGTACATGGCCATAGTGTCACGTGGTCAAATGTCTGCCTGAACATTGGTTCCTTTATAGAGATAACATTTCCTGTAATGATGAAAACTACGAGTGGACGATAAAAGACCGATAAAAATTAGTATACGGTTGTAGCCGAATAAATATTGAAAATATGTTTATGCATTTACAGCGATAAATGCGCCTACGCCAGGTTTGCCAGTTGAAAAACTAACATTGGATTCGTTAGGTTCCAAGTTCTAACGACTCTGTAACGGCGCATTCCCTAACAGTGGTTCTCAATTGTATTTAGAGGTGCGGGAGCGGGAAGAGTTAATGGTGGTCGTGAAAGCAATGGTAGCCCGGTTGCACTGAAATGACAACAAGTGATTGATATTATTAACGTCGGTATAATGTGAAGTGCAAGAAGAAAGATAAACCGGCGCGAACGGGAGCGCACTTTGTTGGTAAGTAGCCCGACAAAGCATCCCGTTCGTAGATATGATCGCGCGTCCGGGACTTTCATTCAAGGTATAGGAAAAATTCCTTACCGAACCACCCGTCTCGATGAGCGCAGGTTATGTGAGGCCACGAAACGCATCGTTCACAGCCGTTTTTCCGCGGACACCGGCCAGGATGGGCCAGGGTACGGATGCCTGCACAGACAGGCCTACCGAAGTCAGCGTCATCAGATTCGTGTCGAGAAATCGCACCATCGAGGAAATAGCCCCGAAAAAGGTAAAACCGCCGGAGCCATTTCACGGGTTCAACGACCCCTAACTCAAAACAAATCATCGTAGCGTTTACCGATTTACCCAGGGCACTCGTTCATTTTTACTGTGCGCTTGTTTTTCACACTCGCCGTATTACGATCGATTTCACGGAATATCTTTTTTTTTTTTAGGAAATATATACATGCAAACAACGAGATTGTGGCAAAGTATTTACGAACCAAGATGAATATAAAACACACGAAACTCTTGAAGCTTTGAAGATTAGATTCATGTGAGTTGATCTCCATTAATTCTTTTTGTAATGAACCAATGCTTATGTAATATGTTCATTTTTGTACAGCTGCCGAGAGCCAGGATGTGGGGAAGAATTGTCTGATCCTGGTAGCATGTGGCGTCATTATCAAGAATGGCATAATAACGAAACAAATGTATTTATATGTCCATACACGAATTGCGGGTCTTTACACACAACCAGTAGTAACTTAGAAGAACATATCGAAAGCTGTCACAGACAGCCTCCAACTCTGCCGACAGAACCAGAAGTTATATGTTTCGAGGATCTGGAAAATGCAATGGATGAGGAAGTTGTACAGAGCACGGAGGATTGCTACGAAAAGAGACAGAATGAAGCTTTTGCAATAAAACAACACCAATACGATGATAATAACGAGCAAGATATTTATAGAAACAATAATATGCAGCAGCAGAAGAAAGAAGCCTCGCACGATCAAAATGTTTCAAACGATAGCTCGAACAAAGAAGATTACTCGTCTACGGGCGAGTCACTGAATGAAGCCACCGGCTACGCCATCGCTGAGAATTTATTGTTAGGTACAGACAATTTCCTATGCAAGTACGAAGGCAATACGAATAAGTGTTCAGAACTTCAAGTAGAACATTCCCAAGAGAAGAATAATGTAGTCTATGTAAATGGAGATATTACGATTACCAAAAATTCGAAGAACGATGTTTGTACCGTGAGCTCGAAGAATCCGGAACACAGAATAGAATTGGATAATCTCGAACGAATCTTCAGGAACGATTTGAATCGCGATGCTTCGAAAAATGAAGATAATGCTATAGAAACGAACAGCAACTGTTCCGACGACGAAGAATACACTCCAAAGAAACAACGTATGTCTAGATACAAACAGGAGATCTACAAGTGTGCCACGAACGGCTGCGGAAGAAAATATAAATATATATCCCATTACCGTCATCATCAAGACAGTCATAAACTAGTAGCGAATACATTTAGTTCAAATTCTAGCAAATCAATAGTAAAACTAAAACAAGGGAAAGCTTCAACAGTTAGTTTTTTCTTGTAAGTTTCAAAACACTTTAATGATGACGAATATTATTGTATTATTTCTAATTTATTATATGCTACTTAGATGCAAGATTCCTGGTTGTGGAGCGCAAGTAAGCAATGTAACTGGTTTATGGAAGCATTACCAGGACAATCATGCTAATTCAAAACTGCCAGTAGTACAAGGAACTAAGAATAATGAAGTATTTCGGTAAGTATGTTCTATCCTAGTTTCCAAGTATTTTACTAACCATACATATGTTTCAGATGCAAGATTCCAGGATGCGAAACGGAATTCAGTACAACTGCAATGCTGTACAAACACTTCAGTGAAGTGCACTCGAATGGTTCTGGCAATAATGCTAGCACAAACACAAAGACTGGAAATGGGAGTAGTTTTCATTACACTGAAATGTTCAAAGATGATACTACCAGTTCCCAAGTAAATTTTAAGACTGACTTTAAGGCAAAGCATAATATTAATGTAAATGACTGTACGAAGAATACCGACGAACAAAGATTATCGTCGATTGTTAAAAAGGAAACCCGAGATTGATTCGAGGTGAACTACTCAGTCTTTAACTGTGAGGATACATAATTGTAGCAGTATACATTAGAGTATTCGACTAGGGCCGTAAGCATTCGATTTAAGAAACATCGTAGTTCCTTTCTCTTTACGAGCTCTTCCGCTCTTTTGTTTTTTTTTTTTTTATTATTCATCCCTTTGGCTAGTCATTCTTTATTACGCTTTTACTATAATTTTGAGTGCAACGACCCTCGTTCAATACTCACGTTTTTATTATCCTATATCTGAATACTATATATTCGGAATAGAAAGAAAACATCTGAGTCGTTTTTCGATGACTTCTAACTTGGCCATTACTTGAAGAAAAGTATTAAAATTTGTTGGAAAAAGTTGTTCCAAGTTGAACAGCTGTTTTTCGCGTGACAGTATTTATTAAAAGAAGAAAAGAATATCGCCAGAATTATCGAAAGAATCGCCGGAAACAAAGAATATATTCGAATGCAGCAAATTGTTTGTAATTTAGAGTGTTAAATAAATATAATAAGACATGAAAAGCAACTCAGACAAGTTGATAATGTTAATTCTCAATTGAACACTGCGAACATGAATGAATCAACCATAAATACAATTTCATAGGTCTATAAGCCTGGAGTGGCAAACTTAAAAATAAAATGCAAAGAAAATAATGAACTTGCTGCAACATTTGTGCGCATGTTACATAAAATTCTTGACTTTCCATACTGATTTTTACTATTTTATATTATTGTATTATTTTAATGTAATTTATATTACACATGTCATTGTAGTTATTATACTAGATATTGTAGAACTGTAAGTATTACGTAGCATTTTTATTTGTATGTCTGTACGTTGAAAAATAAAGTGCAATAGTGAGCTAAAGAAAAGCTCCTGGAATTGATCAGATTACTCCATAAATAGATCGCTTAATCGTCCCCTTTAGCTATATAACCTAAATGTTTCTATAACGTATAATACCATTAAATATGTGCTTTAAATTCTCGGCAGCTTCCACCGGAAAAGTAGTTCGTCGCACCTAATTTCAGTTGCATTGACCATTATAGACTATAAGATGCTTTTAATACTATATTTGATAAATTTAATTGATTGGTGTGCAACGCAAAGACAAAACTTTCTTCTAATAGTTGTCGATGATTTAAGACCAGCTTTAGAATGTTATGGTGACAAAAATGCTTACACTCCAAACATAAACCAATTGGCAAAAAATTCAGCCATCTTTTCGCATGCGTTTGCTCAGGTTAGTATCAAGCACTGCATCTTTTTAGTACATTTGTTTCAGAGGAAATCAAAACGATAAAATCAATCTGTTGAGATGATCTTACAGAGTAATGCATTTTTCAGCAAGCCTTGTGTGCTCCAAGTAGAAATTCATTTCTAACAAGTAGGAGACCGGATTCGTTACAACTTTATGATTTTTATAGTTATTGGAGAGAAGATGTTGGCAATTTTACAACATTGCCGCAACATTTAAAAAATAACGGATATATTACCAAGTCTATAGGAAAGGTTTTTCATCCAGGTGTTCAATACATCAAATACGTAAACGCGTTATTATTGTACCTGCTTATCTGATGCAGAATCCTTTACAGGAATTAGTTCAAATAACTCGGATGATAGCCCTTACTCATGGACAGAAGTACCATTCCACCCATATACAGAAAAATACAAAAATACTCCAGTTTGCCAAACAAACTTCAATTTACCACCTGCATCAAATCTTGTCACTAATATTTTTCAATTGTTTCTTTGAACATATAATTGATGTCTATATAATTAATATCACCTCGAACTATCTTGTTTTTAGGTATGTCCTGTTAAAGTTTCATCAATGCCACATAAAACTCTGCCAGACATAGAAATCCTACATGAAGCTAAACATTTTTTACAAACTCGTGCAAACAATTCGACTCCTTTCTTCTTGGCAGTTGGATTTCTGAAGCCCCACATACCGTTCAAGTATCCTAAAAGATATTTAAGTAAACTTCATTAGTCTCGTCAATTATGTCCGTTGTTTCCAATATTGTTGGATTTATTTATGTAAGAAACACTTTCAGAATACCATCCATTGCACAAATTTGACGTACCTGAGCCATACAAGTGGCCGGAAAATGTCAGTAGCGTTGCGTATAATCCTTGGATCGATTTAAGAAAAAGGGAGGACATTGAAACTTTGAATCTCCAGTTTCCATGGGATAAAATACCAAGTATGATTGAGAAAGTTGTATTACTACTGGAGTAAATATATCTTCACGGCTGTTTGTTTTTCAGATAGTTTTGGCAAGTTAATTATTCAATCTTATTACGCAGCTGTATCTTATATCGATGAACTAATTGGAAAATTATTAAATGAATTAGAAAATCTATCGATTCGGAAAACTACTACCATAATACTTATGTCCGATCACGGTGAGTTAAAATTACGATAAAACGCCGAATTTTTCAATTCTTCGTATATTCAAACTTAATATTTGAATAGGATGGTCGTTAGGTGAACATGCAGCATGGGGAAAATATAGTAATTTCGATGCTGTCCTTAGAGTACCATTAATAATATCAATGTCAGACATAGGAAATACTACACTCGATCTATCAATGAAACAAGTGACCATAGATTCCATGGTAGAGCTGGTTGACATTTTTCCAACTATCGCTGATTTGGCAAACGTTCCAATACCAATTTGCCACAATGAAAAGGAAACAAAAGATGCCACACGAATGGAACGAACTATTGCACGTCCACAGTTTGTTTGCAGCGAAGGAATTTCTCTTGTACCGCTTATAAGAGCCACTATGAAACAAGAGGTACAGCAATTAATATTGCAACAATCAAAATTTTATAAGATCTATTCATATTAAAAAATTTGCAGTTACTACCATGGAAGAAAGCTGCTTTTGGACAATATCCTAGACCAAGTGTCGATCCTTCAATAAATCCAAGCAGCGACGAACCTCGTCTGAAGGAAATCAAAATCATGGGATACACTCTAAGGAAAGATCATTATCGTTATACAGCCTGGCTCCAATTTAATCCAGAAACGAAAGCACCGAATTGGAATGTCCTTATCGCAGAGGAATTGTATGACCATCAAACTGATAAAAACGAAAATAAAAATTTAGTAGACTTTCCGAGATACCAACGATTAAGAGAAGAATTACGAACTTTATTAAAACGAGGTTGGAAAAATGTTTTGCCAGAAAAGATGGGCTTTTAATTCAATAAAATTGACTACAATTTTTAATTGTCGAATCTACAATTTCTAAACTATGATACAATTATAAAAACGATAAAATTCATTAAAACAAGTACTATTTACTATTAATGATAATATTAATATAAGAAAGGTTACAATAGTGTTATAGTACATTAATACTGATTCTAGTATATGCACGACAAAAGCTGTTACCGCTACTAGTAATAATAAATCCTATGTAACTTATTCATAATAGATTTGTCACGTTTGTATATGTATAAAACTTAAAAAAATCGTATGATGAATATAGTTTTGTCAGTAATTAGTACAATGACATTACATGTTCGCTAGTCATGTGTGACATATACATATACGTGTGATATGTAATCTACAGGGTGGGGCATTTTAAACAGGTCACCTGAATAACTCGCTTGTTTTTGAAGGTGGGAGAAAAGTAACTTTGGTCTAATGCATTTTCTTTTATTTTCAAAAACAAGCAAGTTATTCAGGTGACCTGTTTAAAATATCCCACCCTGTATATTGTGAACATTTTGTTTGCGCACCAGTGTCATGCATGTTTTTATGCGAGGTTCTTCTTCGACTGAATAATAGTAGCGAACACGTTATAATTATCATTGTAGACACAACAACGCGAAGTGTGCATTATTGTTTCCCAATTAATTAGTCTTTGTTCTTCTATAGCGTTCATTCTTCTTGGTTTTTGCTTTTACCACTCGTTGTAGTCGGAATCACCTGAATGTCACAGCACAGTATTTTTGTCGTTATAAGTTTAAGGAATTCCAATCATTGAAAATGATTGTTGTTACGCGGATTTATTATATAATTACCTCTACAACGTCATCGTCGTCCCCATCTTTCGGATCAGCGCTCCTACTATTCACATAAGTAAATGGCATCTCGGTTCTTGTATCTTGAACGCTTGTGTTATTAATATTCACCATTGTAGAAGGCATTTGAATAATATTCGACATCTGTGTATGTGGGAACTACGTTAAAATGGGTATTTTAATAATAATCCTTAAACAATTCATCATCGATATAGTTACGAATTTCTTAATCAGTCATTCGACAACAATTGATAATTGTTGGTAATTATAAATAAAAGGTTACATTTCATTGATATTGATAAAATTTCGATATGGTGTAAAATTCAACTTTAAAATTCAGCATCATCGGCGGTAACGCATAAATAAAGTAACCTTTTATGCAAAATTAGCTAATTTTTTGATAATTGCATTTTATCTAGAAGAATAAATTCCCAGTGATAAAAATATCATGGGACGTTTAAGTAGTAAATCACGATACCGTATTGTTAGTGCCATGAAAAGCCTGTCTCTCCCAATAGCTGTACATATCGGTTAAAACTCGTGTCGTCATCAATTTTTGATATTCGGGTGTTGCGTTTGGATACTGCGTAATATAAGATGCATAAATAAATCGTTCTACATACCTAAACACAGAAATCATAGATAGTTCATTTCTGTACTCACGTCTTTGCGTATCAGTTCTTGGAGTTTCTCATAATCGTTGTTAATGTTCATCCATGGTGTTACATTGTTATACCGATTCAACATTCCACCGGTTGGATAATTAACTGCTCCCGTATACTGAATCATTGGTTTTCCTTTCTTCTCCTCTTCGTACTCTAGCCAGGCTTGTTTTCTTTCTTCTTCGTTCAATTCTTCTTCGGCCTACAGGCATGAAAATGAAAATGAAAATGAAAATGAAAATGAGAATGAAAAGACAAGAATAGTAGAGTATCAAAAACTGTAAATTTATTTTCAGTTACCTTATTTTCCAAAAGGGAATCGTGTTCATGATAGTTTTCCACGTAATCTTTATACTTTAAGAATATTTCTGCTAATAATCTATCTTTTGGTAAATTTAAAGTTGGTCTTTCTCCTTCTGTATTCGGCTCGAAAGTGTATAACTCGTTTAAATCATTATTCCTATAATGACGTTCTATTTGTTGTTCATCGACGACTCTGCAGGAGAGTGACAATTTTGTCACTTGTCGATTGTAAATTTTCTCCTCCATCGTTCCAGCCGCAAGAAATCGATAAACATAGCACGGTTTCTTCTGGCCAAACCTTCATATACATATTAATTTGATAGTTGACTATAACGATGGTCACATTATTATTATTACTATTATTATTATAGGATTTTGAAAATTGTCGGATAGAACGTACCTATATACTCGAAATATACTTTGTACATCGTATGAAGGATTCCAACTTGCATCAAATATAATTACCCGATTAGCAGCAGTTAAATTAATACCTAAACCACCTGCACGCGTCGATATCAAGAACAACCTCGCCCTCGTATTCGTTGGACTATTAAATATTCTACACCATATACTTCTGTTCTCCGGAGATGTTTGTCCATCCAATCGGAAGTAATCCAAACCCAACGACCAACTGCTTCTGTGTCCCATATATTCTGTATCCTCACCTTTCTGCGTCGTGTCGTCGATTTTTCCCAAAAATGTCTCAATCAAAGTCAACGAATACAACGACTGCGAAAACACCAACCTAAAATGTATTTTATAAATGGTATGCTACTACTAAAAATTCGGAAAGTCACGGAATTCCTACACTTTATCGCCGATTTGCTCGCATTCTTTCAAAATTCCAAAGAGGAGCATTAATTTGTAGGAGATACTCATATCTTCGAAGTGATCAGATTCGATAAACTGCGCCCACCACGACTCCTCTTTCTTTTCGGGTTCTTCAATTGTTTCAATATCTAAA
Source organism: Augochlora pura (assembly GCF_028453695.1). NCBI lineage: Eukaryota > Metazoa > Arthropoda > Insecta > Hymenoptera > Halictidae > Augochlora > Augochlora pura. Next base: position 26,876,953 of record NC_135775.1, on the reverse strand, counting down.
CACAAATACAGTTGATTGCACAATGCGACCTGCAATGAATGAACTAATCAATCCATAATCGTACCAGGATTTGCACTTCTTGTACTCCTTGAAGTCCTCGGAGCAGCATTCGACGCCCCGCTATCAACAGTTTTGTCGCTACTGCTCGAACTGCTCGAGTCAGAGTTGGAATCAGAATCGTCAATGAAGTCTCTTAGCGAGCCTTCCGAATCGCTTTCAAGCTTCTTTTCGTTCATTTTCTCTACCCTTTCCGAATTTAAACGCATCACTAGAGGATGCGTCCAAATCCTTTGTAACGATTGAAAATCTGCGAAAAGGGATCCGTTTCCAGAACGCTGACGTCTACAGAAAGCGTACAAGAAATTAAAAAAACATTTCTGTCTTTAATTGTCAGGAAATGTGTAAGACTTTCACTTCACGTACCGAGCCAAGTTATCCAAATAATACCGGTACATTTTGATTTGTACATCTGACAATCTCACAAAGATTACGTATTCCTGCTTCGGAGGTAGAAACGGCGTCAATACAGAATAATCGAATCTCTGTACGCAACCTTTTAACATCTTATGCAAAACATAAGCTCGTTTTTTCATTATCTTTACGTCATATTCGGTAGAATCGTCGTATTGGCCATTGTTTATTGGATTCGCAAATCTGTTCAGAAATTCTTTCTTGGTTCCCAGGAGATTCGGTTTTACAAATTGTACCATACAATGATCTACACAGAATAAATTATCTTCAATAATTGACGGAGATATACATACATAACAACTTATAATTCGAGTGTAATCAATGCTCACATTCTGTCAAATTATTTTGTAGCGGCGTTCCGGTGAGTACAATTCTTCGTAATGTTTTAATCCGTTTCATAGATTTGCTGAGAGCGGTGTCCTCGTTTTTTAATAAATGACCTTCGTCACAAACTATTAGGTCAGGACCAGGATCTATCAGGTATCGCAGCACCTCCTCTTTCATTGCTTTTCGCATTTTATTATTCGTGCCGGTGAGATTTCTGAACATTTCGTAGCCAATAAGAAGGACACCACCGGTCCTATGCCACGATTGCAATTGACATTTTCTCTCTATATTCTTTTTTAATCTTAAATGAACGTTCACGGTTATTAGTTACTCGAGAAATCTGATTTAATATAATTCAGTATACATGTACGGTTGCTTGGTAAGTTGACTAACTTACTTAGTTAATTCGTAAACTTCAATATCGTTATCTTCAATGTCCTTTAACCACAGGTTGAATTCGTTATACCAATTAAGTACCGTGCTCAGAGGACACACGATCGCAATCGACTTGATACCAGTTTCTTCGTGACTTAAGAGTGTGTGCAATAAAGCAATTACTTGAAGACTTTTCCCAAGGCCCATACAATGCGCTATTATGCATCCAGAACCTGAAGATGATTTTATCCTTTCGAGAGATTCAAAGCAGGCATCCCACATAAATTTGATACCCTTGGCTTGATGCGGTTTCAAGCGTTTCACTATGTTCGGATGAACGCTCACAAGTTCTTCTTTTGTTTCAGTATTAAAATCTAATACCAATTTTTCCACCTTCTCTTCGTTGGCCAATCTGGCTTCGTACATCTCGTTGTACTATGTTTCGAAAAACCACAAAATAATCATTTCAATACATTCATCATAAAATGACGAATGAAACAGAATGAACAGATCACATACCAATTTTTGTCGGTCAGCGATCCGTTGAAGCCTCTCCTCCTCTTCTTTCGCAGCTTGTTTCGTGTCATCTGCGACCTGCTTATCTTTCATTACTTTTCGAATATTCTTGCGCCCTTTCTTGCCAGGCGTTCCCTGAGAATTTCCGCCTTCGTTATCAGAATCATCGTCACTGTCAGTATCCACCTTTTTTATTCGTTTTCTTTTTGGTTTTACTCTGAAATTGTAATTAGCACAAAAGTATTAAACGATTATTATTCGATACACATGCATATTGTTCTTTGATAAATAACAACATAAAAGGTACTTCTTCTCTCCAACCGATGAATCCGTATCGGAAGATTTACGCCCTTTCCGTTTACGTGCCTTCTTTTGTTTCTTTCCTGACATGGACTCGGTGTCTGATGATTGAGCGGATTCCAATGTTACAGATTTTTTGGAATCTGAATCAGAATCCATCAACTGTACGTCAGAATCGGAATCCAGAATTTTTCTACGAGGTCTTCTCTTTCGTTTAGCAACCGTATTGTCGGCATCCGAATTTTCTCCTCTATTTGGAAAAATGTTTAATAATTTATCTCGTATGTTTTCAGCCGAATTAAAAGCCACGTCGAAGAACTCACGTCTGATTCTGTTCCGCCTTTTCCTTCATTTTCTCTTGTTTTTTGTTCCACTTCGCAGTTTCAATATCAGAGTCCGAGGATGAATATTTCATCGTTAATAATTTATTCCGTTTCCACGAACTTTTCTCCCGTTTTTCCGCAGCATCCTAATTTAGTTCGAAAAGCTAATTATTTTTCATATACATGTAAGCCAGAAACACGCTTTGGCAGCTAAATAGTTTTGTCTTACCTCATCGTTAACAGCACATTTCTTCTCCGATTTTTGCGTCAACTTCGTTGCATTGTTTTTTGAATCTATATCCTCTTTTTTTTCTTCATCGTTACTACCATGAGGTGAAGCTATATTCTGATTTTCTAAAAATAAAATATTTGAGTTTCATTTAGTTTTTTCAACTTTAGTAGAAAGAAAACTTTGATAATGTATCGATGATTACCAAAGTCCGAGTCGTCAAAATTTAAGAGCATGTTCTTTGCAATTCTATCAGCTTCCATCATTAACTCTTCATTACTTTGAATTTCTGATGGTACTTTCATCGGCGGATTTTCATGGTCTGGAACAGCATCTTCTTCAACGGTTGCGGCTAACTCTCCATTCTCTACTTTCTTCAAATGATCCAGAAGCGTGTCTTCTGTTTCTGTAGTTGCTTTAGACTTCTTGAACGTGGAGCTTGACGATGTATCGCTCGCTTTCCTGATGTTACGTCGAAGACTATCCAAATTAATAAGACTAAAAAAGAAAATAAACACATTATGGATAAATGACAAGGAGAGAATATTCAATAAAAATAATTCCAATTAAATTTAAACCTTTTAATTTGTTTATACTCCAAATGTTGACGCGATTTTTCCAAAGCACCAGCATATTTTTCAAGATCTTTATTTGGTAATTTTTTAAGGACAACACAAGGTCGCATTCCCAGCTTTTTATCAGCTTCGCATTTGTTACTTAATTCGTGTGGCTTTTCCTTTACTCTTTTACTATGTCTAGGATCGCATTCTCCCAGAATTTTGTCTTGCAAAGATTCCAGTCCATCTTCAGTTTTCTGATTCTTCGAAGAAGTACCTACTTTTGCAACTTGTAGACTGTTACCATCGTCGGTACTTGAGCTTTCGCTATTCGAAGAATCTAATAGTGATGCCTTTGCTTGTCTATTTTCACTATTGTCGTCAGACTCGTTGGTTTTTCTAAGCGTTGCCTTTGTAGAAGAAGAACCTATCGAATCGTCAGAATTAGAATCGAGAAGAGCATGTTTAGCGCAAAGCTCGCTGATATCGTCGTTATTATGCGATAAACTGTTCTTCTTTATGGCAGTATTCCTCACTTTCTCCATTCTATCTCTCCTTCCACGTTTCGATCTTTCAGTTTTCAGCTTTCCTTTCGAATTCAAATCAATAGAAACTTTATCAGACATTTCGGAAGCAGACTCACTGTTTAGAACTGTTTCTGAATCTGAATCCAACAATGCCTTCTTGGCTTGCACTTCTTTTTCGTCAAGTTCATCCAAAGAATTTTTTGTATCTTTCTCAATTATAACTGTTGCTACCGATTCGGAATCATCAATTTTCGACAGGGTATTTATTTCAGAAAGATCTGTTTCCAGTGCAACAGTTCCCGAATATTTTTCGACATCCGGACCCGCATTTAATTTATCTTCTTTCAAAGACTTATCATCTTTATTTAGGTCAGTCTTGACACTAATTACTTCATTACTTTTCCCTGCTGTGAGATTCTCTGGTTTCTCGAGTTCCGTCTGCTCTGTTTTTGAAGTATTTTCAACTCTGTCATTTTCATTCATAGATTCTTCGAATAGATCTTGCATGGAATCATTCATTGGATCTTGGATTTCATCAGATATGTCTATAGATTTGCTACTTATTTTTGACTTGTCTTTCGTGTTTGCATCATTAGATGGTAATTTTGTTTTGCTGCTACCCAAGATAGGAGATTCAACTTTGTTGTCTTCCAAAGGTGTAGTATTTTCATTATCATTCCCTCTTTCTCCTAGAGTGACAACAGCCAACGATGTTTTATCTTCTTTATTTTTCTCGGTATCTACTTCTGTACTTTCATTTTCCGAAAATGTTTTGCTGCAATCTGTGTTTTCTTCTTCCGAAGATACTATTTTCTTTGCTGAATTAGACGTGCCCTTTGCTCCTATAGCTTCCAATATTTCTTTATCGCTACAGGAACTTTCGTCGTGATCTATGTTTTGTGCACAACACTTTCTATTCCATTCTTCAGAAAAACTCATCAATTTATTTTCTTGATCGTCTAATTCCATTTTCAGTTTTTTGATCACATTCTTTGATTTCTCTATCACATTATTCGCAGATTCTTGATATACCAATTCTTTTTTAAAATGTTTCCATTTTACGTGTTCCATTTGTAATTCATACTCTGAACAAACTTCCTTAAACTTATTCAAAATCTTAATGACATTGGACTTGAAATGCAAACTTTGCTCCTTATTAATTTTAGTTTTTCCATCTAATAGCTTTTCAGTACTTTGTACACTATCTTCTCTAATACAGGAAAACTTTTTCATGAACTTAGAACTGCTAATGGAAATTTTTGATTTCTGAAATTCTTGACTAGAACTTGGGTCAGCTTCCTTTATATCTAAGTCATTAACATTCGGTTGCAGTGATTTCATTGTGCAATTTTTTTTTTCCTTTCTTTCAACGGATTTCTTAGGAACCTCAGTCTTTGAGCTATTACAATATTTTGAATTTTCAGTTTTATCTTCCTTCTTTTCTGCATCGTTACTTGCCACCCTGTCTTTTGTATCGTTTTTATGCTTCTCAGACCTCAAAATCCTTTTCTCAGGTGCTTTCCTTTTCTCACCAGGTACTTTTGTTTGCAGTTCTTTGTTTAGAGTTAAAGACAAATTTTGAACATTCCCTGATGTTTTGTCTTTGCTATTTTCATTGTGTTTTGATCCTTTTCTTTTTTGCTTCACATGTTTCTTAACTTTTTCACATGAGTCTTTTGTATCAGCCTTTCGTGAATTTAATTGTTCACTCTCATCACTGGAGCTAGAATTATCATATATTGAATGCATTAATTCTTTAATTCTTACGGTTTCTTCAAGAATATCCTTCATATACGACGAAACATGGTCCTTTATTCTTATTAACTATGAGAATTTCTTTCTCTATTATTTTCTCTAATATCAGTTAATTATAGATTTTAATGGAATATCTATAGGAATTTATCATGTGTAATATAACTTTTAAAAGTACTTACTCTGAAGAAGAAGGCATGGTGGCAGCACAATTTTCTTAATGCTTCACGTTTTAATTAAATGTAGAGCACATTCGCTTTTAGGCTTTAAAAGTCTAAGTTAATAGAATTTACATTATGGTTTACAATGGTCTGAAAGTAACAGACGATTGTAAACATTTTTAGTTTCTACTTAAAGAGATTATTGAATTAACTTCATAATTATAAGCAAAACCCAAAGATTAATATCAATTTTTTCATAGATAAAATTATATAGTAATCATACTTACCATTCTGTTGTTTCTGCCATTAACACTTGTTCCTATTTGAATATTTTGCAAGTTATCTGTAACAAAATATAACAAAAACAAATTAATAAATTAAATATCTCCAGATACTATAGGGTTAACATAAAGTTGATACTATAAGGATAATATATTACATTACAAGATTGAAAGAATTAAAAATGACACAATAAATGAATATATATATATATATTAGAGTATGTATGAGACAAATATATTGATAAGATACTTTTTTAATAATAGGATAATGTAAACCAAAATGGTGTTAACAAATAATACACTTGTTACTTTGAAATTTTCGAAATATTTATTTAATATAAATTGTCAAGCCTGTCGTGATGCATATATTAAGTATTAATCGCGATGCTTGTTGAAATGCGATAGAAAAGTACTATAATATGGGTCAGCAAGTAGAATATGCCTGACGTTTCTACTATGACTGTTTCAGTAAATATTTGACACTTGTCTGATTTTATATGTACTTAATGCTTTTATTATGACATTAGGCAGGCTATATTATTTGTTATGTCATTTGAATGATTTCTACTTGTAACAATGAAATTATTTCTCGCTTGTCGAATTGTTTATTTCAAATGATATAATATGCTAGTAGATCAAATTTTTTACAAAAAAGTTTAATATTGGAATGGAAATATGTTGAAATCTTGTTGTGCTTCTCAGCATGTACTTTGAATTGCATATTGTATTGTAAATTAACTGGCATACTTATTTCGAAAGAATCACGACAAGCAGGAGTCAAATTCATGTAGGTATATACTATGTAAAACAGTCACTACAATTATACACTTACCTGGCTTGTTTTTCTCGCCACAGAATACCTACAGTACCTATGTACAGCACTAATGTCCAGTAATGTCTACGATTCACGGTCCACGGGAAGCAGGGAGACAAACGAAACGAAAGACAACGAGACAAGAAGATACAACTCAGACAACAGACAATGCAGACAACGCAGACAACCTACCCGGTCACTGCGAGCGTATCTTACAGCACGAAACGTAGGCGACGATCTGCAGCGAGTCCGATGGAATTCAACAGGAATGTCACCGCGCGTTATTCAAATCATAATGTTCTTTATGAATACAATACTCTTCTAACCTATAAATCCACACATGTACTACTTTTAATAGCCTAATGCTCCTAATAGTTTGTTCCTGGCTTTTTTTATATATTGCAATATTTGGAACAATCAGATTACATACTCATCTTGATCCTTCCTTGCCCTCTGACCCGCGCCTAATTTCGCGCACCGCGAGGTTAAATTTTCTTTGTTCTGATTGGCTGACGATTCACTGCTGTGACAGGATCCACAGCTGATTGGATATGCATAAAAATGGTGAGGACGTAAGCACCAACTTAAGGAATAAGAAAAGCATGCAGGAGTAAGTCCCATTACTGTGTATACGCCATCTATATATTCATAGGTTTATGGTTCGGTAAATAAAGTTGGTACTTAAGGAACATATAAATTATGTATTACAAAAAATGTATTTACAGCTACGGCAACACCTATGATATACATTGTACATTAAGTTTCTTCAGAAACTGCTTCAGCTTCTCGATCATCCAGAGCATGATACCCTTGTCTAGATAAACTTTTTCCTTGCAATGGAAAATATGTTGAGCCTAAAACTCGATTTTCTTGATGTGCGGGCATATCGCAAAAGAGACAACTAGTTTTTCCAAACACAAGGTCCAAACAAGGATGAAATATTAAACCACATATTCGACATATCTTATATCGCATGCCAGTGATTTGTAAGAGAGTAATAGCACACCTAGGCAGTATATGACCATTTGAACACTTAGTAACTTTCCAAGACAAATCATGTATTACTTCACCGCATAAATTACATGCCTCCACTTTGCTTATATTGAAATCTGATATTCTTTTTAAAATTTTTCTAGCACGCTTGGAAATTGGAGTAATTTCTTCGTTTTCTTCTCCTGCTAAATAAACTTCGAAGTACATTTTTAACAAGCATATAGAAAGTTGTTGTTCTTCAAATAAAGAAGAATTGTTATCCAGACGTTCGAGATAATCACAAGCTGTATGAATGAAAATCAAAGGCTGCGCTTCCGATACTTCTCCTGCGATACTTCCTATGCCTTGTATTACTTTCTTCTTCTCGCTGATTTCCATTATTACGGATATCCACATTGTTATTCGCAACTCGTTTAAAGGCAAAAATTCTAAAATCGATGGCGTTTTTGGCAATTCAGCTGTAATATTCTCAGCTTTCGTTGCTTTCATTCTAATCATTTCTAAGCAATCCCAAATACGTTCTAATCTTTTTCCTTCATTCTTTTTTAAAATGGTACATGGATCCCAACTCTCATGCTTCAAAATAAAGAAATGAAGTTTACTGGGTTCTTTCATTACCAAATGATCATATACAGCATTTGGGGAAGTTACATTTACAAATATCATGTAACTTAAAGAATGAGCAAGACCCAGATACCGTGGATGAGCTTGTTGCCAAACATTCTTTACCTGTATTTTTGAGAAGTTATCATTTCTAGTATCAATCATGAACATCAAGTTGTTCTCTGTTGTTACTAGCATACAGTCCGCATTGGCATAAGTCAATCCTGAAAATATTGGATTTAATTAGAACTTACATGCGAAGAATAAATTTCTTTTTCATACCTGAAATCATAAATCCTTCCAACTGTATGTGTTGAATAGATTTTAATGTTCCATTTGTTGCTAAATGTAACAAAAAAAGGAAAGTACCTTTCGAAATAAAAATTTTTATAGTTGCATTAAATCGGGGGAGTACCCTAATAACACCGATAGGTACGCGATCTGTGTACTCGTAATATTTTCTAATCGTTTTAAGTTCAATTATCTGATCACGTTCTTCAATTTCGAGACCATGGATACATCCATTGAGATATCCAATAATAATTATATGTTTCTTTTTGTCAATGCTAACCCAATGCAACGCGTTTATTCTTGCACGATTATTCAAACGTATCGTGCCAACAATTTTTACATCTGTAATTTCACTACAGTATGATACACATGGAACTTTGTAAATAATTACATCTCCATTGTGGTAAGAAATAGCAAAGTATGCAAAATCTACAAAAAGCGTGCTCCAAGTCATACACGAAGCTTGCAATGCTTTTATACAATTTTTTAATGTTGAAAACAGCATGACATTATCTTTACTATCTTTCAGCTGTACAGTTATTTCTTTCTCCATAGCGTTATACCGTGTAGTATTTAAATCATATGTGGGGTACCAATCTGTAGAAATTTTATGGAGAATTAAAACTGCCCCTGTTGTGGTTAAAATTGCAAGAAGGCAATTATTTGGATACATTAGATTCTGTGGTGACCAGGCCAAGTCCACTATTTTTGGTATCATCTCATTAACGTTGGGCACTTTAGGTGTCATACTTTCTTCCATTAAAAATGAGCAAATCTTTTCGCGTGACAGATCCCAAATTTTCAATTCTATTTTATTCTTTATGACTTCTGTAGGAAAGATTAATGGTGCATAAATGAAGGATCTTGAAAACTTAATGGTCGAATAAGGAGACATTGGACTTGGTATAAATTCCTGTATAAAATAATAATATGTAATATGAATGTGTTCTCTTCATTTTACAAAAGTTTGTCCAGAGCAACAAATGAAAAAGATATTTTACATCTGACTTACAAATACATGGATTCCTTTCTCTGTAAGAACAGATACATGATTGTCTTCAGACCATTGAACTGCAAACCTTGATATAATGGGTGGTGTGATTGCGAGACTATAAACTTCTTCTGTCTCCATTGTTTATGATGTGTTTGCATTATACAATTGTTCATGAATCTTTACTTTCATCTACATACTTCCAGTGCTCTTAAAATAGAATTTCATTAAATAATATCATTATATAAATATAAATATCTAATAAATTGAATGTTTAATCGTTTATAACATTGTTAATTATTTCAATTATAAACTACTGATTTCAGAATATGAACATTTACCTAATTTGTTTTTATACTTTTATATCAACTATAGTACATAGTATATAACGGGGGGGCTCCAAATCTATGGAGAAAAAGTATGGCACTCTTTTCGCTGCCATCTACGATAGCTGCAAATTTTTACGAACTAAAATTCAATATGGCTGCCTATACATGTGTCGATGCAACGCCATTTCCCGCCATTCTGAGGAAAGCCAAGCAGACCGCACGGAACCGATATATGTATATTATACCATAATAAAATAGAAAATAAAAAGTTTTTTCCCGTATTAATTTTTAACTTTTATTGTTTTTCTTTCCCCTGTGTCAGTTTATTGTACATTCATCCGAAATTAAATTATGAACACGACTATGTTGATTTCTTACAGTTTGTATGATGGTGTACCTAACTATTTTTGAAATAAATGTACTTGATACATTCTGCATTTGAATTACCGCGCCTAAACTGTCATCAAATTTTAGTTTAGTTAAGTTTGTAGAGAACGTAGGTGACAGTCAAAAATGCACCAGAAAAATTAACATTAGAGTCAGTCTCTCCTGTATACATATATTTTCATGATAGTGTGTCTAAAATATGTGTGCAAGAAAATGACAAGAAGTTTGGTCTTTCGAAAATATATTGAAACTGTATAATTTTCTCTTTCAAAACTTTTAGTTTTATGCATATACGTTTACAGGTATGCTAAATAATTTACATATATGATTTTACTATTTACTATATACTATTTACCAAATGGTTGCTCAATTAACCTATATCAGCTGCAACTGTTTCACACGTATAAGAATTAAAATATCGTTGTACGTAAGCATATTCAATCAACGATGCAATATCGGTTTCTTATGCGTATATAAACATACATAATATGTATATGATTAAGTACAAATGAGATCAAATTGTGTCATAAATGTTAGTATGTAATGTAGGTATAGAATACCAGTAAACACGCGACGAACTAAATTCTCATTCACTTAAAATAGACGTTCATCTACGTGGTTTGTACATTTTTTACGATAATTTTATTACGATTTGACTATGCAGAATCAAATAAATCCTGCCAATATATAAATACAAATTTCAATCAAGTCTACATTATTGGTGTACATTACTGTTCAAAGTAGAATAATTTAGAAAAGAAAATTTGTTACTGACAATGTGTACGATAACTGGTGTTATTGGTATTCATACATGTGTAGGATGCTTCTAATAAGGATCCAACACATTCTTTCGATCGAGGATGTGTAGTAAAATTGAACGTTTGGTTAAGGATTAGCGCAGTAAGTTCTTAGTTCCTCCGTGGTGCATGATTTTAGACAACACTCCTCGTAAATACCCCGAGGATTTCTTCGAACTTTCAACATTTTTTTCGCGTTCTCGACGGTCTTGTAAGGATGAACGTCATTGCTATACAGATAGCTGTCCATGTCTAGAAAAAGCGTAACTTTTATGCATTGAACAAGAGAAGAAAATGCCTGATTTATTATTTTGAAATACCCAGTACAGTGTTCCTCAAGCTGTGAGTCTGTTCTATGTTTGTTTCATCATTTATAAATTCTATAATATTAAAAAGACTTTTTTATTATATAAACATATGAGCCCTGGTATTATTACATATTTTTGCATAGAAGTACGTCGAGTCGGAAAGCATACGGTAGAAAGGTTGAGGACTACTGCTCCGGTAGTGTTAGCGTTGAACTAAAATATTGTTCAATACCTTGGTTGCTTTTTTTAAATCGGGCATGGTAAGCGCTACCACAAATCTGTTGCACAGTGGTCGAAAGACTTCGACCGCAATATTGACGCACTTCGTACTTCGCTTGCCGGTTTCGTCTATATTTGAACAGATCCGCTTTCGCGCGTTCCGCTTCCGACGTTAAGATTGTTGCCACGAGCATCAAACTCACGAGCACAAGTAATCGGTATGTGAACATCTAAAATTCAAGTAATACTCTTAAAACAATTTATGAATAACATGTTTTGAGCTATTTGAATATGTAACAATGAAACAAAATGTGAAATCTTAATATAGACGTAGAGCATACGAGTAATATAAAATTAGCGGGAAATTTAATAATGTCGGCTGATGTAAACAGTGAAAGTAATGCGACATCTGTCGACGTTCTTGAAACTATCGTTTTGAAAATCCAGAGCGGAAACTTTCATATACATACGATAATTAGTAGTAATTCATGGTAATTCATAAACTTTTATCGACATTTATTAGTAACGATACCTGATGTTGTCGCGTACCACTTTGACGAGATCAACTTATTTTTAGATATCATTTCTACGAATTCTGACCTACGATCTACGTAAAAGATAATTAAAAACAAACTTGTAGAAGCTGTCAAATAGTTCACTGAACATAACCGATCTTATGTACCTTGGTAGACTTCAAACAACTAGAAAACAGCATTGTTTCCCTTCTCATTTAAGTTTATTTTCCTAATGGAACTTCATCTTGCACCAATAAGAATAGTTAAAGGATACAAGCAAACGCTTATTATGGTCGGGAGAAAGAACGGCACCAGTAACTCATTCTTTTTAGTATGAATTTATAAATAGAGATCTAGGTGAAAAAACCCACGCTACCGATACACCCGACTTTATAATGTTAATTCCACTGCATGATTCATGAGCACTGATAACACATAATCTTAATATAACTTCGTCTGCTAATATGGACATTATTTAACGAGTATTTCCTTGATTTTATGGATAGAAGAACCGGATCGACTTGAACTTTTCAAACACATAGGAGAATATTTTCGATAAAAATGAATATGTAAGAAAAACTGTTGCCTAAGTACGAATTGATAAAACGGATATATGTGTGTACGTGTGCACGCGTGATTGCGCGCGCGCGTGCGTATGCGAGTGTTTGTATCATGACGTGCTATCAAAGTCTGGTACTTTCCTTTCTTTTCTTTATACATTAACCTTCACATCAATCGAGGAACATCATTCCAGGTAGTCTAATTTTCAAAATGAAACGGGTAAACGGTAAGTAAGAATTAGCTTGATAACTAAACACATTTGACAGAGCAGGCAAAAGGTTCCAATTACAGATTTTCGTGTGCCTCCTATTTTCACACAAATTTTAAATGGTATACCAGAATTGAAAACAAATGCCTTAAAGCCGATAAGAGAATCGTAAATACGCTGATAAAATGAAAGTAATAACGTGATTGATAGAAGATGTTATGCTTAAACGATGAAAAATATATTCCTATTTTACGCAACTGTATAAAACTATTTTATCACAGATATATTATGATGCATCGTGCATTTTTAAAGATTGCCATATCTGCGGACGAAAACTTGCACAGCATCGGGAAGCTTACTCTTCGTCGATAAATAGTATTGACGGCAATTGAAAAACTTCCGTGCGAGCTTAACCATTTGTACTATTTCTACCGTTTCCTGAAACGTTTTCTTGCGAATCGTGACGTTTCACCTTAATGGCTGACACCCTTTACTAGTCCCATTGATTTCAATCCCCAAGATTTCCTCTTGAATGTAAATTGCATTGAAAAGCTAGGCGAATCTTCTTCTTTATCGATGATTCGAATGAAACCATTAACTTCCTTAGACGAACGAATCTAGTATGCTATTATCACGGAAACATTGGTTAAACATCCGCATTGGAAATTATGAGAACGTAAGAAACTAAGGAGATTCATGGCAATGCATTGTTCTTTTTTCCTCTTGTTTGTCTTCATTTCATTTGGTTTATCGGCACAACTAAAAACATTCGATCGTTCATAATTAACAACAATGAGATAATACGATTCTGTACACTGCATGCACACTTTCAACACTTTCGACAGAAAAATAAAAAGAGGCCGGAAAAGCACGCGTTCGGCACACTAGGTCCTTCCGCGACTGTAACTGTTCTGCTCTGTTTAATATTGACAACTTGTAAAATACATTATTCGTGTTCTCTTCTCGGTATCCGTCGTGGAAAGTAAATATGCGAGCAGCCCACGTACCCCAACTTAACTCGATTCTTTCTTTTTTCACTGCTGCAGTCGTATATTCCCGACATTATCGCACTACTTCATTATCTATTATTACTGCTTAACACTAATATTGTTAAACGCGCTAGTGGTAAGCATTCCGTTTCCATCATCATTTATCCACAGGTCACGCTTGTTTTTCGTTTGTCGCTCCGAGAAATAGGGATTAGCAACAGAACTTGCGAGCTACAAAAATTATATTGGCGTGAAATCCTTGTAAGAATAATAACAACGCATATCTTCGGATTTCGTACGAATTTTATTGTCCTAAATGTATAGGAAAATTAGTTTATGCAATAATATTCGATTAAGATATCTTTATGATCTCGATAATTGTGAATAAAGATCAGTTTGGAGTTTCCAGTGTTGATGCGAATTGTAGTATAAACACTTACCGGTCCCCGACAAAGGTGATTATACGATGAGAACGGGTGAGAAAATTATGTCACTGAAAATGGTTACCGGGTTCCTTATAAAGCTGCAGACACATCTTGAGTAATACTGAACGATCAGGACGTGATCGTTAAGCATGTTACGCATATGTCATTTTTGTTAATTATTAAACATCCGGTGCAAAGCTATCGTGACATCTCGTTACATACGCTTTGTCGGCGCACATGATCAATTAACTGTGAAAAATGTCAAATAATTATTAGTAGTATTCAATGCAGGCCGTAAAACATCGGAAAACAATGAGAGTGTGTAAATGACAAAAGAAATGATCGAATTCGAAGGTCCAATTGTTTAACCTACCCGGGACAAAAATATAAAATGTACATTTATGACTGTACAATGGGCGTATGTAACGTTGAACGAATTTTAAAGGATACTACGAATAAGGATGAATTCCAGTGACGCAGGAGATCTATAAAGTAGAAGAAAAGAGATACACATTTTTTAAATATATTTTACAAAACATTCTATTCGTACAGCATATAAAACAATACTCTGTATTCATTTTATATTCACACATTAGCTCTATACGGCTGTACCACCATATTCTTTCGTTATACATAGAATATAACTTTATACAATATTCGGCGGATCGTAACGTCAATGTTATGACAATGCGGTGTCTTTTGCTTGACGTGTGGTTTCAACATGGTTTCCACCAGCTGGGATGATCGGCGCGACTTGATCAAATTGCTCGGACTTAATTGTTTTGCCTGCACGTTCCCGATCGATTGTCAATTCCGTCGCGTCCGCGCTGAAACCTCTTTCAGATGGAAGTTCCTGCATGTCGTTCGTACTTGAACTCGAGCTCGCGGATTTATCCTTATCGTTATACATTTCCTTCGCATCTGCTTTCATGTTGTTTAATGGGACTCTCCCAGGTTTCGTCGGACTCTTCATGTGTATTATATTGTTATTTAGCGAGTCTGTGCTACTTTGTTTATTCCCTATATGATTGTGGTGATTCGAAAAAACAGAATCTGTTTTTCCCAAGAACTGATTACCACCGTTGACGATATTCCCCGGACCTCCTGCGGCAGATGAACTACCAGCAGTATTACTGGCCGAAATGTCTCCCATATTGAAATTTCTCTCCTTCGGATTGGTTTGCCAAAACGAATCATCGAAGACTTCTGTGTCGCGTTGCTCCAAAGGTAGCCTATTGATACGAGCTTTCACAATAGCAAGGTGTCTGTGCACGTAATCCTGTTGAGGCGCCAATGCCGCTGCCCGTTCCAAACACTGAGCAGCCAAACCCAACTTACCACGCTCCACCATAACAACGCACAAATTGTGTAGGCCTTGGATATTTGTCGGATCTAACTGCAGTATGCGACGATAACAGTTCTCGGCAGCATCCAAGTCTTTTATATTATTAATGTAGATATCGCCTAAAAGAATTAATCCTTTAACATGGTCCGGGTGGAATCTGACTAATTGGTTCAAGAAGGGTGCTGCTTCGAGAGGACGTTGCTCGTCTGCCAATAACAAAGCCAAATTAAATAGTGCAGATCGAAAGTCTTCTTTTAATGCGACTGCATTTCGGAACCATCGTTCCGCGCTACCGCTATCATGGTCATCCATCGCCAACATTCCAAGATTAAAGTGTACTCTCTCGTTATTGGAATCCTAGAAAGAGTATTTTCGTTTTGTCAAACAACATTTTAGACATTAAAATGTTTCAAATAACGAACAATATAAAGTACCTTTCTCAAAAGTTTTAAAAGCCTTTCTCTAGCTACTTTTCGCAATTCGGCGCGACCCAGTTCTTGAAGTAAAATAGCCGAATTCAACAAAGCTTGCTCGTGTTCTGGATCAAATTCTAACGCTTTATCCAAATATGCCAAAGCTTGGGATGCTTTTCCTTGTTCCAAGAACACAACTCCCAGCTTAACAGGTAATAATTTTATCAAGTCTCACTTTTCCACTATTTGTAGGTATCTTGAATACTTACATTATAATAGATATCTGGATTATTACTGTCGTAGAAAAGAGCTCGCTCATAAACCTCTTGGGCTTCTTTAGTGCGATTAAGTTTAATTAAAACGTCACCTCGATTTATATATGCTTGCGTATAATCAGCGCGCATGCTGATTGCCTGTCTATAAAGCAAATCGGCCTCCTCTAACCTAGTTGCATTCTTCGCTATTAAGTTTGCTAAATTCACGAACACATTCAAATGATTTGGAGCTATTCGCGCTTGGTAAGATTCTCCAGGTTTTGCTTTTGGTAGTAACGATTTCGCCTAAAAAAAGGCAGAAGGCATACGATGAATAGTAAGGAAAAATTAAGGTACGATTTACTTTTGTTTTACAAACACGACTTACTTTCAAATATGCATCTTCGGCTTCTTTGAACATTTTGAGATGATTATAAGTTCTGCCTACGTTGATGTGTGCACCAATGTCGTCGCCTTGCACTTGAACGGCCATATTAAAAAAATTCAGTGCTTCTTTAAATTGCCCTTGACTTTCTAATGCGTGACCGACATTATTAAATAATTTGGCATTGCGATTATTCACTTTTAATCCTGACATGAATATGGAGTATTCGTCCAACCAATCATAATTTCTGATAAAAGTTTTCGTTGAGTGAGCCGCCAGAAGTGTTATTAATAAAAATAGTGTAAGTTTCCTGAGTCTAAAAAAAGAGGAAGACAGTGATTATGGATAAGCAAGTTAAACAAATAAGCGAGAGTACGATAAATTTACTTTTTATCGCACAAAATACTCCATCCGTATCCGACAAGCATACAAAACCCCATAGACGGTGCGTATAATACTCTTTCAGCAATGACGAATCCAACCGGGAAAAAGAGATTCGAGGCAGGCAAAAATGGCAGTATCATCATAGCCAAACTCTGTTTAAATGATTAGAGAACGTTAGGATTCCAATAGAAAATAATATCACCTGAACTAAATTAATTTTTCTGTGTTGAACATATTTAATGCTAACCATAATAAGAATGATGGAGGTTTGCCTATTGGGTGTTAAAATTGCCGTTGTTAATAATCCTAACACCGTTGTGTGAATTGCTACAGTAGCAAGATTGCGAACGTCTGTAAAACTTTCTATCAACGGTATCGTTCCCATAGTCCAATCACAGCATAAATCATTTGGAAGAAATAACAGCCTTAAATTGACTGCTGCGAGGTAATTGTACGTAAGCTGCCTTACCGGCGTTGGTGCTACAGATGCAGGATTGTCGAATCTAAAAAATCGTAATTAAAAACACAGTCCGCTGTAACTTGTGGAAAATTTCGAATATACTATGTACAAGATGTATGTAATTTTTGCAGGTACCTGGTAAATACAGGTAACTTTGAGCCCATTACATGTAGTCGAAGTATGAGTAAAGTAAATGTAACAAGTGTAAGGGCAGTCAAACGTTTTGTACCTTCACTGGACCAAGCAAAGGCTATTTTTTTCCCACCAAAAGCTGCCTTTATCGTTAGGAAAATATCCATTGCTCTGACCTGTATGAATGGTAATATTGTAAAATTAAATAAATACTTAATGTCAATTAATTTCTCATATATTTACCTTTTGTACAACAAAAATCTCATACAGCACACAAACAGCAGTAGCTGTTATTCCTTGTTCTTTGCACAACATGGCAGTAAAAACAAATAACATAGATAACATCAAGGACTTCCATTCTGTAAAAAATATTAATGTTATATTATTTAAATTAAAATATACTGTAACTTGATGCAAGTTTAAAAATCATCTTTACCTGTTGATCTCTTACTCTTGCAACATTTAGTGTACGTGATTAAAGCTGCCAGATAAAATAAAGAAGACAATGTTTCTGCTCTTCCCACCACTCCTGTAACCTTTAATATACGATTATCCACTGATAATGTATCTACACGCGATCTAGGAACTACAAAGCAATCGATCGCTCGACGTCGACCCTTTGAAACTGGATACAGTATTGAAAGACTGTTGCCGAAGGGAGGAACAATGACTAGAAATAATTATGAAATAACATTCTCATACATCAATTTAAGGTAACGTCGATCGATTCTATCGAAATAAATACCAATATGTGCAACTTACTGCCTCTGTATGTATAGGATGTACTGCGAATAGAAGAGAAGACACAAAAGTTGCAGAATCGGACAGAAACATCAAACAAGTCCTACAGAGTTGATTAACATTAGTTTCATACCAAATTGATGTAATATCAAGCTAAATCGATATTAAGATTCATTAAAGGAAAAGATACCTAAAATATAATAAGCACACTCCAACATGTAGAATAACATTGAGTAAATGATATCCCATAGGATCCAATTGATGAATCAAGTAATTCCATCTAAATGTGAGAACGCACAATGGCCTGTAAGATTTGTGCGACTGCTCCTGTACAAAACAATTACAAAATTACTTTTGTATTGCTATTTATTTAAGAAATTATTTTTAATTTTAATTATTTATTTATTTATTTAATATTACAAACAAAAAATGTATTCTGATATTCGCATAATAAATATTACGTAGGTAGATCATCTCTTAATAATATTGTATGTATGCATATAAAAAAATTAGTTTCATTCATAGAGGAGACATAAGAAAGAATATTACAAGCAGATTTGGATTCAACTACACAATTTCAAGCATTTAATGAATAATTTGAAAAAAGGAGCTGTTGAAAATAATAAATACAACTTGCGAAATATTCGATTATTTCGAACATCAAGCTCCTTGTAAGTTGTAACTTGAGTACTCTTTCGAAATCTGCCGGCAATTGTTCTAGCAATTAATTGTAATTGTTAATTACATCGGAAGTTTGGGTGCCGTTCGAAATTCACGATAACGAATTTAATATAACTTTTCTACGGTATATTGAACTCATTTCCATTTCCACTATTGACATGCGATGCAACTTATAAATGAAACGGAGACGGAAGCGGAAGGTTTCGATCCACACGAAAAATTGAGAAAGGAAACTGGGAATTAGATGCCGGTCGGTATTTTCTCCTGAAAAGGAGTTAAGGAAATCCAATTCGTATGAAATCGATTTCAATTCGATAAGATTGAGTTGGATCGAACCAAATCGAAAGGTAGGAAAAGGAAGAGAAGAGTTCAACGGATCAATACACAAGAAGGTAGACAAGAGTGAAAGGGAAGGGGGAAATCGAAAGCGCCTCCATCCAGTCACCCACCTTATGCATAGGAGTGCCCCAGAAATCATTGTAAAAGACATTTTTCAGAGGTGTGTGAGGCCTTAAGTCTCGATTATCCTTGATCGCGGAAATGTCATCGAAAACAAAGCCGCAATTGAAGCTGTTAAGGTAGACGGCGAAAGCGCTTATGGCGACGATCGCCGCGAGTGCTCCCCGCGCAGGCACTCCCATCACAAATAAGACATCGATCGGCCGTCTTTTTTTGGCGATTTTCAAATCGGAAACGCTATCGAACACTCTTCCGTTTTCCACGCCAGTGTTCGATATCTCACTCCACGATCTTCTTCGTTCACTATCTAACTAATCTATCTATCCTGCCTAACTAAATCTGTATTTGTTTGTCGAGTATAAATTTTAACCCCGCGATGTCCAGGAGAAACGCAGGAATTTCATCTTCAGGCACGTAGACGTAGACGTAGACGCGTTGGGTTTCTGGCTCATCGTGGACGCTTACTTTATGTGTCTAATGCGTCTAAATACGAGCGCGCTTTTTCACAGAACGACTTCCGGAACTTCATCGAGAACATGTCACTGAAAAACAAGCTTCTGTTCCCGGTCAAACGCTACACCTTGAGAGCGGATGTCAACTGTCAACCGATTCGACCAGAATCAACGTTCACCATACGCGCGCGTTAACATCAGTCAAAATCTGTACAGTAAGAGTAAGAACTGTCAAAAGATAGACTAGTATATATACACGTATGACTGAACGACGATGCACGCCACGTACCGTGAAACGAGGCAGAACGCAAATACGACACTACGACGGCGACAACGCTGATCCACTTTTCGCCGAGTCCGCATGCGCGTTCTTCGATTCGAGCGCGAACTACATACGATGCTCAAAACAATTATTTACGCGCATACATATACGTATACATTCGAACGTTGTATTATTTGTAAATGAACGATTTCGAACGAAAATCACACTGTGCACGTTGTTCTGTTTACCACCGTTCTTATACTGAAAATGATTTAGTTCCACGTCATTAGCGCGTTATAAAAATCACATTAACCGTACATGTATCTCGTTTTTGTTATATGATAGCATGAAAACACTATTGTTTGAATTTATTTCTGATACGAGAAAACAACAATATTGAGAATATAATTGGGCAGATTGTAAAATAATATTTAACTCTTGAGATTATTGTTCGACACGACCTACACCCATTTAAAAGGAAATAACCGCGCAAGGTTCAAAACCAGCCAATGAGCGAGTTGCGTCTCATTTAAACCGTGGTTGTGTGGGGTGTAGAGAGTAGCGATAGAGCTTCGTAGCAGGTAGCGGAACCGTGGAACGTGGAACGACACAACGCCAGTCGAGATCGAGGCAAGTCGAGGCAGTCGAGGTAAGCACGCGCTTGGCGTCATCCCACCTCGCTGACATTTGCGCTCGTTTAAACGTTTCTTTCTAAACCTAATTTGTATTAAGAACATTTTAGAGTGGTGTTGCGATCAATGAAGTGATTCCATCAACAGCAACGTGATTGGGTTCGTCCCAGCGTCCACTGGCCATTCAAAAGGTTTCGACTACAGGAATAGAGAAATTCTTCCTGAAAATTCAGTGGCGTCCGTCCTCAACGTATCCTTCGAAGAGCGTGAGTGTTTACATGTTCATATTTCGTTGTTGTTTTCGACGATAGGATCCGCACGATTCGTGTAACAAATTATGTTAGTGAACAGAATCGTAGGTAAACTTGTTATTTATCGAAAAACTCAAACAAACGACTGTAGACACGTGAAAATGCGTTTGAATTTTGTAGCTAGTTTTCTTAAAAGATAGAGTCGTTTTCATCGTTACGTTAATGATAGAATGCATGAACGTTTGTAAAATTTATTACGTTGATGTACATTTAAATAAATAAATAGTATAGTAGGGGTTGGGGGGAGGGGCGGGGAGGAAAGGGGGGGGGAGTGTAACGACGAAACATTACAGGAAATATCATTTATAACATTATCAAGTTTTCTAGCCTGTTAATCCGAATCATTTTTCAACCATAAACATTAAATAACTCATACAAATAGGGTCTAATTTGTAACACTACATAGGTATTACGATAAAATTGCGATGAAATTTACAACGAGCTTTTTTGCGAAGAAATTTTTGAAATAAAGACATAGATAAGGAACGTAAAAAGAAGGACACATAAATCGTACCGGAATAATGATTTATAAAAACGAAGACTGATCACATTTAATTTAGGAGTACACATGTTATTATTATAACGCAGAGATTTCTAAAACAATGTAATAAAAGTAACGAATCCTTGTGCTACCAATAATAGGTATTTCAGTTTATAGTATTCGTCCAGTTGAACGTTCAAAACGATTATTAGCCGGTTAACCACCTTCACCTTCTATATTTGAATGTTTTATGTTTCCTCGGCTTCTTCGAGTAGGAAAGGGTTTGATGATTCTATAATTAAAGAAAAACATTTCCGAATAAACAAGAAAAGATAAAAAGAATGATCGTGTGCGATTTGAAAAATACATAATTAAGCTTTTGTATTATTTCTAAATTTCTGTAATTTTATTATTCATGTATATTCGGTCGTTTGTTTGTTATCTCGTATGTATTTGACCTTCCCCGGGTACTTGAAAAATGCAAGCTAGGTAACTATGTATGGCTAGACTCCTGAAGGCAATAGGCTCAGAGAGCAATGCCATCCGATCGATCGGTTTACGTCTGGGCGTCCCGACGCCAGCTGCAACGCTCTTATAGATACAGGGTGATTCAAATTACAGTTTCCGCGTGTTTTCCCTACAATTGTTATACCATTCGAAAAAATATATTCTCATTTGCTGGATCTGAAAACAAAGACGCTGAATGAAATTATTTCGTTAACGAGGAGGTCAACGTTTCTTGCAAAATGTTCATAATAATTTGAAAATTATTCTTATTGTCAAGATTTTCGGGATTGAATAGCGCGGCGTCCTTTTGGAAATACTTACGAACAGTACTGGTTCTCAAAGCGTGGGCATTTCGTCATGCCCTCACCAAAGATTTTGCATAATTTCAATAATTATAAAATAAAATTTAGTTTGTTATGTACTTAAAACTAATTCGAATTATGAACCATGAATGCAACTTGCAAATTCAGAAGGTTTAGTGCAGTCAATATGAGAATAGAAAAAAAGAAAGCATTGTTTACATCTTCATCATAATTTGAACTGCATTTTCGATAGAAGTTTTTAATCGAGAAAAATTAATTGCTCTTAATTGGTATTTTCAGTGAACCATGAGTCAAGGTTATCAAGAAAAGAGTACAGATAAAAAGGAAATCGCGGAGGAGGAGAGGGAAAAAATGTTGAACGCCGAGAATACGAAACACACGGTATCATCGACCGCTCCAGATTCGGAATCCGAAGAACAGAAGCCTAAGAAGAAAATACCCATCGGCGGTATTAAGATGCCCGGCTTTTGTCGTACAAAGAGCAAGGAACCTTGCAAAGTAATAGTTAAACATCCAACCCCCGTTCAGAAGTTTGAATACGTAAATGCGTGACCTTTTCCGCAAGATCGGCAGGATCCAATCGTAACTTTTCATTGTTCTTGATTAAAATAAGCTGTACATCTTAATGAAATAACTTTTTTTTTAAATTGGTACAAGTGGCTAGAATTTTTTGAGATGTTGAACCGATTAATTTTCTACAGAATGAATACACGAAATGATCAATTAATTTTGTATATGCGTATATATTTCGAATACGGCGTGCAGTACACGAAATGTATCGTTCAGTGCACGTGTTATCGATCGCGCAATCCTTGTGTTGCGCACAATATACCAAGCTAATCTGAAAACTAAGTACGATCAGTTTATTTCGATTACATCCGAAATGGCGTGTCCAAGCGGATGCGAATGAGCAAGGACTGTTACCGTTCGAACCCGTCGTTTCCTTTTGCTCGATTAACATCTGTTTACGACCAACCGATACTACTGAAAGAGCACAAGTTCCCGGGGCACCATAGCGTGTTTACGAGGGGTGACCATAGCCCCGTAACGATTTCTTTTTCCCAACATTAAACCAATGGATGACGTCAGTTGAACAGTACACCTGGCCTTATTGATTGCGCGTCCCTTTAAATGACGGACGTCGCGTACGATAATGATAATGAGACTTCCAATAATGATATACATGAAAATACCTCTCCATTTACATGAGCCAACGAATATTACGTACGAATGTATTGTAGAAATTAACGATTCTTTCATTATTATGTCTTTTTATTTTTCCTTTTTCTTTTCGTTTAGGACGACGAGGGTAAACCAGCTGACGCAGGCGAAGTTGAAGTAACAGAGAAAAATGCCAAAGAAAACGAGCAAAACGTGTCTTCAGAAAAGGCGAACACGCCTAACAAAGAAACAAAAGAGAAAGAGGGACGCAAGGGCTTCCTCGACGCCATAAAACTACCTTTAGTCTCTGTTTTTCCTCGGAAAAAGAACAAGGTGATACTTAAGAGTACTTAAAGGATCGATTTTGTAACTTTGTCTTGCGTTTATTGCTTATGAAACGGAAAAATCGATGATTCGAAACCGTAAGATGTAATACAGAGCACTCGAGCACGTGCGGTTTTTTCTTTGACATATTCTTTAATTAATCGACCTACGTTTTCCTCTTTCATACACACGTATCCATTACTCACAGCTGAACGCGTAGATGAGTAGAACATGTCTATATTACACGTCGTTTCTCAATTTTCTAAAGGTCCATTCTCGCTACGATTTTACATAAAAATGTTTCTGATCACTTAGGAAGGAGAAGTAGAATTGGGAACAACCGGTGCCGCAGGATTAGCTAGCGTCGAGACCTTGGACGACGGTGCAGGAGATAAGAATCCAGTGGGGACCGAAGACGGAATGGAAACTGTTCGTCTCGATGGAGACGTTCCAGATGGTATCGACTCTCCTAAGCAACATTTTCTTGTTACCTGTATTGCTATCGCCAGAAAAAACTTATTTGTATTAGGTACGTGGCACATTGTTGTTGATTAGTCTGATAATATTATATAATTATATATAATATATGTTTACACTAATAATAGTGTGAAAATAATAATAATTGAGCAATGCATTCGTTAATAGTGGCCACGCTCTGTATCTTGCTATCGGTGATCATCATCATTTGCGTTGCCTGTGTCGGTCCAAGAAAGGGAAACACACAGCTAATCAAAGATGGAAATTACGTGGTGGCTGTTACATCTTGTGGTCCGGTGCAAGGTGTATCGGAAGACGGTGCGTTTGCATTTAGGGGAATCCCGTATGCGGTTCAACCGGTAGAAAATCGTCGCTGGCAACCCGCGGAACCGTTACGAAGAATAGAACGTTGTTGGACGGATACTTATCTCGCATATAATTCATCGGAAGTCTGCTTGCAACGAGATGCGTCCGGTGGTGTGATTGGAAAAGAGGATTGCTTGCATCTAGATGTGTTTACACCTGAAGTCAGATACGACTCACCTTTGCCCGTAGTCGTTATGATTGGCGCAGAGACCCTGAGCGGAGGATCACCGGGTATTATGCAGCCTTCTGCAAAGCTGGCCCGTGTCCGCGACATGGTCTTCGTCAGACCGAACTTCCGGTTGGGTATTTTTGGTTTCTTAGCCGCCGAACCGCTCTCGAGAGCAACCCATCCGCCCACGTCTGGAAACTATGGGCTGTCTGACATCATAGCAGCACTCCAATGGGTTCAGCTGAATATCGAGAATTTTGGTGGTAACAAGCATTCTGTAACTCTGTGGGGACACCGCGCTGGAGGAACGCTTGTCGCCACACTCGTTGGCATTCGTCGAACAAAAGAATTGTTCTCCCGAGTTTGGATATCCAGCGGAAGCGCAATCTTTCCGGGTAGAGAGTTAGAAGTCTCGCAAAAACTGAACGAGCAGTTCTTGAATTCGATAAAATGCAACGACGCCGCATGTCTGAGAAGCAAAAGCGTTGAGGAATTGATGGACTCGGTTCCGGATTCTTGGTATACCGGGAACATTGGGTTACCCGAGGCTAGAGAAGCGACGTCCAGAGACAGACGACACGAATGGTTAGTTATAGATCGCGCTATTCTTCAAGAACCCCTGGGTAATATCTGGGCAAAAGACGAACTCCCAGTTAAGATCGTCATGGGCACGACAGCTCATGCAGGAATTCCTTTAAAGTATCTTAATTCGAATACGACTCTGAATTCCACGCAAGTCGAGAAGTTAGTAAGAGAATCTCTTTTAGGGACATCGGGCTTAGCCGACGAGGCTCTTGAGTAAGTAAGACTGCTTTAGTAAACATAGTGATAAATCTGATACAATTTCATTAAATGTTCACTTGTACTTTCAGACGTTACAACACTACGTTAAAGGGTTTGTCGAGCATGATCTCTGACATTCGTGTAATATGTCCGCTGTTGACGGTAGCCCGAATGCAGTCTGCCATTCCGTTCTATGTGGCAACACAACCTCGTGGTCAGTTCGCAGACCCTGACAGCGATGCAGCCGCGATACTTGGGTCGTTTGCTGCGCGTACACCCGAGGAAAAAAGGCATGTCTCTGCGATGCAACAATTATTTAACCATTATGTATGGCACGGCGAAGTAGCTCGGGCAGATTCGAACGGCGTCAAACGAGTTCTCATTGTTGGACAAGACACCCTTCCCGAGCAGGATTACCCTAACTGCGACGTCTGGATAGGGAAAAACATTGTACCATCTTATGGTCGGATCGATTGAGCTATTTTTCTCATATATATCGAATGGGGGATACCCAGAATTTCGGACAAGCTTGAGATATTCTTCGCAATAACTAATTTGCTATCAAGCTTTTCAGACTTGCTGCGTTGTTCCTGAGGAGTTCAAGACGAAAGAAACGAATCGAAAATATTTCAAAAGACAATGCTTACCGACGGACTAAACCGATGAAAGGGAGAGGGGTGTTTCCTTTATAATACATTGTTAGTTCTCACAATGAACCGATTCTTTGAGTCGTCCGAATCGTCACAGCTATCTCCGATGTTCTAAATATAAAGTCATTAGCGGCTTTCATTAGAATTTCATCGCGCGGTGTAGTAATAAAATACTCATTCATATCATACGGGTTTTATCGAATAACGATAAAAGCGGACGAGGTGCATGTTACTTGTTCTTCTCGTTAAGTTTTAGAACTTAAATAAATAGCGTTGATCAATGATTTGAATCCGAAGTTAACTAGGGAACAATTTCGCGAGTTTTCTTCTTTTATACGTAACGTGGCCGGTACTTGAACAACATTTTCATTCAGAAGTATTTTATTTTATAACATCGTAGTATTACGAGTCGTTTTTAAAGAAATTGATATTATTTATTGCGTGAAATGCTATTAGATGACACACTGTAAGCGTATATTCTAAACACTTGATATTTATCGAAGGGATGAATATTTTGGTGAAGAAACTATTTATTAACATAATTTTTACAAACTACTGTTTAAGTGATTCCAAAAGCAGATCCCTCTCCTGGAATAATCGTTCTCATAACAATGCAAACTCAGCCGTGAGTTATCCGAGCTTTTTAAGGGTCGGAAAATATAAGCATATTAAATTACTCACTTCAATATATTGTTTCGTGTACTCGAAAGAAATAAGTATAGTCGTATTTAACGAGTTTTTATCGAAGATACATATTAGTTTCATCCCTGTATATTGTCGCTACTCTTCGATTTTCATTTTCTTTTCTTTTCTTTTAACGTGAATGTACTTAAATGTATTACAGGTCTATATTGTTCCAAACATGGAAACACGCATCTGATTTCTAAAGTGTAAGACTGATTTTAGAGATCGGCATTTCATTTGCATATGAATGTCTTTTATATATATATTAGTTGTAATCAAATAGCTTTATAGTATAAAAATATCTGCTTTATGTAAGCAAAGTTTGTTATACTGTAAATTAAGGGTCACGTAAAGAACTTTTTCATTGAGCTCATTATTTCTACACTAACGAAGAACCACCTGTAAAACTTGTGATCACAATGATATTTGTATGAGAGCCAAATTTGCACTGAGCACATATTTATGCTATCGAACTTAAAATTTTACTAGATATAGGAACATCTTTTGTATCTTTATATCACTAATACTAAGAATGTACGCATTTTAATAATTAACTATTTATCAAAGAAAGATAACATTTGTAACTATTCATGAGTCTAGTAAAATTTTAAGAGAACAATTACATTTTCATTTCATTGTGCATTCAGATGTTTGTAAATGGTGTTTGGAGAAAAATAAAATGGTG
Organism: Augochlora pura; assembly: GCF_028453695.1. NCBI lineage: Eukaryota > Metazoa > Arthropoda > Insecta > Hymenoptera > Halictidae > Augochlora > Augochlora pura. The sequence goes on along the minus strand of NC_135775.1, from coordinate 26,849,183 downwards.
TCGTTCATTTTTTACACATCAGATGAAAGATTACAATTATAATAGTCAATAATTTATACTAATATAAGAACACCTAATTTACAAATTAACAAGTATATTTCACACAACTTTTTATCTATACAAAATATAATAAAATAATGTACATGTGCAACTTACATGAAAACTAGACACAATTATAAAACAGCTATATAGGTAGTTCATTTTACTATTAATTTATCCCTCGATATTAAGTTATTAATTCATTTGTACAATAACAAATTTGATCAAATTGAAAATGTAAGTACCTTGAGAGTGATGTGAGATCATTTGTAACATTCATTATCCTTCACCACTCGGTAACACATTCTAAACTATCGTGTATATTATATACTTAATTGTCGTTAAGTGCGGTGAATGAATGTATTAAATACAACATTTACCTATATGTAATATTTATTCGTAATTGATCAAGTTTCATTTTTGAATTTTCGGATAAGTTAAAAAAAAAACGACCGTCAAAGAATGCATGAAATCTGAATACAGAAGTGGATTTTCGAGCAGCTAGTTAAACTGCGGCCGATTCGAAAACGAAAATTCAAGGAGAGTACTTCACAGGTATATTACATTCCTTTCCTGCAGATTAAACTCTTCCCTAATATTGGGAAAGGTCCTCGATGGCGAGAAGATTGCCAGGAATGCTCTCATGTTTGTGATTTATCTTGTCGCATCGCTCGACTACGCTGTCCTCTATCCTTACTCTGCTGAACTGATCATCGACGACGTTACCATCGAAGCGATACATTCGATATTTGAGGAAACCCTTGTGAACTCTTAGATCATACACTCTTAAGTCTTAAAGTCTAAGATATGATCTACGATTTCGTGTTTGCTTCAGGAAAAATATTTGAAGCCGTGTCTAGAAAGTATGTATGGTCTTCTTTCAGTCCGCGGGTTCGTCGTTCCGCTGAAAGGTTCATTGACAGCAAAACCCGCGAGAAAGAAAATTGTAGCAATCTTCTGAGTGAAATCAGTTTCTCATTGCATCTCGGACCTTTTTATATTTAGTATATGTGTACATATACGTATATTGATTGGTTTGCATAGTAAATAGTTTGTATAAAATGTTAGTATATTATTTTACCACGAGAGTGAGGATCGTGTCGAATCACCTCTTCTTCTTATACCGTGGTTCTCTTTCTTTTCCCTTAGATCGGTAAAGTAGAGGTCTATACTTCACTATGAAAATCACCTAGGCACTGTCCTTATGGTCCTTGTGGGTCTGTGGCTTTGACAATGTAGTGGGGTGAAGTGGGCACCGGTTATCTCTTGTCCTGTCTCCCGTCTCTCGCATGCCGCATGTCTCCCGTGGACATCACTGATGTATATGTACGTACTGTGCCCTGTGCCATATAGTTGTCTTTCGAATCAACAGGTACTTAAATGTAGGCACTTGCTGAGTTTCTTCGAAATTGAATAAAAATATTACGTTTGAACGTGCACCCGCGGAAATTACACAGCAGTAGTTAGAAAGCCAGTCGAGGTATACTCAGTTGATGAAAAAAATCTCTATTTTTGAAAGCGTCCACCAAGTACAATAGGGATAAATTCCTTACATTCCAACGTTGGTCCAGGTTCTTGGTAAGCAGCATCTAGATGTCTAGATGAGAATGTTACTTTTGTGATTACTTATTCGGTGACATCTGAGGAATGTGGTAAGAAAATTCGCTTCCTCCTATGCTTTGCACATTTTTCTCTCTTTTGTATTTCATTACATGTCTATGGTGTGAAACACTTTTACGATTAACGTTAGCAGCATTTTCAACCTCTAGCTTCTGAAATTACGTTAAAATATCGCCACATTTGACTGACATCCAATTTTCATTTCGTAAAAAAGAATATTTTTTTTCACGATATTATTGCAATATTTTCGACTAAAGGTATTTACATATACAGTTTTATTTCATGTCTGTTACTTGAACTCACGACATTTACGTATTAAATGTTCAGATTATTTCGCAGATCAGTAACATGCGGAAAATAATTGATAAGAATTGATAATTAAATGTTAACTTCACAAGAAGCTTAAAAATGTTTTAATAAAAAAACTCTAACAAAAAGTGGAGAACGATTTTTTCTAATTATTTAGGAAAAATGTAATTTTCTTCAACAAATGCAGCTATTATTTTTTTTGTGTAAGATCTTTATATATGAAAATAGCATATTGTTTTCTTATACTAATTGTTTTACTTTTCAGACAAATTTTCATACTGTGGAATGTGTGGCATGGGTTGATAGAAGGAAAAGGTGCTGGATAATCCAAATGGATAACAAAAGACCATTATGGCCCAGCATCTACAGACACAGCATCAGCACGAATTCTTACCATTGTGTGATGTACTATTCAACATAATCTCTCTTGCTTCATACTTCTGCGACGTTGTTTTTGATTTTGCAATGGTATATGCCCTCGCGCATCATTCCATTGCTCCTTCAATTCTTTTTCCTTTAAGTATTGTCCTTATTGCAACATCGTTAATTATCTCTCAGGTAATCTTTTCATTGTAATTTAAATGGTTTCTTAATTCTAATTAATTTATTTTATTATTTCATTGATTTTAGATTGTTAGCGTGCGATGGTACTTGTGGGGTGCTAGAGGAAGATTAACTGGTAAAACTATTGCAGATTGTAATGTCAATGAAAAGAAAGAAAATGGGAATTGGGCGATATGGTGCGTTTTATTGCTTCATTCTACTCAAGTTGGAGTACTGTGGAGATACTTCAAATTATTTATACCAGTTAATTTAACTTATGTTAAACATGAGGTAACTTTAAATTTGTAATTGAAAATGGTAGGAAATTGTGAAAATTTGGATAACTCCAGCACCTAGACTATTAGTGAGGTGTTAATCTATATATTTCCAAATTTTCACCGTTTCCTGCTAATCTTGTACAGAAAGCAAATATCGAAAATTGTTTATAAATGTATAATATAATAAAGCTTTGTGTTTTATTAGGTCAGGGAACTTTGTGTACTTCGCCTTATACATGCGTTCTGTGAAGCTGCTCCAATGCTGTTGTTGCAATTGTATCTGTTATCCATTGGAGTCAATAGCGACTCGAATATAGACGTCGAAAAAGCGAAAGAAACTGAACCGAGAGATAGCGAAAAACTAGCAAAATTGACTGCAGTATCAGCGGGACTCTCATTATGGAGTGTATGTTGGGCAGTAGCTAGCTTTAGCAAAGGTGCAGCTCGACTGCGTAATTTGGAACGTTTGGTACTTACGTGGCTAGGTGTGCTGGCACAACTAGCATGGCGGTTAGGAACTGTAAGTGCTAGAGTAGGAGTATTGGTAGCTTATGCTTCACTCTATGGTGGACAATGGCTGTTAATTGTCATGGCCCTTCACTGGCTCTCGATGTTGATGTGGCTGCTGCTTACTCCAGATGGTCTGTTTCACGGTGGTGAACATTTGCCTATCTTAAGGAAAACTTCTCTGGCCTCTCTTCTCGCGTTCGTTTACATATTTGCATACGTAAATTTACACGAAACGAATCACCGTCAAAAGATGGTAAGAAAAGGAATATCCCCCAAGTATTAATTATGATAAGAACTGTAACACTCATATCGGTAATATCCATGTATTTCTGTAGGTAATATTTTATACAGTAATGTTTTTGGAAAACAGTCTACTTATTGGTGTATGGATAGTAGGAATTAATAGAAGTGATCTCCTACCACACCAAAACCATCCAAATCCGGTAACACTAGTACTCACACTGTTAGCTTTATTTTTCGGTGGTATGTTCTTCATGGGTCTTTATTACAGGTAATTATGAAAACATGCAATTTAAACTCTTCATTTTACGAAACATATTTTTCAGTCGTTGATTTTATGTTCAGATTTTTTCATGTAAGAAGATTGATGTACGAAGCTGGTGGTAGAATAACAGCTTCGAACCTCACAACGTTACCGAATCAGGTGCCTAAACGACTTAAATAAAAGAACAAAAAATATTTAACGAAAATTATTAATGTAGCTTTTACAATATACGAGTAATGTTTGCAGGACAATTTGGAGGAGAAACAAATAGATTATACAGAAGATAAGAAAGTAAATATGAACGTGGGAATGAGACGAGTTAAATTAAGTAACGGTGGAATACCAGGAGTGTTTAACTGCCGTTTTGCCAATCCAACCGTAGCAAATCCAAATCGAAAGAAGAAAAAACCAACTACTTTTGTCCCTCCGCCATCACAGTCGCAGACAGGAGCCGTCGCAACCTCTATGAACGCTATAGGAGATACGAAACAATGGCTGAGTATGAACAGTAATTCACGCCAATTAATTCCATTTTGGAAGAGATCTGTCATGTCTTCTGGTGTATTACAGGTAGCGAAATATTTCATGTCGTTAATATGTTCTCGAAATTTATAAACCCTATCTCCTTTTCAACTTACATTCAATAATTTCTTATTTGAGGCAGAATGATCACTCGGCCGAGCAAAAGATCGGAGCAGACGCTGGAACTGGGGGTTCTCTGAGCGTTAATTTAATAAGAGAAAAACTTCAAGAGAAAAAACAGCAGCAACTACGAGAATTACGTGCTATACAAGAAGAAATAAAAGAAGGAAAATTATTTCCTCCACCTTCGGCGTCGGCGTCCTCGTTCTCGTCATCGGCTGCATCGAATCAACAGCCTCCTCCTAATACAAAGTTACATACTTCTCCTAGCTCACCATTATTCACATCTGCTCCTTCTATAGTTGATCAAAATGGAGGAGTCACATTGTCATCATGGCCACCGGTGAAAATGCACTGCCTCATACCTCCGCCACCATCTTCCTCTTATTATCCGAATGTTCACCCTTCAAATTCGTGGAGGACAACGCAAAGAGAAAGGGCGGATACCCCAGAAATTTTACTGGCACCACGATGTCTTCCTCATCATTATTCGCATTGGGCACCGACAGCTCACATTAATCATAGGTAATCACGCGATTGAAAACTCGCAAGAATAAACTGCTGTAAAATTATAATAAAAATAGGCTGAAATTTGGAGACATCTTATGTCAACAAATTTTAGATTACGTTCAAGTCAAAACGGTGGGGAAGAAAGCTCAAAAGGCGAGGGAGAAATAGAAGGAGAAATGAGTGATATGGAGGGTAGCCAAGTGTCGCTACCTCGAAGTTATACGCTTCCTCGTGAATTTAAATATAATCATCCAAATAATACCGCGAGAGAACGAGAACGACGTGTTGGAAGCAGTAAGATTACAGCAACACGTTTCTACTTACCTTCCACTAATAGTTCTGACGGTAGGTCTTCATTAAAACGCGTGTCATCGGTATTTGAATGAATTATCCTCAACTCTAATACAATTCTAATTAATAGGAGATGTAGATAGTGCAGACAACGAAGACGAAACAGATTCTGAAGTACAATTTCGAGTGAAGAATGGTTATGGTCATAATGCTTACGTTGGCGAAGAAGAACAGCAGCAACAACAGCAACGATACTTAATCGAAGCTAATAGTCAACAGGAATTTTTGCATTCAAATTCGGATTCTACGACAGCTGTCGTCATCTCGGGAAATTCTTATTTAAATAACTCGCAAGGAGTACAGCGATCAAATCAGCTTTTCAGAAATAGGGTTAAACATGAAACAAAACTCTGAAGTTTTATTTTTCGTAATATACCTTCAAGGTAGGGATGCTAATAAAAGATCGACATCCCCACTTCCGAGATTGTATCATAGCTGATCGAAGGGATGAGACAAGAAAGACTGTGTATGCTCTTTATTTTTATAAAACGACTCCGCCTTTTTGCATCACGCAAGGAGCACGTCCTGCATTGCGCTATTCTCAGTTTGAGGCTTCGAAGGTATAATTCCAATTTATCGACAACAATACACTTATTCCGTTTAAAGTCTAAAAGGATGTTAGAAAATACCCTCTCCTTTCTACGACTTAATGTCAATTTTGCAATATGCAAATTTTTATATGAATTTAGAATCCTATACATATGAAGTATCTTTTTTTAATAAATTATTGACTCTTTTTAACTGTATTTTATTAAGAAATATATAATTTACGAACCATAAAAGTTATTTTTGTGTTATAGGTGGTACCGTCTCTTTTTAAATTTGTCTCTGTGAAAGGAGCAATTATTTAAACATGTGGATTATTTGGATCAACGATATTTATTTAACAGCGGAATTACAAATAAATATTCTCTCTTTTGCAATAGTTAACATAGTTAATACTTCAGTCTCTTTGTCATATCCACTGTATGCACATTTGTGCAAATATACAGATGTTTTTCAATATTACAGTATGTTAAAAATCTTTATAAATTATCTCGATAGTATAGAAACCACAAGTTTTTTTGGACAACATTAAAAGAACTTTCCACATTTACGAGAAAAATATTTATAATAATCCTTTGAATATAAATACATAGGTACAAGCAACAAAACATTTATGTCTGTAAAAATAATTCATAAGTCTACATTGTGCGTAATTCCTTGCTCTTATTAGATAACAAATGCTTGTGCTTCATTAACGATTGCATAAATTAATAATTTAAAAATCTTAGTAAAACTTAATGCATTATCGCATGGAGGAATTATCTTGTAAATGGTTCAGTCAATACAAATATTTGAGTCGCAGACAGTTCAAAGGATAATTTCATTCTTAAAATTTCTCGTAAGCTCTTTGTGCGGCAAGACAATGGAATTCAATAAAATTTTCTCAGCTGCTAAGCGTACGCTCGTGCCTGAAATGTAAATGATAGAGAAGTAGTTATTTCTTTCGCAAAGAATGTTGTATGAGAAAGTAATTACCGAGAATTGTTATAGAAGGATTGAGTTTCCCATTTGTATTAAACAAAGGCAAATTCTCCATTTTTGCGAATGGTTTATCAGGATTGGGATCGCACGGCGTTCCTTCTATTCGTGCCCATTCACCTACGTAGCTGCTTTTACCTACTATACTATGAAGAACGACGGAATGTGCTTGAATGTGAGCATTAGCTAATATAATTGATTCTCTTATTCTGACACCTGGTGCAATAATAGCATTTGGACCTATGCTTACGTTTGGCCCTAACTGTAAAAGAAGTACATGGTGTGATACCAATGAATCAATGTTTAACACCTACTAAAAACTTATTAATAGATTTTTTAAAGAAGTTTTAATAATCTCTTTACCACTGCTGTTGAGTGAACTGTAGCTGATGGATGTATGTAAACATCACCAATAATTTGACAAGGTACATTTGTTGTAAAAGCAAGACGATTTGAACAATTTGCTTTATAAAGAGCTAAATAATGCCGATTAGCGTATATCGCGGAACCAGCTGTTTTAACTTGCGACCACCATCTTAGTACAGGTAATGCAAATAAACGGCCAGTTCCAGCTAATCGAGTTAATATGTCTTGTTCAAGAGATATATGAGCTGGATCTCTACCATTTCCATTAAATTGCCTAGAAGTAATAAAGTACGTATCAAAACTATACATTCTTCTTTGGAACTTTATAAGAAAGTACGCGTGTGGTCAGCAATACAATATCTTACGTAAAAGTCTCTTGATTTTGTCCAGCATAAAAGGCATCTGCCATAGTTTGAAAAATATCTGGGGAAGCAAGATAGACTCCACAATTGATCAAGGTTGAAACGAATGTCGATGGTTTTTCTACATAATGAGCAACTTCCTTGTCTTTACCAAGGACCATACATCCATAATTTATGGATTGTTGCCTTGTCGCTTCTGTAGCCATAATTGTAAGTAATGCTTGCTTTTCTATATGAAATGCGACTGTTTCTTGTAAAGGGAAATCAGCACAAACATCACCATTCATCACAAAGAAATGTGTAGGAGAACCAGATCGTATCTGATCCCGAAAATGATACATTCCACCAGCAGTTCCCAACATAGTGAATTCTTGAAGGTATCTAATAACTATGTTATACGTAGTTATCATGTCATGAATAAATTGTGTCAAATCACTGGCAAGATACGATCCAATTATCAATATTTCACTAAGATTTTCCACTTTTGAGCATGCTTCTATGTGGTGTTGTATCACTGGTAAACCAGCAATTGGAAACAATGGTTTTGGAATGTCCAAGGAGAGAGGTCTAAATCTAGTTCCTGCAAAGCACATTATTCTCATTATTTCCTATTAGTAATTTAGATATCTAACTCCGATCCAATTTTTCATTATAAATTTACGCTTTTATGTTCAAGGTTATGTTATTTTATTACAGGTAATCTACGTATAGGAAACGAAATGAAACTGCAACAAAACAAACCTTTCGATGGGCCTCCAATTAATATAACAGCTTTTAATATCATTTTAAGCAATTTTCAAATTTTGTTACGATTGTAAAGAATAAACTTGCCACGATGGTAAAAATCAATTATGTACATATACCGATAGGTTTCGGAACACTTCAAAATTTGATGTGCGTACGTACATACATGTACGCATGTATAAATTTCAATTCGATGGATAACATAAGATAAGATATGATGTAGAATGTCTGGTCCTGACCTGTCCTGATACACTAATACCAACAGATCACAATCTTTACAAGGTAGTATTCATTGTTTAATCATGATAAGACGAAAGAATTATTTAAACTATTAATCTTAAATAGACTGTAGTTACTGCTTCGAATTGGTTTTTCAATCTGTTTTGAGAAACAGATTGAAAAAAATTAAAATGCAGATTAATATTGATCCAAATTTTATTTTCACTTATGATTTACGTACAAAATATTTATATTAAAAATTAACAAAATAGAGATTTTACATAGAGAACAATGTTATATAATTATCCAATAGTCTATACATTATAATTTATTAAACAGCTAATATAGTAGTAGCCATAATTATAATTCGATTTAATAAACGTATATTTCTATCGACGATGATGCTGTTACACGTATGGTCAATTATGTATTGTATCAAAAATATATTGGTAATTACGATGCGTGTAATTGGATATATCGAGCTCTGTATATTTTAATTCATAAACCAGGTAACACCAGGTTTAGGAAATTCATGCATATTTCAAACCCAACAAAACATGCTGCATTTGCTGGGAAAGCACGGAGCATCACAGGTACACATCCCTTGTACAAAGCTTTTGGCCCTTCTTTCTTTATTAAAGCTACAAAAACATCTCGGATCCCATTTTTGTAAGTGCCTTCTGGAGCTATAAGATTTCATACATTAATTCAACTGATTTCTACATTGATAATGTAACTATTATATGTTATTCTAAAAGTAATTCGAGCATACATACCACTTTGTAGACGACTTTTCAACACATCAGGAGGCATTCCAACAATCCAATTGGCAATACCGGCACAACCACCGGCAAATATTGTAGGCAATAGTCCTAAACTTCCATCTTCTGGAGTCAACCAGTTTTTCAAACATTCGTATGTTGCAAAATACATTCCACTGGCAGGAATATCTGAAAGTTTCAACAAAGGAATTCTATATTAAGGAAATAGAGATTGGAGAAACTATTTGCTTCAAATACTTCATGAAGTAAAAGAATATGATAACATCATAATGATAATCATATTCTTAGTCCGCAATAAGAGTTAAAGAAGATTAAGTTCCACCTGGATCTACATAATCCAAGCATCTTGTGAAAACGTTATTTATAATTATAAAGCGAGAATAGTATGTGTGGGCTGCTAGATAGGAAACATCCTGTTTGATAGGGGACATCAAGGCAGAAGATAACAGTTAACAAAATTCAGTTTCCTTCGAACCAGCGTACCATTACTGGTTTTAAGATCCATTTTTCTTCATTCCTCTAGTTCCAAGCGGATAATGACGGTTGTTTTAATCCTCCTGATCACTCTTCTGGTATACAATTTTTCTTCCTATTTAAAAAGAGCTTTACTTGTTTCAAGCTAATTTTATACATAAAAATTCAAAACAATTTCTAAGTCGTAGTCGTTTTTACATCTATCTTCTTGAAATACCATTTAGAACGAGTGCTTTGGTCAGATAATCGACATTGGTGGTGTCTGGGAGGTGAAATGTCCCCAAGGATGTTCTTGCGAGGTACAACGATTCGCTGATTTGCCTCTACAGCGTTGGATTCGGACGAGTCAAGATCAGGTATGACGGTAAGTTATTCTTTTCGTTCTCATAATTTAATTAATTTCTTCTCAACAGGCTTTGTCCAGTGATGTTGATTTAGAAATTAATTTAAACATGGATCATTCTATGATTAGTGAATTCTTGAAGGTAGCGATCTGTGTTGTAGCAGAAGATTATGAAGAACTTTTGGAAAAACTTCCATCAGATATGCAAGTAAATATTACGAGATATTGGATGTTTTTAAATTATACGTATATCGGGAAAGTTAATGTATATTTTTCTTTCAAAATCTTTCAGATTTTTACAATACTCGAATCTGGTGTGAAAGATTTTCAGATTCTCTTACAATCTACAACATTTCAGCGTTTTACAGATTTAATATCTTTAGATATACAAGGTGTAGATTATAATGAACCTGGACGAAAGTATTTGAATAGTGAACAGAGAAATCAGGGCGGGATCATTTTATCCGTTGACTCTCTCTATCCATTGGGTTTAAACCTTCTTTATTTAAATTTGGAACGAGTGAGACTAACTAGTTTGAGCCCAACAAAAAAAAACAAAGCCAATTTGGTAGTTAAACCGATGAATACGAGCGAAGAGGAAAATAGAAACAAGCAATTGCTAAATACAGGACATAGATTGATATTTTTAAGTCAACAAAATAGCGATGACAGTAATGACAAAGAAATACTCCCTTATGATATCTACAAGCAAGAAATGGAGGGCTATAGAGAAACCGTTGGGCTTTTTACTGGTTTAGGAAGTTTAACACACTTAAGAGTTTACGATTGTAATTTGCAAGATATATCATGGCATATGTTCGATGGATTGAACAGTCTTGTCTATCTTTCATTGGAGAAAAACAATTTAAAATTTATTCCAGAATTTTGTTTTTATGGTACACCTAATGTAAAAGTACTTTCACTTGCAAGCAATCAGTTATTAACACTTAAAAGCGTCGACTTGGCAGGCCTGTTAATGCTTGAAAATCTTGATTTAAGAGGTAATAATTTAACTTTCTTATCCGAGTTGTCTTTGCCTCCTTTTCCAATGCTGAAGTTAGCAGATTTCCGTGGGAATCCCTTGGATTCAGTATTTCCAAGGTAATTTTAATAGTTTCTTATAAATAAGTTAATATATGCTTAAGTATATGCTAAGAACAAATTTTTTGTTTCTAGTACCTTTGAAATTATGAATACAACGATCAAATTATTCTTGGGAGGGGAATACTCGAAACTGTATTTGCAGAAAAATTCCTTTTTGGGATTGCATCAACTTCAAGTTTTGCATCTGTACAATTTAGAGATACATGTTTTGGAACGCTTCGTATTTCAAGGAATGCGACAGTTACTACAGCTAAAAGCACGTGGAAATATTTCAAGCATAGAATTCGATGCGTTTGTGGATTTAATCCAACTGCAGGATCTTGATTTAAGTCATTGCCATATTCGTAAAATATCTATGGATGCCTTTTATGGGTTAGAACATGTTAAACGCATAGATTTATCTAACAACGAATTAGGATTTATTCCGCCTGGTCTCTTTGGAATACAACAACAAAAGGAACTTAAGGAAATCATTCTTACAAAAAATAAATTGACTATGCTTCCTCTAGATTTTTTCAAGATGTTGCGTGGCCCAAATAAACAGCAACAAGTAACAACCGTTAGATTAGATGGTAATCCATGGGATTGTACTTGTTCTATGACCACATGGAATCCTCAATTGGTAAACATAATGAGGTGTCCTTTAAATCATGTTGCGTTGGAACATAATGATAAAAATATTGTATTTTTCTTTTTCTTTAAATAGGTGAACAGATTACGAGAAACAGCACCACGTTGCTCGACTCCGAAAGGATTGCGAAACTGGGGAGTTTTCTATGCATTACGAAAAGGAGGTTTGCAATGTAGAAGTTTGAGAAGAAAACATTTGAAAAAATCTCCCACTGGAAGGAGCTTTTACGAAGACAACATCATCAGTTAGATAATTTACAAGTAATTAATATTTGTATAAAAACAAAAAGCTCAGAAACAAAGCTCAGATGTAGTAAAATTCTTAATTTTCAACTTTTTATGTTTAAAAGAATTGATTTCGTTAAATGTATGATTTTTAGCATTTGCATGATTGAACATACAATGTAATTGAGTTTGTATATAAACTTGGGCATAGTTAGAGATACATACAAGATAAAATATTTTTAATAAAAACATTAAAATATGATGGAATACAATGAGGAAGATAATCTATATACATAGTATTGTTTGCTATCAAAATAAATGAAAAAGAAAACAAATGATAAAGTGATTTCACGTACCTCTCAGAAGAGTAGCACAGGTACCTTTATATATACTTCTTATTCCTCCCTCTTTATAAAGCTGTTTTGCACAATCAATAGGTCCCTTATATTTTGGTTTTGCATCTCCTTGTTGTATCTGTAGAAGACATTTTATTCTTTCACCAGGTGTCATTATAAAGGTTGTAAAAATGCCGCTAAATGCACCAGCAGCAAATAATTGTATCGGCATTAATTGTTCATTGTCAGTCTTCCTTATTAGTTGCTTGCCAAGACCAAAACCATAGAAACTTATAGCAAATATTGGAGCTACACCGAGTAAAGGTGCACCCATACCTAAGGAAACAATTATTAATTGTAAATAATCTGGTATATAAACTGTTAAGTGTCTTTATAATTTTGCTTATAATTTTTAATTTAAACAATTAAATTAATTATCTTAATCAATGACCTATTTTATACCTTTATATAAACCACGAACTCCTTCTCTTGCTATTGTTTTCTTAGCACAATCTAGTGTTCCACTGTAAAGAGCTATTCCATTTGGGCCAGGCACAGGCATAGTTTGAAGACGAACCTGTTAACACTCATTGTTCTTTTTATAATACCTATTTATATCAATGGAAAGAATAGTTACTTTTTTTAAGGTTCTCAGTTTTAATATAGAAGAAACTTGAACAACATGTTCTATTCATTCTGGTGAAACAAAAATAAATAGTAAAAGTGTATTTCAACTGTTTATTAAATTATCATTATTTATGCCGAATGTATAGTAAAGTAAGCACTCAACCTTATAAACAATTACGATTCTTTATGCAACATTAATTGATTGTTTTACTTAACAATAATAGTGTAACCTTACTTTGATCGTATCCAAAGGATGTCCTGCGATTACAGTACATATTCCACCGAATCCTCCGCTTAGGAAGTATTTAATCGGACTTTCTTTCTCCGACATATTGATGTTACTCTATTTAGTATGGTGGACTAACAGGAACATTAATAAATCCAATGGAGTGAGCAATTATAGGTTTTCTTGTTCTTATTAAAGGCGGAACCTACAATACACAGTTCGAAGGAAGATACAGTACATACATGATACATGACAATTGAACAAACTGTTTTGCATTGAAATGGTTATTCGATGATTATTTGAAAACAACCTGGGACAGAGTTAAGGTTGCAAGGTAGATATGTAGATCGTACAGAGAAACGCGGTACATTATTACCATCGACTTATCACTTAAGTCCGTGACTCTTTTTAGTAAAATCAAATTAAAAGTACATACTTATTTTGATAACTGCATTATAATAATTGATAATATAAATTGAAGCCTGTAGTTGATCGATGCAGCTTTTGAAAATCTGTTTTCTAAATATGGCATGATTATTTCATAAGTGCCGCCAACCTGGTTTAAGCAGTGCTGCGCGTATATAGTCTACTTAGAGTGAAACATTTTAATAATGAACAGAAATGAACAGTTCCATCTTTCGAAAAATCAAAAAGATCTGCGGACGGAAAATTGACCAGCAACTTCCTATTCTTTAGGTTACATGATAAATGATTGAAACACTGCATCGAATGGCTGTGCAATGTACATAGTGTCTTCAAGATAATATGTGTCAGGGAACATGTAAATAGTATCAGGTGATTGAAATCATTAGCAATCCGATCTAGGACTTTGCGTAAATAAGTTGTCTTTTAATTTTACGTGCTCTTACATTCTTCGGTATAATATAACAATCACGCTTTTAGAAAACAACCAAGTCAACGAAATCAATTGTTTTTTTTATTTTATTCGACCTTGCTGTAATCTGCTATAAGTTTATCGCATACGTGTGATGACAGTAATTAGTTGCGTTGAACGGTGTTTACAACGGTTCGTCTTTAAGTACATTTGGTATTAAAACAAAACTCTAAACATCAAAACGTTCATTTTAAATAGTTTCAAATATTTATCCTTAAGAAAGTTCTTTTAATTCCTTGCAAAAATTTTATTACAGAAATATCCAAAATGTCTGAAAAGATTCCATCTAATCAGCCACAACCTATTGTTAAGATAGGTCATTATACGCTCGGACAAACTTTAGGTGTTGGAACGTTTGGTAAAGTAAAAAGTACGTATAACATTATTCGTGTATGTCTCCCATGAGAATATTGTTACCAAATTATTTATAATTCATACTGTTTCTACAGTTGGAGAACATGTTTTGACAAAACATAAAGTTGCTGTAAAAATACTGAATCGTCAAAAAATCAAAAGCCTCGATGTGGTGGGAAAAATTAGAAGAGAAATACAAAATTTGAAACTTTTTAGACATCCTCACATCATTAAATTGTGAGGTTGATGATCATATATATGTTAAAATATTTAATAATTGTCGGCTAAATTATATTTTTCTAATAGATATCAAGTCATAAGCACACCTACAGATATATTTATGATAATGGAATATGTGTCTGGTGGTGAACTATTCGACTATATCGTGAAACATGGGAAACTTAAAGAATATGAGGCACGAAGATTTTTTCAGCAGATCATTTCAGGAGTTGATTACTGTCATAGGCACATGATAGTTCACCGTGACCTAAAACCTGAAAATCTTCTTTTAGATCAGAATCTACATGTAAAAATAGCAGATTTCGGTATTTGGATAGAGCTGGGATTTTATTATATATTAAATAAAAGCTTTGACAAAGTACAAGACATTCAGTAACATCTCTGGAATCTGTTTAATTTATTTAATTTACTTTTCAAATAACTACGAACAAATGTCTTGTATACCATACAGAATGAATAAGGTTTATTTACATGAACTTTTATGTAACTTAAGGTTTATCAAACATGATGATGGATGGAGAGTTTTTGCGTACTTCCTGCGGTTCTCCAAACTATGCGGCACCGGAAGTAATTTCAGGAAAGCTTTATGCTGGTCCTGAAGTCGATATCTGGTCTTGCGGAATTATATTATATGCGCTGCTTTGCGGTACATTACCATTCGATGATGAACACGTACCAACACTTTTTCGTAAAATTAAATGTCGGTAGTACTAACATATGATTATTATGGTTCATTCTGTACAGGAAAACTGATACAAAAATGTTCCTTCCAGCTGGCGTTTTTCCTATTCCGGAGTACCTGAATAAATCTGTTGTAAATCTTTTGTGTCACATGTTACAAGTGGATCCTATGAAAAGGGCAACCATAGAAGATATCAAGTATAAAATATTTGCTACAATTAATTGTTACTTTCGACATTAAAATCTAGTAATGCTTCAGCTAAATATCAATTCTGTTTTAGAAAGCATGAATGGTTCCAAAAGGACTTGCCCACGTATCTGTTTCCATCACCTGTTGAACAGGACTCTTCTGTAATTAATATAGATGCGGTAAACGAAGTTTGTGACAAATTTAATGTAAAGGAAGCTGAAGTTCACTCAGCATTATTAGGTGGAGATCCGCACGATCAACTAGCAATTGCCTACCATTTGATAATAGACAATAAATTAATCGCCGACGAGGCTGCTAAAGCGGAATTAAAAGATTTCTATGTGGCTTCTAGCCCGCCCCCTGTAGCTTTTAGTCCCAATGATTCCAACAACAGCCCTCTGAGACCGCATCCGGAAAGAATAGCACGTGCGTTTGTAACAAGTCTTAAACAATACTTGATTCTCTCAACAACCTATGAAATATTATTAACTTTTAACATATTTATTTTATATTTGTAGCATTGCGAGAACGACAAAGTTCTCAAGGAAGTACGTCATCGCAAACGCAAGGTAATCGTGGCACTCCCGTAAAGCGGGCTAAATGGCACTTGGGAATTCGCTCACAGTCAAAACCTAACGACATTATGAACGAAGTTTATCGAGCTATGAAAGCTCTCAACTTTGTAAGCAGTTTTACTTGTACATAATGAAAGTTATTAATTGTTTCAATAATTCAGGACTGCTCGCTATCTTTTTCAGGAATGGAAGATCATAAATGCGTACAGCGTTCGTGTGCGTCAAAGAAATAAGATAACTGATAGATATAGCAAAATGTCGTTGCAACTTTATCAAGTTGATAGTAAAAGTTTTTTGTTAGACTTCAAATCCTTGTCCAGCGAAGAAGGAGAAGAAATAGGACGCGGTAAAGTAGTACATTAATACGAATTTGAATTTTATATTTTTTTAATGGTAAGTTTTATTATAGATCCGACACTTCCACCGCCGCAAATGACGGGTCATCACACAATGGAATTCTTTGAGATGTGTGCAGCATTAATCACACAATTGGCCCGATGAATTTGCTACAAGGATAGAAGCCACTGTTTTCCATAATTCAATATAAGTAAAAACGATGTGTTTTTTTTTATTTAATTGCAACACACACCATGCAGTTTTTAGATTAAAGGGGTCATGTTAGGACGAAACAAATGAATATCGATTCTACAAAGAACTTACACGCTAGCAAGGAATGGTCAAATAAATCCATGGGCAATTGAACAATATTTTTTTTAAACCTCATCTTTCGTTTTTAATGTCTTGTTTCATGATTTTAGACATGTCTTTTGAATGTTTTCCTCAACTAATGTAATTAATTGTAAAATATTTGTTTGTTTTTATTAGGAAAATACAACTTTAGACATCTGAGTTCATGATAAGTCGTTGTTATAGAAATATGCTTTCTTATTTTTATTGGTGTAGTAGTAAATATGTGTAATAAAATATGAAAAATAAGACGTAAGATACAATGTAATATTTGACACGAGTATATGCATACTCCTTCAAATTTAAATGTAGCACCATATGTGGGAACTTATCCCTACCGGGGTTCAATGCGCAGGCTCAGAAGGTTGTGTTCGTTGTCTGGGGTCACCAATTGTTGCCGCGTCTGTAAGAGGTCTAGTAAATTTGGTGGCGGCGAGGATTGAGGAAAAGAGAAGGAGAGCTGTCTCGTTCTGGGCCCGCAGTAAGACTTTTCTAGCGAGTCCTGTCTTAGACAGGGATAAAGGTAGGGACGGTTTCGTGGTACATATATATATATATAGAAACAGAGGCGGTCTAGGTAGCTTTCGGGAAAGGAATCCACCTATTGGCGAATGGCGGAGGTAGTCGCTATACATACGTGACAAGTGGAACATATCACGGCAAGTATTTGAAGCTCTGTTTGAGATCCGTACAGCGCCAATTGGTATAGTGGCAGAACACTTGAACTGTTAGCCAAAATCGACTGTCGGTAATGTAGCTAAAAGTTTGATCTGTCTGCCGCTGCATTAATTGAGGCTGTACGGACCCAGAACTAAATTTCACGTTTATTCCATAAGAGACGCCACTGTCTCACCTTCATCTGCGCAATGCAGGAACGCCTAAAAAGAACGCGATTCTTTTCTCCGATAGATTGCACCACCCATATATTACTACATACATACTTGGAAATATTTCAAAATGAATCTTTGAATAATCAGATTAAAACTCGAAAAATGCACTTAATGGTAAGTTAATTGCGATTTGAAAACAATCACGATGGTATAATAGATATGGAAATTAAACATCGTTTTCTATCATATTACAATTCAAATATCGCTGAGCTTTCGGATGGATACAATTTCTCGCATGTAGCCTTTTTACCGTATTCAACTCAGTAGGCCTTCGTAAAGAATAAAGACATCAACTTACAAAAACGGTAACACCGTCGCTATGTAAATTCAGTATTTCGTGATCACGAACATTAAAATTTCCAACATTGTCTCTGTAATAAATCTGTGTGGGTCGTACAACCTGTTTTTATGTTATAGGTTTTGGTAGAATGTTGGCTACCATTTTCGAAAAAATATAATTTAAGAAAGTTTATCGAGAGCAGCTCGTATATAATTATATAAGAATCTTTTTATCTGTATGGAAATAAGAAAATAAAAGAGAAGTGTCCGGAAATTAGTGTAACGTATTTAATGCAAGGGCGAAACATGGCAAAGAAGGAAGTAAGCACTTGCTTGGAACATGTCTGTATATGATCGTACCAATTGAATATGCAACTTCACACGAAACTCTTTGACAAGTGATTTGAAAAAAATTTATTCTATCGAAGAATCTAAAGGTTTTCGGAAACATGTATTTTTATGCAAAAATTAGCACATTTCCATTCTGTTCAAAGGCAGTGTCTTAAATACGATACACCAAGATATACTGCTACGACGAGAACTCTTTGGGGAGGATTGTTTATAATTTTGCTATGCGGCATTGAATAGATCCACTACGAGAACAGTGCTCTTTGATATTGCAGGATCTGTAGAAACAGAGAGGGACTTTGACTTTACACATATTCAGGATTCGAACTGGGACCTCCTTCCGTTCCAGAGAAGGGAGTTATTCGACGTGCGATCCAGGCTCTACTGCGCTTTTTTTTTTACTTTTTCCGGGTCCTTTTAACACACACGTAGAAGAGGCGCTCCCACAATTATTGATCAACAAATACAAATTCGACATCATCGATCTTGACGGATTAAATACCAATTGCGTGCAAAACAATGGCTGCTACGTTCGATCAATATGACAAGTCCAGGTAAATAACTATGCATTTTATCATTTCCGTTTGACTTCCCTTTATTAATTTAATCTTCGATATGTCTTTGAATAACATACATTGTATCCTCTGTTAACCTGTAAAATTGCATTATGACGTTCACGATACTTTTCATGAGGTTCGATTTTTAAATAACCTTCGCGACATGTAATATTTTGAAAAATATTCGATTATATTAGAAAATTTTAACTATGAAAGAAGATAATACATCAGACATCTAGTACCTTGATTTGAATCCTTCACTTATATTTCTCCAATTGGTTGTTTTATTAAATTTTTAAATAGAATAGTTATAATTCAACATTTTTTAGCTGGTACTTTGGTGCAATGTCACGTCAAGACGCCTCGGATTTACTTATGGGTGAAAAAGAAGGTGGTGTGTTTCTAGTACGTGACAGCACATCGATACAAGGAGATTTTGTACTGTGTGTACGAGAAGACAGCAAAGTTAGCCATTATATAATAAATAAAATTCAGCAGGGTGATCAAATACGTTATAGGATCGGGGACCAAATGTTTCCCGATATTCCCAACCTTTTGTCTTTTTATAAATTACATTACTTGGATACAACACCATTGATAAGGCCTGCTCCAAAAAAGACACAGAGGGTAGTAGCAAAATATGATTTTGAAGGCAACGATCCTGATGACTTGCCCTTTAGAAAAGGTTTGTTTGCTTGCTTTGCTTTTGTTTACCTACCTTTGCAAAATAATTAGCAAGTAATTTGTTGACCAAGTACAATTGATCGTAGGTGAAATTCTCACCATAATTTCCAAAGATGAAGAACAGTGGTGGACTGCCAGGAACAGTCTTGGTCAAACTGGATCGGTTCCAGTTCCATATGTTCAGAAATACGAAGAGGATAATCACTCGATTGTCGAGAATAATTCACGCCCAGAAAGCGGAGGTAGTTCAACTGTGAATTCGAATCCTGTACAAGTTACTGGTTCACAAATGCCTTACCCTGAAAGTGGACAAGGGACCACCCGTAGATCAAATATTCAGCGAACATTACCTGCGTTTGCTAAAGTAAAACAAGCGAGGGTGCCAAACGCGTACGATAAAACGGCCCTAAAATTAGAAGTCGGCGATGTGATAAAAGTAACAAAAACTAATATGAACGGCCAATGGGAAGGTGAACTCCACGGTAAAATTGGACACTTCCCATTCACGCATGTTGAATTTGTAGACAACGAGACTGGAGAAGACAATCAGGAGATTTAACGGAAGTCTTCCAAGTGTAACAAGCAATGAAATTAACTTGGAGAATTCTATATTGACAATTTAGTTTTACATTAGCAGTTTTCCTATGTACCGGTACATAGAAACAGTCTGTTTTACTAACTAAAATTTTCCTGAGTTTAAGAAAACTATTGAAAAACAGCATACTTTTAGCACACTCCAGACCAGAGCCAAGATATTCTATTTAAATCTATGATAGACTTTAAATATCACAGTGATACATTTTGTGCAATGCGTATCAAAATGACTGCTTTCTTAAGAATTATTTCTTCAGCGAACACAGAAAAATACAGTATTGTTATAAACAATCCTTTATGTTTTTATATCGATGCGTGAATAATTTAGATAAAATACATCCAAAACAAGGTGAAATAATAACATCTGTCTATATTTTTTAGTCATAACTATCACTTGTTAATGTAACTCACAAAACGTTTTCTAAGCTTCCCTTTATCGAAGCTAATAATTTCCTTCAATTTCTCTAGTCAAAACAGCGATACTAAGAGAATTATATGGCGGAGTCATGTATCAACACCGTTCGTTTAGAAGTTACAAAAATATTTGTTCCCTTTATGCATATTTTGTACCGGTACATATTGTGCTGCTTAGCCATAGGTTGTGCCACGGATGGAGCAACATTTTCTACTAAAATATTCTATTTAATGATGGAACTGTTAACCACATTACGATTGTAATTATACATGAATCACACTAAACTATATATTAATTACATAATTATGTAAGTTGCGATTATCATATAAGTTAAAAGAACAGGAACTACGAGTTTAAGTTTACAAATGGATCGTATTACCATCATGTCTGTAAGTTATGCGAATTACTTGTTAATATGTAATTATAGAGATTAAGCATATTAGTTTTGTAAAAATAGTAGCAACTTTAAAGTTCCGCTTAACGTTATATACATTGACTCTATTGTAATCATAGTCATAAATGAGTTAATCTAAATTATATATTTTGATATATAATTATGTAAGTCAACGTTATAGTGATTTCTTTCATGATAATGCATCTCAAAGGTTTCATTAAGATTTTCTTTAAGGACAGAATTAGTATAAATGCAGTTATGTATGTATAAATACATTTTAATATATATTTACATATTATTATACATTTGTATAAATTGTAATTTTATCTTACAGTTTAATCGATCGTCTTTCTAATATTTTTATATATATATAAAAGGAAACAAATTAGCAACTTTAAAGTTCTGCTCCGAATGGAATGTATTAATCGCGTTTCAATATAATATTATATATAAGCTGTATGTACATTGTGTATAACTGTGCAGTAATAATTTAAATATTCTGCAGTTTTACAGATATTTAGAAACTGCAGTGTACCACTTTTCATCCATACACGGCAGTATTCCTATTTTAAACACGTCAATTATATTTTCGATAATCTTGATTCCGACGGTACTAAAGCTTTGGGAAATTATTGAAATGAATTAGATTTGCACAAGGAATTCTAGTTATATAATTTTTTAAGCTAAAATTGAGGACAGTCCCTAAATGATTACAGTTTATTTAATTGAACGAAATTTCAAATGCAATGTACATTTCGTATAAATTTATCAATTTATATCATGAACTGATCAAGAATTTGAATCAGAAAAAGTGCGGGAAAATACGTCGACGGAGTGAGTAGCAAAATTACACGAGTGTTCGCACAAAAATTTGTAACATTTTTATACAATTTATACTCTGATTTTGAAAAATGTAGAAAACAAAAATGTAATAAAGGGATGCCCAAAATTGAAGAAAATAACATGTACTTTGTGTATTTATTTTAAAAAATATTTCAAGATCACAATACAATTGTTTTATTACGATATCTGATTTACTTAAAAAAGACTATGCATATAAGTTCAGAATATTATATTAATTAATATGGCCCTGCTACAATAAAATTCTCAACTTTCTATAACGTAATAGACGTTATACATATAGTACAGTTTGTTCCATAAGTTCACAAATAATTCCACCAATGAAAATGAAGTAGAATCGAGAGACACGTCATACCCGTTTCATTGCTCCATTCTACCGCCATGGGCCTTCATAATTTCTTCCCGCCAAATTCCATTTTTACGAGGCGCCAACAAACAAGTGGTGAGACTGGGTGAAACTGTGAGTAACTGTTAGAATAGCGGTGACCAGCGGTGACAGCGGCAATAGCTAGTAATGAGTAAGTCTAGTGAGCTGTTACGATTTATTTCTAACTGTTATTAATATCAATGTATTGCACTATTCCTTCAGGTTCGTATATCGTTTATGAGCGAACATTCAGATACTTCAAGTAACCGAGATTTTCTTCTCGTCATTATTTAATTCTGAAGGGACTTATAAAAAATGTACGTTAAAGTGAGAACGATTGATGGTAAACAGGAAGCAATATTGACCATTTCGAAACTGACGGAGGTAGAAGATTTTAAAGTAAGTATTATTTCGCCTTGTGCAAACAACTAGAAAATCATTCTTTAAAAAATGAGTCGGAAATGTTGAAATTTTTCGAGTATGTCATGTTCTTAGAATTTTGTTAGTTTCATTACGTTAATGTTACTATTTTGTAACATCTTGAAACATCAACATTTTCCTATAGGTACAAACATGTCCATACATGTTAATCTCTGATATGTTGTTTTCAGTGCGAAATAGAAAAAGAATTGAATGTGAAAGCTGATTTACAAAGATTATTTTTTCGTGGAAAACAATTAGAAAATGGTTACAAACTGTATGATTATAATGTGAATTTGAACGATGTGATTCAGTTGATGATCAGAGTAAATGTCGACGAAGTAGAAGCAGAACCTACCTCTAGTAGTACCAATGTATCTACTAACTCAGATTATAAGGAAGCTGTAGAGAATTCTAGCGAGGACGAAGGACTTGTCGAAGCTGAAAGTTTATATTACAAAATTGGAGATGCCGTGGATTGTCTCGATCAAACTTACGGAGCCTGGTTCGAGGCAATTATACAAAAAATTTTTCAGAAAGGAGACAAGCTATTTTATAATGTAAAATGGGAATTTGATGATAAAGCTCCACCTTTCAATGCATCGGAAACATCGATAAGACCACGTGCTAGACATCTTTTGGATTTTGGGACTTTAAAAATAGGTCAGAAAGTAATGGTTAATTATAATGTCGACGATCCGAAAGAAATAGGTTTATGGTACGACTTTTTAATATCAAAAGCAGAGAAGAAAAGAAGAGTACAAACGCTTCTTGGAACTTTACATATTGGAAGGTAAACAATTTTATACACTTGTAATACAGTACTTGCAAACCTGATTAGCTTCTATACAGACAATTTGATTTCATTCGAACAGGGATCAACTTCTTGAAAATCGCAAAGTAAATCCCAAAGGTGAAATTTTTGCAATAGAGGAACCAAAACTTCTTAAAGAAAGAACCCCCGAAGAAGAACAACAAATGATTAGTAATGGTAAACGAAGACGTGTGCAAGCTACTTGTAATGCATGCTCGGATAATCCTCGTAAAAAGTGTAGGGAATGCGGTTGCAGAATCTGTGCTGGAAAAGAGGATGAACACAATCTTTTATTGTGCGACGAATGTAACTCTGCATATCATCTAGGATGTTTGACTCCTCCATTAACTTCTATACCAGAGGAAGATTATTGGTACTGTCCGGAATGTAAAAATGACGAAAACGAGATTGTGAAGGTTATTCATAATATATTTTAGTATTTTAGTATTATTTACGATCGTAGTAATAAATAATCCTTTTTTAAAGGCAGGCGATAAACTCAAGCAAACGAAAAAGAAAACGAACGAAAATGCCAATAGTAAACGGGATTGGGGTAAAGGAATGGCGTGCGTGGGAAGGACAAAGGAATGTAGTATTGTTCCTCCTAACCACCGCGGACCTGTTCCAGGGGTAGAAGTTGGAATGTGTTGGATGTACAGAGTACAGGTAATTAAAAGTTCGGATCACTTTTCAATATCAATGAGACAAGCTAAATGTTCTGAAATGTTCGAATTTCTAGGTGTCTGAAGTTGGAATACACAGACCGCACATAGCTGGAATTCACGGGCGAGAAACAGATTGTGCATATTCTATTGTATTGTCTGGTGGATACGAGGATGATATAGATAATGGTGATGAATTTATGTATACCGGTTCTGGAGGAAGAGATTTATCAGGTAAGCGGCGACTCGTTTTTGACTTTCATTTACTGAATCTTCATTAATTATTATTCGTATCCATGTAGGCAACAAAAGAACGGCGGAACAAAGTTGCGATCAAACATTGACTAGAATGAATAAAGCGTTAGCCATAAATTGTAATGCCAAGCTGAATGCAACAGTTGGCGCTACAGCCGAAGATTGGAGGGGTGGTATACCCGTTAGAGTAGTCAGAAATTTTAAACTTGCTAAACACAGTAAATATGCACCCGAAGAAGGAAATAGGTACAGAAATATTACTCGTAATTCATTCTTCATACGTATGTGTTAGTGTTTTATCGTTATACATAATATAGTATTTTGTCTTAGATACGATGGAATTTACAAGGTAGTCAAGTATTATCCGGATACGGGTAAAAGTGGTTTTCGGGTGTGGAGATACTTGTTAAGACGGGACGATCCAGCACCCGCCCCATGGACCACGGAGGGTAAAGCACGAATAACTGCACTTGGTTTCAAACCTATGTATCCGGATGGGTACTTGGAAGCAATGGCAAAGAATAAGACGAGCAAAAAACGAAACGAGATGACGGAGGGGATAGACAAGTTGATTGCTTCGGAAAAGCAAGGACCACCAAAGAAAAAGCAAAAGCGCGAAGTTTATGAAATAGAAACGGAAGTACTGAAATTTGTTGATGAAGATCAAGGGAATGCGAAATTGTGGGATGAATGTCGCCGAGCATTGGCGGATGGGAAAGCTGCGTTTCTGCAACGAGTATCAGAAAGGTACTGTAGATAACGATTGGTAACAACCAATACATACACATACACATGTTTCTTTCTGGATAGTTCGATTCTTAATTCTTCTATTTCAGGTTTACCTGTTCCTGCTGTTTGGAATTGGTGTTTAATCCAGTAACAACTTCTTGCGCCCATAATATTTGTCTGAATTGTTTAAAGCGCAGCTTTTCGTCTGGCATACGTCGTTGTCCATCGTGCCGACATTTACTAGACAAAAATTATAAGATGGAAGTTAATCAATCTCTGTCGTCTGCTTTGTTGTTACTTTACCCAGGCTACGAGGGTGGTAGATAACATTCGCCTTCGATGAAACTAAAATTATTTCTAGGGTACAAACAACGGTCCGCTTAGACTGTATTAAATAATTTTTTAGCTAAAAATCATATCTTCGTAATGAACTGTGGTGCCGATCTACAAGACATTCATTATAATATTACATACGTATGTGTGTGCCCATACAGGAGTAGGGTGAATAATACGTTTTACATTTGGCTGGTACAAAAATATTGTTTACATAATCGATTGAGATAATTGTAGCTAATTTTATTATTATCGAACATTTGTGCTGTAGAGGAATTTACTGATAATAGTAATATCAGGATAAGAATGAAATTTTTTTTATCGGGAAAATATGAATTTGTAAAGAGCGAAAGATAAATCATTGTGGTACTTATTTTTTATATAAATCATTGGTTTATACTACTTTTTATCGTGTGTTTCTGTGTGGTATAGTCTTTATATATTGACTGAACTACTGTTAAATTATCTATACATCTTATACACAGTCATACATAATAATGTGTTCAAATTGTTTCCAATTGTAACAATTCTAGAGTATAAGTCGGACGAATCAATTTATTTTCTACCGTATGTTATATAATTTGAAAGGAAAACAATGTTGGGGTGGCAGAACGCTGAAATCGGTAGGTAAATTACCCAATTACATTTGCAGATGGCATTTACTCTGTTGGTAATTATGTTTAGAAGTTTAAGCGTTCTCCAACTACGTGTAATGGCTCTTCTTCTCTTTTTGAAAGAAACGCGGCAAATTTGAAATTTTTTTGTGGTAAAAATCTATGTACAATGATCACATAAGTTATAATTTGTTTAAAAAAATGTATCAAATAAAACACCCTGTTTTGGGGAAGATATCTTGTAACGATTGCAAATTCTTGCTGGGTGGATGTGTCTGAAATTTCAGGCTGATCTTGGTTCTTTTTCAATGGATTCAAAGGAAGCCTCGCGACGGCACAAGGGAAAGCGAGACTCGTCCTTAGGCCCGCCCCTATTCTCCAACTTCCAATACTACGCTCTGCTTCACCACATCGCTACACTACTTCCCATCGATTCGTGCTATCCCACTCGTTCTCCGTACGTCGCTCTCTCTCTGTCACACGATTCGACAAGCGTGTGTGTGCGACTGTTTCGGCCAATAGAGTTCTCTAGTCGAAAATACATGCGAGACTAGGAGGTACGCTCCGTCTTTGACCAATCGAAAACTCGCTTTGTTCCCAGCATCGTCGCATTTCTACCAAGGTAAACAGAAGGCGAACTTGAAATAAAAAGGTAGCTTACACGTGCATGCATTGACGCGCTGAAAAATGGCGTCCATAACTGCGACCTAACTGCGTTCCTATCGCGCGACTCTTGTCAAAGGATGTCTATAATAGTCATTGTTCCATAGAAGCCGTTGGAGCCTTCCCTAATCTTCTCGGAAATTCTTGTAACGGACGCGTATGTATTACAATTTCGTGTTTTCACTGTTTCACCAGAATTTCGTGAAATTTGTCGCTCAGAGGGTAGATAAAAGTTTTCGGAATAAATTTTGTCGATGGGATACGAATGAATGTGAGGGCATCATTGTATACGTGTTATATTGAAATATATATAATGACAATATTTATATGCTACGGAAATTTGCATAAATTACGGAAGACACGGATTTTTATCTTACATCGTAAAATCACATAAACATTAAATACCGTTTAATGTTTTCTTTGTCATGGAAGAGTTCTTGACTATTTTTTATCGCGTTGTCGACACTCGATCACAATACCTACTCGCGTAGTACATGCGTTTAAAAGTGGAAACAGATCGAGTCACCGTGTATCGGCGCATCCTACATTATGTGTCTCCGATGACTCGTGCGCAGAGACATGCCGTTCGCGTTCGCCAAAAGAAGACACATTCCTGCTTCTGCTATAATCGCGACCAATAATCGACCATTGTCCGAAAACGTCGTCTTTGGTCAATAGTCGACTACCACCTACGATCATGGGAGGAACAGCGGACTATGGCAGAAATGGGTACGCAAACGCGGGGCGCGCATTCTTTTGGCGAACGCGCTCGGCGGTACTTTTACCGAAATGATTTTGTTTTTTTCTTTTTTCGCAAATATTCAACGAAAGCGCATCGAGAAATTCGGACCGACCGCAACGCGACGATTGGCGCGACCGATGTTCGCACGCAGTCGGATCGGTTCAATTCGGCAAATAATATTCCCGTGGTATGTATTCCGGTTTCGGACTGCTCGGTTCAATTCCAAGCAGTTCCCCCATGAACGCGATGTAGGTGATCGCCAAACGTAGAGTTTCGATTCTTGACAGCCGTTTCTCGTACGCGAATGTCGGTACCTGAATAAGAAACCAATAGAAATAGTTGCTGTTACAGTTGGCGACGGAAAAAGAAGCCGGTCGACGGAAGAATCGATTTCAGAGGGACCAGCGCGTTCCAAGGAAGGATCGAGGAAAATTGCGAGCGCGAAGCGACGGGAACTCACTTTTCTGCGGAGTTTGTCAAATGCTTCGTTCAAATTGAACATTCTTCGTCTCTCACGAATATTTGCGGCTCTCCTCTGCGAAACGGTCGCCACTCGACGCCTCGGTTTCTTCGTGGTGGAAGATGGAAGATTCGGAGATCTCCCGTTCGACGTGTATCGACTGAAATCGAGCGAATTTTAGTAAGTACCCGACAAAACTCGGCATTGTATGTTCTATATGTGCACGTGCTATGCAATTGACTATTTGAAATTCTATTCAGAGTCGAGCCAAGGTACCCGAACAGCGAATGGAATACGAGAGTTTGAAAGTCGTACTCGAAGCTTTTCGATTGAAAAAAGGAGAGCACGCGCAGGTAGTTTTTCCGACAATTATGATTACCTTTGATGCAATAATGCGCACGGTTGTCTATACAGTCCGTGATCGTTGACGTGGGAATGCGAAGGCGGTGGTGCTTGATACAAAACAGAACTATCCCACATAGGGTAGCTGCCGAGTTCGCCGCTCACGTATTGCGACATGTCCGCTGTAATCACCTATTTCATTTACTCCTATTTATTCTTGTGTACGGCAAGGATTGTTCTTCCAACGGAACAATTCCATTGAAGGAACAGATTTCGTCGAATTAACGGAGGGTGGATCGTTGCGATTACCATTTACAACCGACCGAATCGATAGTTCTCAGTTTGGTCAACAGGTTCCGATTTCTACTCTAGGGTGCAAATATCTGATCGATCGCGTTTAGGATCGTATCTTTCGGCTAAGAAAGACCAGCAAGATCGAAACGTAATTATCATTCGATGATCGAAGGACTCTTGGTGATACGGATAGAGGAACTTTTGCCGAGCCGTTAGTCGCGGTATCTTGAAATCGTGAATTCGAACATGCAATCGTAGGTATGTGTGAATGAATCGTCGAAAGATGATACTCACTGGTGCTTGATTTCCATTGATCTCCCACAGCGGTTCGGTGTAGCTCATATCCCGCGTTCTGTCCAGCAGCGGCGAGCAAGCCCAGGGCGCAGCTCGAATCTTCTCGACGAACGAAAATCAAAAGAAAAGGCGTTTGCCGTCGCGAACGTTGGCGTTGGAAACAATTGCTCGTCACCCAGGACAAGTGTCACCTTCGATCCGAGGATGTCGAAGCAACCTTTGACCAGAGCTTATCGGGCTCCTAAACGTTTGAACCCGCCCCCTTGTGTACGCCACCCTACGCAGCCACGTTTATTCACTGTTCTCGGACGCTTGCGCGATGGTCCCGCGCTCCCATTCGGCGAACTCACCCCTGTCTATGTTTCAGAAATGATCGCGATTGGCCGAGGGGGCAGGGAGCAGGCGGGGCCTGTGGGAAACCATTGTTGCTCTTCTCTCCTGTTCGACGCGCGGTCGGGGTTCGCAGCGGTAATATCCGAATTCGCTATATTCGGGATTATCGACCGTGGTATTTTAAAGATGGACAAACTATTCCTTTGACGTTCTTCGTTCGTCGGCATGCCATCTCCTCCTGGTACCGTGCTTTCTTTATTCCTTCTATTTTATCGATTTCTGGCAAACATTTCTTGGCTCTACGACGCTCGGATCCGTTGCCCGTCTACCCGTGTCTCTCGAGGCACAGAACCATCGCGGGCCCCGCAGAGACTAATTACCATTTTCTTTTTTTCTTTTACAACACAAACGTGCTAATCGGCGAGATCTTACAATCTCGACAATTATGAAACAAAGGATTTGGAATCGTTGTTTTGCTTAATCTGGTTCATCTTTATTAATCGGTTGCTATTCATTCTCGAATGTCCTGCTGGGAACAATTTCGTCGACAATTTCATCCGAAACGAGTCTTCTTCGTTACTCTTCTTTTCCATCCCTTTCTGTTTCGTTTCACTGTGCCGCATTACCGCATGCCGTATCTCGTATGCCACGTGTCGTCAACGGAGGGCAATCGTCCGATAAAGTTTATTCTATTATCGCGTCTTACACTTCAGTCATTATACTTTATATTTAACTTGGTTCGGTGCACGGGTTCGTGTAAAACCTGTATCACGGATCACAGCCATCTTTTCTAGATATTACACAATTTCGCGTCCAGCAAAATACATGTATCCATTATCCGTTATTATGTGTATACGGGTTACGCAAATCCAAATTTGTTCAATCTGTACGTATAAGGTATCGTCACGTAATCTCGAATACCGATAAGCGGTTGCTATTAATAGCTGTAACTACCGAAACCGCGGTGGTAAACGCGGTGGAAATACGGGCGATATACAGTCGAACAGACAGCAAAAAGGCGACACGGGCTACCCTAATTTGCGACTGTTAGTTAGTTTAATCTTAAATCAAATGTCGAAACTCGGGGGCAGATTTGCATTGGTCGAAATTCTTTTATTTGTACATTACCGATTCGTTTCGTTGGACAGGCTACAGGCTACGATGATCTATAAAAGGTATTGAAACCGATCGGCTTTATAGTTGGGTAATTCCAGCGTTAATTACCTAGCGTTCCAATAATATTTTTCCGGGGAGAGTCGGTGTTGTTGTCTTTATCTCCGACGAATGTCGATTTCAAGACAAATTGGTCCATTTATATTGAGCCCCGCAGCGGCCGTAGCCGAAAAGGTTGTAATTTGTACGGTCTCTCTCTGTTAGAAGGGTAGCATATTGTTGAGCGGAGGGTGGTCTCCCCCAAAAATTAATTAAATAGATATTAGCCGATTCACTTGACGCGAGAGTCTTTTTCCCTTCGGACGTGTCTAAACATCGCGCGGAATATCAACGTGTCGAATCCTATTGTGTCACTCCGGCTGGAGAGACCGTGCCGGGGGGTGCGTAAACTTATTAATATTCGGCCACGAAAAGTCATTTTAACGGGATCATCCCCTGCTCTTGTCATTCCCTGCTGCTGTCGCGTCGCTCCGTTATTCGAAATTACAATCACCCTACGAATTTTCATAGAGCAGAGATTATTCGAGTACTCTTTCATCCTC
Organism: Augochlora pura; assembly: GCF_028453695.1. NCBI lineage: Eukaryota > Metazoa > Arthropoda > Insecta > Hymenoptera > Halictidae > Augochlora > Augochlora pura. The sequence continues at coordinate 26,818,234 of NC_135775.1, read as the reverse complement.
GGTACCCTCTTTGTCCTTTCTATCATTCCTATTCGTTCTAATCATCCTGTTTACCCGTTACCGTTGTTCTTTCTATTCCGCGGAAGAATAATTCTAATCGAACAAGATTCGAGGATTCGCCGTGTTACACGGGAACTGGAATCGTCCAGTTTGGCCGCAATTATAATTAGTCGGAGCTTAGTACCACCGGAACGTATGCTTGGCAGCTGCAAAGAAAAACGTCAAACGTGGTGCGACGTTAATCGGGCATGTGCTGTATTCTACGGAATCTGTACTCTGTAGGTGTCCGTATCCGCTGAACGCATCGGCGTATCTTTAATTCGAGCCTAGTAATATGCACTGTAGGTATACACTGTATCCATAACTGCAAGCTGACGCTTCGGATCGATGCCTCGAGCGTCGGCGCTGAAATGTTTCATCGCTGGATTTCGTAGCTTTTCGAGAATTTCAATGGAAGCTACTCTAGAACAAGGCTATCGAAACAAACATTATTATTACTGTTACTATTATCATTGCTAACGCTGTTGCGGTTGTTGTTGCTATAATTATAGAAAACAGGTGAAGTAGTACGAAATTATTCGAAAAAGCGTTCCTTGAAATTAAAAAGCGCGACGCGATCAAGGGATTGTTTAAACAGATTGTCCACGGCCTACGATCTGGGAGATAATCTTCCAAAGTCTCCCAGACTTAGGCGCGTTACTTTTGAAATAATTATTCGAATGATTCGAATCCGCTTGATCGATCGATCTAAATCGGTCGGTCGGTCGGTCGTCCGTTTGGTCTACCGATCCCAGACTAATTCGCTAAATAATCGGAGCAATAACACGTTCAAGAACGTACGAAATCGGAACAGCGACGATCCCCTTAGGCCTTCGGCCTGAGGGTGCACGTGTTCGTCCGATCTAATTCTGATGCGACCCTAACAATGGACGAGCCCCCGATTCCGCAACGGGGTCATACGAAAGTGTGAGCAGAAGTTAAGCAATTTCGTCACAGGGGTTTCCACCTTTTGCAATGGTTCCTAGCTTATTACGCAAATTTGTCACGGGATCCCGCTGCATTAGGGAAACGTTTCCACTAAAAACTTGTGTGCGTCGCGACACGTTCGTTTCACCGTACGCGCGTATGTCGTGAGATTGAACAATTTCAGTATGCACAAATTCATTTCGAATTAGCACAACGATACACGGAAATTATACTCGTTGACGTCCGTGCCAATATTACTATCACTTTCACGCTCTCTCAAGCTTCTTTTTTCGCGAGCAGTATCTCTGTTACAATGAAACGATGGTGGAAGCTGTAAAAATGAAAACGATTATTTCATTCTTGACGATTTATTTATTTTACACTGACTGTATGTGCTTTAAACATCTATGAGACGTAATTCGTTACACTAGAATCTCATCGAAACCCAGTACATACGAACGATGTAACATCAATTTCTAAATGAATTGGACGTGCTTTGCGAGAAACTGGAATACATAGTACTTTTTGGTCGAATTTTCTAACATTGGAAATTTGAACGATACTTTGAAAGCATGTAGAACGTATAATTGTTGATCTGCCAATTGCAATTCCAATATTAAAAACACCAGTCGCATATTCGAGGGAACATTTATCTTGTATGTTTGCCAGTTCGATTGATTAAGGCTTATGATTATGGTATTGGCCAAATGCACGGAAATAAGGTCGTTCGAAGCATACAGTGAAATTCGTGCAGTGAAATGTAAAGCCGGCCACTGAAGGACCCCCCCCCCCCCCCCCCCCCCCCCCCCCCCCCCCCCCCCGCCAATTAATTGAAATGCTTTAGATTCCGTGACGGTACGGTATATATTCAGGCTCCATTTATAGTTATCTCTTTCCTGCTCAAACTAAACTATATTTTCGAACCCCATTTTGAAGATCTTCCATTTCCATTTCCATTTCCATTTCCATTTCCATTTCCCAGAATCGTTGGGGATATACAATGTAGATGCAGTCGAGTCAATTTTTCAAAGCACATTAAATATTTGACCGCGTCGAGACAACAATTGTCAGGATAACATAATAAATCTCTGCAACTTTCAACTTGCCGTATCTCCTCTGATAACAAGCTTGTTCGACACATTCATAAGAAAAATAGCATATACAAATATACATATATGTATGTATGTATATGTATAAACACGTACGTATCTTCTATTTACACCGAAACGAATGTTAGATTGTTACAGAGCTATTACAAAACTTTGTACTTATTAGTGTGTTTGTACATTTGCAATAATCTATCAATAGTGGGATATACATAAATTTAGTTCAATAGAAAATTAATAATAAACCAATTGTTGCAAACTATAAAATACTGTGAATGGCTTCTTCAAGTCTTTGCTATGGTCACGCAAATTTGGTGTATCCTAATTGTTTGGAATTATGAGGAAAACGTTAACAATACCTGCTTAAGTAAGTAACAAGAACTCGTTGATCGTCCAACTCGCCGAGTTTAAGTCATTACCTTCGCCTCAATTTCACGTTTGATCGTACAAACATTTCTTTTCGATAAACAATTTCATTTCATCCTATGCAATACGTATGCAGAAACATAAGTTAAAGAAAATCAATTTCCTAATACTTCACATTAATTTATAAGTACGAGAATGGAATTACCCCCTTTATACGAGGAGGTACTAACGGATTACAGCTACTTAATTTGTCTGAATATTTCCTTTGCAATCGGCAATCGTAACAATAGGTGCTATTATTTCTTCGGAAAGTACATCTATGCATTCTTATTCAGGAAAGAAAAGTTAAAGGAACACGGATAGGAATACAAGTATTGTACAATAAGCGTAGAGCAACGTTCATCATATAAGAACACTAAAAAATATGAATCTTCCTCTCTTTCACTATAAAATGCGGAAGCTGTATATAGCGTATCTGAATTGTTGTTTATCCATTCATTAGACGTGTAATAGAAATTTGATCTTGTGGACTTTGTTTATGTTTGTAAGCAACACAACCGTGTATGCAAAAATTACGTCTTCTAGTATAGTTGTCCGTCTACCAAAATAGTATATTCTACTATTAATACACCAGTTTCGAACGAGGTAATAGTATGCTATTCTTAGTTATTCTCTGTTTTCTTCATGGACATTGAAACCTATAGTCACGCTGGAGCTATTCGTTAAGCTGCTTGTCACGGTTAGTATAGACTCTTCTTCGCTCGTCAAGGGTCCGGAAGGGGGCTTCGCGTCGAGCAAAATCTGTTTCCATTCTTCCAAATTCTTATCCGCCATGTTCGACAACGAGCTCAGTTTCGACATGCATTTGTAACTCCGATTCGCCTCGGTACTTGGAACGATAACTTCTGGAGTCGAAACGCTCTGCGACCGAGAGAAATTCTTTCTCTTGTAACTGTTCGACGAAGAAGTCTTTTCTGCGCCGGTGTCCCTGCTTCTCTGAGCTCTATCGGTATTCGAGAATTCAGTTTTCTGAGAGGTAGATGGCTTCGCTTTGTCGAAAACGTCCGGCTCCTTGATCCTGACATCTTCGTCCACTATGTCCATGCTTTCAACTAAAAACCTAAAGAAAAAAAAAACAAACATGTAACAAACGAAATTCTACGCGCATAGTTTACTCGATTGTTGTTCGAGTTCACTTTTCTGGACGATATTCACACCTTCCAATCTTTTTGCAGCTGGTGCTAGGTTTTGACCGTGACTTTTCCTGTTGCTCAAATATTCGCTTAACGTCCTGCTTCTTTTGCTCTTCGGTTTGCTTCAACGTTATCGTACGCTCCTCGTCATCGTCCATATTGTCGATAGGGAGATCATCGGTTCGTATCATTCTCTGTAGATTGCTACCAAAGCTGGTTCCAAAAGCGCACTTTCGTATCTGTCCATCCTCGTTGCTATAATAGTCTGTGTACGATACGCTGCCGCGACTCTCCCTATGCTCTTGATCAATGTTCATGCAAAAGTCGTTGAAATCTACGTCCAGACAAGGAGTCGTTGGATATTTAGGGCCTGTGTTAAGCGATTGCGCTCTAGAAGAAAATAATCCTTGTACAACTTTACTGTTATACAAATTTTATCCATAAATCGTGATTTTTAAATAGCAAATTGACGAGTACTTTTAAAGAAAGTAGAGTAAACGAGTACCTGGATACCCAATTGGGTAATTGAGAACCATGTCTAGACACTTACCCTTCGTTGCTGATTAAACTTATAGACATGCTGCATTCTCCCGTGGAAGTTGGAGCTGGAGATGACGGTTCCGATGATACGAACGACTGTGGTTCGCTACTCCAACCAGTACCTGATAGTTACACGCGGTACGATTGGATCGTGTTAACATGTATCGTGTGCTGAACTACAATTAAATGTACTCACTGTTTGGACTGGTTGGCGACAGTTGGTTCCTTATGTCGCATGGTTCTCCATCATTCGAAGACTTGTATTGTATAGGAGCTGCGGTAATGTATCTACGAGAAAATCAATCGATGCATACGACTGGACTGCGGAGCTTCGTGTTACATAAAAATCATTTGCATCAGTTGCAATTATACATGTATAGGAACCGGAAATAGAAAGTTGTTCCTTTCCGCGATAATTTGCTAAATTTTGTTGTAAATGCATAAAATTTAGATATCCCGCGACGAGGTATATAGATACGTGTCGCGAGATGATAACGATATCTTTGATCCTAATTCGATAAAAGAAAAAGTAAACGCAATCCATTATAAGAAACACAAATAATTTGAATACTCACAAAGGTGGCTTATTTAATTTTCTCTTATGATACCTGACAGCTTCCAAGTCGGAAGAGTGGTACTCGCAATTGATTCCTCCGACACTGAGACTGGGATTAACGGACTCGTGAGTGGATCCACCGGGTGATGGATATTTCGGCGGTGACGAGGCAGGCGTGCGAAATAGAGGAGCTGTGGTCATCATTTCTAAAAAGGAGTCCAACTGACGAAGAGACAACGCATTGTGAAGCGTCTCCAATGGTCTTATAGGTGGCACACCACCGAAACCTTCTATCGCTGTTTAGAACAGAATCGAATAGCACTAATTATCGGAACAAGCACGCTTCAATCAATAAGTTTAAAACGTAGATTTTCTAATTACAGATCGCACGACTAACCGGCAACAGCGGATGCATGGGGTGGCACCATGTCCTTCAAATTTGGAGCACTCGAGGATCCACTGATAACCGCGGTGCTGAAGAGACTGTTGGCCGATCCTGTTAGCTTCTTGTTGATGTTGTAGCCCAACAGCTTGAAATAACTCATCTGTCCGGAGATACTGTGACGGTGGCGCCTTGCTGTGCAGGTAGGGTCAGGTTGAATGATCGAAGGTCGTGTGTCTGGAGACGAGAAGGATCTTTGAGGCTGGAGTCGGGAAAACGGTACACGTGGACACTTGGAACGATGGTTAGAATCGCGCGGAGGGGTATCATGATCACCATGAATATCGCTACCGTGCACAGAGGACGAATGGCAAAGCGTACTAACACGGTCAGGTACATCTACTAGGCTACTGCCCCATTGGAGAGTCACATTTGTACAAGACCAACATTTGCGTACCAAGGAACAATTGGCTGAGAAATTCTCCATCGAGCAAACCGAATCATCGAGCAGAAAGTTATTTAAATTGGGACACGACATAGTTCCAATTGATCGACGAACGTTCTCAAAAGCAGAGCCACCACCGCACGTTCTCCTAACAGCTTCCTTGTCGAACCTCCACTTCTGTCTTCTCTTGAACAAGGGATGTTTACGCGTGGAAAGTTCACCGGCCACTAACATGGAACAATTAAAAGATGTTGGATTGGATTGTCCTTGTTGCGGCTCGGTGCACCAGCCTAGTTTCGTATAGCTGTCGTTGGAGGAGATGCTACAAGAGGAGCAATTTGATTCGCCCTGATACAGGTTGCTCGAATAGCAAGAGCAGTTAAAGAACTTGTGAGACAATGAACGAGCAAAGTATGTATCAAAATTCGAACGTTCCATGGGTGGCAGGTCCTTACTTCTCAAGATCAGCTCTGACACGTTACAATTGTAGCAGAGACACCTGGGTAAATAGGGAGACAACGAACGAGACCGTTTGCCGAGCTGGACCTGAGCTCTCGCTGTCCCTGTGATCCTTTCACGATGGGACAACAAACGAGAAGACTTTGTCAACGAACTGTTACACGAGCCAGACCTTATAGAACTGGTCAACTCGCAAGCCATACATGGGAGAATTGTATCTATGTGGGAACGACCGTGTTTCTTACTTTGAAAACGTAGACGAGAATCAGCCTCTTCGGGATTGTTATCGAGACATGTCGGGAGACGAATCGTGGGGACCGGGACCACGATATTCGTGATATCCGGGGCTCTGCTGTTCGGTGAAACTAGAGGGGTATTGTGTAAAGTCACCAAAGGTGTCGAAGTGGAGGTTTCGATTGGAGGAACAGGTAACTCCGGTGAGCTGTAGGAGTGCGGCAAAGCGAACTTTCCCATAGGCGGTACATAGAGCAAAGCCTGGCTAGACATCTCTACGCGGCACTTTATCCCATGCTTGTTCTCTGTGTATTTGCGCGCGGACGCGCATGTGTGTGCGTGTGTGTGTGTATATATATATATATCAGCGCATGCAATCGCGTGAATGAAATGATGCAGTTAAAATGAAAATAATGGCAATTTAGTAGCGGGACAGGGCATAGAGGAGGGAAAGAAAAGAAGAGAAAAACAGAGCATTAAATTAACCCATTGTAGAAGAAAAATAAAAGTAATCATTGGCAAGAAAACCTTTGGCTATGTCAATGAACACAAGTCTCTCTGAAATTCGTCTTTCATTCGTCCGAGAAACGAGAGCATTTGTAACTTGAACGATGATCCAAAAGAAAGATTCGCTACCAATGATGGAATTAACTAACTGAAATAAAGAGGATATGATTTATACTATTATCTGTTTGCGATTAGAATGCACGACTTTAGTTAGTGTTAGACACACATGGCACACGATAGCCATGCAACCAGTAGCCAACTAGATAACATCGACATTAACACGGAAATCATGATAATGAATAGTTAGATCGATGGCAGTCGAACTCTCCGGAAGCTTTCTTAGAAAGTTAATTAGATTTTCTGTTACAAGAGTTCCCACCACCAGGTACGTTAAGGATTCGATTGCCATTAACATGTTTGATCAAGGAACACCAAAACTCGATATGTATATATTTAGAGTTTCTGTTATCGATAGAGAAAACTTGACACAGCAGAGAAACATCCAAATACATGTAACACAAAACTACGAACTTGTTATTGAATCGACAACAAAATACTAGTAGTACTATTAAGAAAATAATTTCAAGAATTTCAGACGAATGGTCAACAAAATGAGATGGAAAATGATGATGTAAAAGAATTATGAACATATGATTGTACAATGAAATTGATGTGTTAACAGTTACGTGTATTAATAAAGAAGAAACAAGCAGACATGATATTTGAAAACAACTAAGCTCTGTTAATTGCAAATCCTGATGGAACAGTGAGCTCAGGAATGAAGGAATAATCGGGAGGACAACTGAATGAGTCACGCGACATTTCTGTTTCTGTGTGTAACTCAAACAGTCGCCGACGTAAATTAGTTGGCTTCCACGCGCACAACTATCGCTGAGCAAAGAGTTATTTCAACTGAATTTTCCTTTATCAGCCTATGCCTGGTAGGTTGCTCTCTTGTATCCGATTAATTAGCTTTTTGCTACTTAGGCTCTGACTTGTAAATTATGCTTTAACCAAAAAACTAATTTTAATTTTTACTGCAACAATATAATTGGCTCGTTATCAAAACACTTGAGAATATAAAACAGGTGTCAATAGTATGCTACAATACGGAAAGAAATCAGTGTAATTAAACAGAAAATGGCACTTGTAATACTGAGAAAAAGAACATTGTAATATCCAGGATTCAGCATAACACTAAGGGACTACAATATGGTGTCTATCTCATTCTGTGGCTACTGTATCGGAGCACCGATAAATGTGTGAAGATGCTACATCCATAATGGGAACTATAGAGAACGCAAATCGCAGCAGTCTACGTTGCAACGAAAGAATGTTGAAGAAGCAAAGATTAATTTTTCTAACAGTCTATGTGCTTCTATGAAAATAACAAAAAACAATAAATTGTTCGTCTGTAAAGATACAAAGAGTCGGATCTTCAAATTGTATACATGTATAGTTTTAGATTTCATAGATTACACTAATTGATATTAAAAAAGAAAAAAAGAAGAGGAAACACATTTGTTTCAACGTTATCTTAACGTCCTGCTATAATGTCATAGTAGGAAGTCTTTGTTGACATACCTTCCTTGTTGACCGCGTCCAAGCTCTGATACTGCAGCTTGTCCGCAGCTATAAAAAGACATGAAAAAAAAACACCAGACTTTGTGATAAAAAGATCCAGTCGCAAATTTCTGTCGTCCAGTAAATTTCTTCAAAAAGTAACCGAAGTTAGTTTGAAACAACATTTTGCTAACACGTTCTATATCAACCTAAGATGTATGCGATATATATTTATTAATTAATTTATTTACACAGGTCCTTAAATCTGTGTTACATTTAAAAAGTGAAGTGCTTGTAGATATTTATCATGCATATCGAAAAATATTAGCATCGATCCAAGATTGCTTGGACAAAATATTTACACTACCAACCAAAATCGAACAAACACGCTTACCTTTTTCAGGTTTATCTTGTCTCTGATGATCGTAACTACGTGCACGTGGCTCCACGATCCCACCCCTCTCTGTGTCACGTCGTTGACGTTGACTGGCAGCCAACTGGCTACCAAGTCTAGCTGCTTCGTGACCTGCCACAGTTCTAGCACTAAAAAGTATTTCATCAAGTTATTGTATTCTATAGTTTCTTCTGCTGTTGCACATTCGATTACCTTATTGGAATAGGCGCGGAGCTCTGCAAAAAACCACTGTCAAATGGTTCGTCCATCATGTTAGGATCCAGGTCCATCATGTCGACAGCTCTGCTGGTTGTTGGACTATCCATAATCGAATCAGCAGTGTCGGTTTCCATCATTAGTGGGGGAGTATTCTTTAAATTGAAATTAATCGTAACAATGATTTGACCGGTCATCTAATTCTCTGCCTTCGAAATCAAAAGTAAAATACAGATGGACATGTTGAAAGCAAATAGTTGCAAAGCGGAGGCATAATGAAATCTAAAACGTTACACTAACGCCTATTAAAATACTATGTAACACCGAATCAATGCATACAGGTTGAACTGGTGGATTCATGAAATCGTCATCTGAAATTGTCAATTCAACATCTTCTTCTTCTATCCGTGCACTGCATTGGGAAATGGTATCTTGCGTAGATCCGCCCCCACTTTCGCCCTAAAAGACGTATAAATATAGATGTAAACATTTTTGTAATTTCTGTTGTAAAGTCACTCGAAGCGATAATTCAATCAACTTACTATATTGTGACTACTCTCGTTTCTTGAATGAGGCCTGAACCCTGGCCCTGGCGGTAAATTTTTCTGTACGCAACAATTTACGCCAGGACTAAAATGCAACTCAACATGGAAACGTTCTTCGCTGCTGGGATCCTTGGTTGGATCTTCGTATAACATGACTACGATTTGCGACATGTAATTCAATTCAGATACCATGCTAACATATTCCATGGCTCGACTCCATTGTTCGTCTGTTACCACCTATAATGTCTGGAAGGAATAAAAAGATTCAAAAACTAGTAATTGTTACTCACATCGAGCAAACCGCCGTAACGTAATACTGTTAGTAAAGAGTGCACATGACTCTCGCTTGTGAAATATAATCTGGTGCGCACGTGTCGGCCTGGACTCGAAACACCATGAGAATATCTAGAAAATATTAATACCATTGTACCCAAAGTCCAGGGAAGTAAGCTACGATGCCTTGGATACCTAAATTGTACCTTGGATTAAGTCGATTCACCGTTTCTTCTCCAGACTCTTCAATGTTTCTTTGTAAATCGGCTCTGATCTTCTTTAAAAGCGGCGTACAAATACCTTGACCTATAGTTAGCTTTTCTTGCACAGTTAATCCATACTCCTATTGTAAATAATGACGAATCAGAATGTCAGATTTTAAAAAGCTATTATTTAAACTCCATTTAGAAATAAAATCAAATTTGGACATAAAGTATACATTGAATATCTTGCCTGTGGTATAACAATGTCCGCCAGATATTTCGAGTAGATATACAGTTCTTCTGCGTGCTCGAATTGCAACGTATGGTTATTATGTTGCAAATCATACTTGATGCAATCGTAAATATCAGGTATTTTTGATATATCGAATCTCTTGTTCTTGGTACAAAAATCCTTTTCGATCTTTCCCCATCGACGACCCATTAACTCCCAGGTCTCACCGTGATAAAGAATCGCATCTAAACCCACATGTCTCAGATATATTTCCAAAGAATATAAAAACACGCATGTAAAGTGATATGATGTACGATTAATCACAATCATATTTGATATAATACCTTTCGTTTTCAAATCATCTTTCTTAATTCTTACAATGTCCATCAGCTTCTGAATCAAAATATGTACATGTTGACAGCATCGAACAGGATTCTTAACGAAATCCAAGGCTGCATTGATACTCAACGCGTTTCCAGGATTTATTTGCTCCCTGTCCTCACGAGTAAAGTCTCTGTCCTGTTGCAACAGTTCGTGAAGTTTCGTCTTCACCCTGTGAAATGACACTCATCAGTTCGTGAAATATATTCCTACAGAATGTCTTAACACTTGTTATGTACATGTTCTGGTATTTACTACTGTCGCAATCATTATCCAGGAGACCATTAGTATTTGCGCTTTTGACCATTTGGACCAAAATGGGTGTCAATTCGCCCTCCAGAGCGAGTAAACCTTTCGCGAAGGCTGCTGCAGTCATCTGAACCCTTCCCTCGTCGCTTGCATAGATCTTCAGATCGTGACGGAACGTTGAATGAAGTCGTAGCAGACCCAAACCTTGAGCACCAGCATAATCACCTACATTCACAGTAGAAAACATTTTCAAATGTTGAAACGACAAAACGGAACGAAAACGTATATTCGAATCCTGACAAACATAGAGTACGAGTATGAATCTGCGAGTGATCTATGTTCTGGTAAGAAGATCATTAGTTAATTATTGTAAAAATTGTTTAACTGAGAACTAACAATTCACGTACATATGATGGATCTAGAGCTATTCATGATATGTCGATGACTGTCTTTAATCAATGAACACATTTGTCACTGCTGTAGATTGATTTGCATGAACATTTGGTATTTTTTATTCATTTCATTCAATGAATTTTTATATCTGTTTCCCGTTTCCATAAAACAAAAATGAATGCTCGTGTCTCAGAAAAAAAGTAGAATAATGTATACGTGTGTGCAACTTTGCTTAAGAATGTATGGACTATGAAACACTACCAACGAACTTACTCCTGAATGAAGTAGATACATTTAATGCTACATAAATTTGCATAAGCAACTACCATAAAATTAGGCAACAATTCATTGCAATGTTGTGAAGTGCGCATACAGTCAGCACAGGTATATATTCTGAATGCCGTTTTTGATTGTCGCATTATGATGAAATAATCGAACACGCTATTACTATGTCTACGCATTATGACACAATCTACAGACAACTACAGAACAAGCGTTGATTCAGAATAAACAGTTACCGTGGTTTGGTAACATCTCTGAGTCTTCCTCTGAAATAATATTTGAAATTGTTTGTGAATCAAAGATTTTCTTTGAAAACAAAAACATACAGGTGTTCATCAATAACTAACAATAAAATGATCACAACTCAAGTTACGTTAAATTACGGAATTTGTCATACTTTCGCTAGCTTTTTTTAACAGCTAAGAAAAAGAAATACTTTTCACCTGAATAAATCAGCTCGATTTCATACAATATTTTATACGTACGCTATGTAAGTTATAGCAGTATTATACATTTCAGCCAACTTGTAAGATACTTATTAAAGAAAATAAATTATTTGTGGCGTATGAGGTAACTTAAAAATGATTATGGTAAGCGTATGAACATAAGATACGAACCACTAAGGTGTCTACCTTGACCACCGGGATACATGCAGCGAAATATTCTTCCTAATTCCTCCGCTTGAATCCGACCAGCGGGTGTTAATTCACCGCCCCATTTCAAAATAAGTACAAGCGACGGTTCCCCTAGCCGATCTAAAGACAATTAACAAGATATGTGATATCTGATCATCATCAAGTTAGGTAACGTGAAAAGAATGTGTTACTTTTTGTACCATCATCCGAGGAACTTCCTCTCGGTCGTCCCCTTGGTTGATACTTCATTTGTACTTTACGGTTAATTCCTGAGAAGTGACCATACCTGGAATGAATATTAATCGTTTCAATTTAAAGTAACATCACTAAAGAATCTGGAACGATGTATTCAGCGAAAACAGTATGAAACAGTTACATTTCCAACACGCTTTTCAATTGTTCCAGTTTTCCTTGCTTTTCTTCCAATTCTGGTCCTGCGGCCCTGTGCTGTATTTCGGCCAGTAGACTCCTGGCAGTGTCTAATATCTCTTGCAACTGTTTAGGTCGTTTCAATTTGATGTGACCATGCTTGTACCCGTCATATTTTGCAAATATCTCAAAGAATCTAGTGCAAAGAGTAAACCGTACGAACGATGTTACTTGTCGAACGCATCACGTCTAAGTATCTACCAAAACTTACTTTGGATGACGAACTTCCACCTTCATTTTTTGTTTTGGAGTTCTATCCCCGTGTCTTATGACAGCGACAACGCAACGTAATTCCATCCTGTAACGGTATAAAGATGTTAGTAAAAATGCAGCTTATCGAGTAGAAAAGAATAAAATTTAAATTTGAATTAAAATTTAAGAAATAATAATAATAATTAGAAGAAGAAAAAGAAGAAGACAAATGTGCCAACATCTTTCCAAATGTCGTGGGTACGATTGGTGGATCATCCAACTGAAACGGAACACTCCACGGAATATGCAAGGTAGGTGCTAATTCTCTGAGAATCATATTTCCCAAAATCTTTGCACAATCGTCGTAATATTTGTTTGAATTTTTGACAAAACTGAAACCATTCACATCGCAGACGAACGATTGGCCGTTGGCTCTGAATCATTTTAAGAGATTTCATTTATGTTGATTATCGGTACACTTTAAATTAATTGTAAGAAAATTTCAGCTCACCTAAGCAAATCAAAGCCGCAAACCGTTTGCTTGAAAGCTAAACATACTTTCCTACTTATCAGTTTCTCAGCGTTACTTAATATAACAGGATACCGAATTTCTTTTCCTTCCGAGTCTCTTTCTACTTTGCCGTCTAACGCAGGACTTTTCCGGGCCTCGGCGTGTGCATAGTCCGGCCCCACCGTGTAAACTTTAACGTCCGTCCCATCAGTGGGCATAAAATCTTCATAAATGTAAGAACCAGTTTTACGTACTCGGGATTCTGGCGAGTACACGCTACTACGACTTCCAATCTGTGACACAAGTGCAAAGTATAATAATGCTCCGTTAACAATCAACTATCAACGGATAGTACCTTTCTGAATAATCTCTGACTGCCTCCACCTGCAGATGTAGGATAATAAATGTAAATATTATGATCTTCGGCTGACACTGGTTTTTCCACGAATGGTTTGTTAAATGTGACACCATTGACCTCCACATGATCCTCAGACTCCACCAGTTCATGATCTAGAAACGAAAGTCCATTTGTTAAGCATACAAGTCCAACAATAGGTACAGCCAGAGACTATCACATACGTTTCGGATCAGATGAATCTCTATCTAGAACAGCATATCTCGGAATCTCGATGCCTTCGTTACTTAGAATAGCATAAACTCTCCTGCGATCCTGTGATATCAAATTATATGTAGTTAATTGGTGACAGTTGACGTCCATTGCGAGCGAAATATTGTGTGTTTGCTAGTTTATTTTAATCCTCGTCTACTTATGTAACAACTTACCTGAATATCATATTGCATCGGTAGATTATTGATAATGAAAGGACTTCGAAGATTAGCATAATTTATAGCTTTGTCAAGTGGAAAGCCTTTACTATGGAAACTTATTAAACAGTCAACGATTGGCCAATCTTCTACAAATTCCTGCAAACATATACTTTCATATAGAAACAAATCCATAAATCTTTTGTCCATCTTTTGTCTTACCTTCAAAATCACTTCTTCAGGGAATACCACTATTTTTATGTATTCAAATTCTTCTAGTCTTGTCAATATTTCTTTCATCGGTTTACTCTGCGACTTCTTTGCCATTGCACAGACTCCAACCAACACTTGCTTTCCTTCTCCTTCCAAATCACTGCCACCCATACACCCGTCATCATTACTACACCCGTCCGACAGTTCGGCCTAAATTATAAAAATTTTCTCCTTACAACTCGCAATAATAATTGTTAGATCATCCATTCGTTATTATTACTTCCTTTTTTATTGCATGAATTTGTAAACGTCTAATAACAATATATTAGTTAGATCTACGCAATCATCTGTTAGTGTTTACAATATTAAATACACAAATGTGTTTATAATAACTCGAGAGTGTAATTTGAATTATCATTCTTTATACTGAGTCTGAACTTACAAAAAACTGTATGAATTATTGTGTTAAACACTGCTCACCCAATATGCTTTCAAACAGGATAAAAAACCAGGTCGGTCTAGAGTATTTTCTGTGTAATTCTCATGCAGTCTTGATTCGTTATTCATTCTATTACATATTATATACCTTACTTTCCATGCAATTAGATGTGAAAATTATAGATTGACCAGAAACATTACTTCCTACATAAAAAGGAGAACATAAATGGAATCTAGAGATTATACTTTTATGAAAATATATAGTGTCTGCCCAATAATAAAAATCCATAAAAAGAAGACATGAGAAGATCTTACTTTTAAGTATTAAACTGAGACATTCGATGATTTATCAGTTTACAATTTCATTCATCAGAAATAATTACATGACACAAGTAACCTGATTTTAAACTACCTTTTAACTCTCCTAATCCCAGAAGATCATTAGCTGGATAATCATACGTTTAATTTAGAATGAGTATAGGCAAACAAACCCACAACTCTTTGCTTAAAGATAAAAGAACTATGCGAACAGCAAATCTTATTTTAAACGGTTTAGGTTATTATAAGATTGCATCTCTTGGATGTTCTGAAACCTTATAATTGCTATGTCTAAATATTCACAACATATTAGTAATCAGAAAGCACACGTGAAAAGAGCAGTGTACCATACATTTAATAATACAATATGATATAATATAATATAATATAATATAATAAAATAATATAATTTTAAATATACTGAATCTATTAATAGTATAAGTATAATTCTATACATTCAGGTTTAGTAATATACTTGCAGATAAATAAGAAAAAACCAACCCTACCATCATTTGCCAGTATGGTTCTGCTTCATTATCACAATCAAAAATATAGACATCAGGGACTGAAGTGCACGGAGAAGAATTTATATTTTCCATCATTGATCCAAGTTCAAATTATTAATAATTATGGAGAAACACATATGCACATGTGTGTATATAAATTAATTTCATCTTCTACATAATGTTACTAAAACACATTACATTTAGATAGAAAAGTCAATGTAATATAATGCAACACTGGAATAAGAATGATGATACATTTAACAGACTTCTCTTTTTATCTTCCAGAATGTAGTTAATAAAAACATGATTACAGAAGTATGTTTCATTCAATTTAAATATACAACAGACACAAACTGTTTAAATACATCACAAATTTATATCAATAACAATGAGTGGAAGCTCTGATTTACAATAATCTCACAATAAACACACAAAGCACAGGAGCATAAATTTATACACCAAACTTTTCACATATTATTGATAACAAATAGGTATTGATTAAAATTATAATGTGTACAATAATACACTGATCACACAAAATGTGATAATTTCATGTTATACATGCTTTTAGAGAAGAATCCAAAATACATTTGATATGGGCTATGTGCCAATTTATTTTTAGACTAGCGTCAACTGAGTATTTCTTATTTTATAAATTACCAAATTATTTGTAAGTAATAAGAAAGCAGATCAATTAAGCAGCAATGAAAGTATTGTGTTCCATTCAGTCATGAAAGATGTACACTTTTTTGAGAAGACAAATTGGTTAAGGAGTGTTATATAAACATGTTATCTTAATGAAAACAAATACATTCACAAGTGCAATTAATAACTGGCATGCGTATGAATCATATGTACATATAGGATAAATGAAAATTGTTCTTCTGTAATTCTAAATATCTTGGTGATGAAGAATTCATTCGCATTAATCATTTATAGGTAAGAACAAATCTGAATTTATCATTCTAAGTAGATTTTAAATACATACTATTTTCCAATAAATCATCGAATATTCATCAAATAATTCATAATACATTATTAAAATATACATTATGTATATGTTTACATATGTATATACGTATGTCATTAAAAAATTAAATGAAGAAAAACATTTATTTGGTCTATAAACAAAACTATGTAATTTCAATATAGCTAAAAAAAAATGATTAATTACATGAATGGTACGTTTTGATAAATAAAGTAATGCTTACTCTTTTTGATGAACGATATACAGAAGAAGCAACGGAACCCACAAGATTAGGTTGAACTGTATTTAAATCCCCTACATAGAAAATTGGTCGACTGGCATTCCGTAGACCCTGTTGATAATTTATTTGATTAAAATTATTATCTACCTTATAAATAAATGATACTGTTCCTTACCTGATAACCATGTTCCAATTCAGTGTAAGACATGTCAGGACAGAGTTCATTGAGGAAAGAAAAACAGCTCAGCTGTGATGTGAAAGAATTTACTATAAGTCTGAAACAAATACAAACACTAATTTTTTCATTAAACCACACAGTACTAGTTTCTATCTTCAGAATATGTATATTAGAAGTAGAATAATCTTATAAATATGATGCATAGATTTTAGATCACAATAAAACAATAATGTACTTATATGTACCAATTATCAACTTACCATTTATTAAAATCACGTATATTTATGACTTATATTGCTACGTATGTATATGAATAGCTGAAAAAATAGAAGGTTAACTCGGTAAATAAATTACGTTTAATCCTATACACGGATTAGATCTCAATGAAATGCATCTTTTCAAACCAAAGAATAAAGTACTTAACGTACGAAGTAAATGATTGTATATTGTTAAGCGCATCTCTATTTCATATTACGAAACTAATTGACATCTAGTTATTTGTCTACATTTCATAAAGATTCCATCGATACTCTTCAATAAACTTACCAATCACGCTTACGAATTAATCTGCAGTTTCAGATTTATATATAGCAATAATAATTTAATAGATAATTTCGTAGATTTATTCATTTACAAATCTTATCGGTGTTCCTTAATTTTTGGACATTTTGCCCAACTTAAATCGCGACACCTCGTATCGTTGAGTCACGTACCTATATATCCGGTTAACACTATGAATCAATACATGTAACAGGCTGCTACAAAATTTGTTAAACAAATTCTTTCAGACTTATATAAACTTAATATTTATCTTTCCCATAATTATTAACACTGTATATTTGCAATGGCTGTTATAAATATTTAATGGGTAAATATATATATATATATATATATAAATATGTAAATATATATATGTATATATATATACATTATATAAAGGGTGTGATATGGTGCATTAACTTTATTTAAAGTTCATTTATAAAATTTTATTGCATATTTACATCGCAGTAATTTTAATAGCACTTTATTGAGCAACATAATGATAGTGTATATATAAAGTCATTGTATGTATAAGTATAACAAAGTAATGTTTAAAAATTCAATTCAGCACAAGTAGAGTATATGGTATACATAACTTAAAAATGTAGAAATAACGCTACCCTGATAAAAAGTTAACAGTCTGTACAGTAGTTCAATGTTTATCTCTGGTGCTAGATTTGAAAATTCTGTTTCAAATGTTGACCTATTCTTATTTGCGTTTATCTTATTCCTTTTAATACATGGTACACGCGTACGAATGTTAATAAGTATTATTATTACTTAACTTTTTAGTGAAACATGGAGGAATTACGTATGATGTTTACAACTCCAAGACTTACATAGTCTTGTTGCAGTAGCAAAATTAAAATGGTAATAACTCAATAACATTGGTGGCTGAAGTAACAATAACATAATTACAAGTTGTGGCGTAATTTTTTCATTCTTTCTACCAGTCCCATATATGTAAACAATAAAAGTGTTCAATTACTGTTACATATCACTAGTTAATATCATGTGTACTGTATATATCTCGTTACATTATTGTACCAAGTTTATTCCCTCCTTTAAAGTAACTAATTTTCATTTTATATTATATCATAAATAATGTTTGTCTTTACAAAACTGAGAGAATTACATAATTACTTGTATAATTTCTATATACATTATTCAATTATAAAAGCTAATAAAGATGTATAAATATTGCTCATTAAGTATGGATTATAAATAATTTATGAAAAATTATAAAAACTTAGTTATCCAAAGATACAGGTTCTGACCATATAAATGTGAAAATTTGTATGCAAAATTTGTACTAGTACCTTATGCGTTTAAATATTACTAATGGCAGAAGATTGCCACCCGTTATTTAACATATTTCTTTGAGTCGAACGAATTTTGGAATTTTTTTAATCTCGTCTGACTGAAGGAATGATATCACTTGCTTTTATATATATATTCATATATATATATATTTATTTCCTATTCGTTTTAAGCCCATGGCTAGACAATAGATGTCATTGTGATTTCATTGACACAAGTTTACGTGTGCGTGCTCGTGCCTCTGTCCGAATGTTCGTATACTCGAACCAGAGAATATTAGGAATTAATGTTGTATCACGTAACAATAAGTACTCTGATATCCGCCTGAAATGATATTACAAAGAAGTAGCTTTTATACTATGCATTGAATAAAATCTTCATTGTGTAGACTGTTACATACCATGAAACAATGTAAGGAAAAATTGGTATAAATGCTACATGCATTATTATAAACCACACTATTCCCAATATAATTCCTATAAGTGCACCATATAGAACTTGGGAAATAGAATGGTATAACAAATACACCCTACTATATGTTACTAAAAGAGAAGCAAGTATGCAAGCAACCATAGTAGCAATTCTCCAGAATCTTTCAGAAACAGTACTATTATTGTTATGATGCAACCTAAAAATAGGAAAACATTAAGGAATATTTTTTCTGAATGTTCATTACAAAAAATATAAATTACCTGATGCATATAAAAAGTGTTGCATATGCAGCAAAAAACCACATAAACTGTGCATGCATCGATGGCATACCATATTCAACAAAAATAGCATCACGTCTCATTGGTCTTGCTTGGCAAATGGTGTGTTTTAATACAAAATTTATGAAATCATTTATTATAATACCGCTGAAGAATGTGATCTATAAATAAAAAAACCAGATTATAGTTCAACTTATAAATTGAAAACATAATTATTCGTTATAAGTTTGTTACTCACAGTTTGCAAGTCTCTTCTAAATAAGATCAATGTTATGAAACCAGCTACAATAGCAAATGGTGCTAGGCTTATTAAAGCTAAGAATTTTCCAAAAAGATCACCTGCAAAGATAATAATTATATTAGAACAACTAGATAAAACGAGAATTAAGGCAATATAAAAGTGAACTGTTAAACGTTCACAACAGTGACTTTTTAACAGAACCGTTTTAGCCGATGTTACAAATAGTTAATTAAACAATAGTCGTCTGCAAGTTTTTGTAATATGAAACTATTTTCGTTCTCAGAGTTGAAAATCTGAAAAACGTTGAATATTAAATGAAGGATTAAAAATAGTATCGTGTAAGTAATGTTTCTTTTAAAAAATAGAAAATGGAAGTATTAATCGTTGAAATTTGCGTAAATGAAAAACGTTGAAATTTGTATACACTTGTTTAGGACATCGAAAGATACTTACCCTGGGGATATTCGACTAAAGTAAGAGACAAGGGAATCCATTCTGTTTTTTGCATGTTATCCCCGAAACGTGTGTTAAGTTCGAGAAACGAATCGTCGTCTAATGCTGCCATGTCATCGAAATTTTAGAAGCGACCATAACTCGAACAGCTTACCGTGCAGTAACAATCATGGAATCCATCCATAGACCGCTACGTTACCATCAGCTACCAGTTATCGGCTATCAACTTCATTGTATACACATACATATACATATGTAATTTTACAGTAGTCTCTCTCAATTCAAGAACATTCTCCACTCCCTCTGCAAGAGCCTTTTTATATGCATCATTCTATTGCATATCCAATCCACAGCGAATCTTGTCTTAGCATTGAGATGTTAGCCAATCAGAGCAAAGCAATTTCTACTCCCATTATCGCTAACAGAACAAGCTACGGCCAGAAAGCTTTGCAAGAGTTGTGATATCATTGTGTAAATTGCATACAGTGAGAATGTAACAAATTGAGAACACCTGACATTGAAATTGATACTTTTCGTTACTCAAAGCTACAAAACTCTCGGCCGTCTAAAACATTTAATTACATACCGCGATTTAGTCTCTGTCAAGCAATGCATTTTGTTATCATCTAATCGTTTCTATATCAATGAAGAAGGTGCTCTCACAGTATATAAATTTATTAGAATAATCTTTAATCGGATTTAGATGAATATTTCTTGGTTGGGGTTCGTTTAATCTCTTCGTAGTGTAGTGCAGCTCTCAGTTATATACATAAACAGATCAATTCTTTATATGTGTACTTCTCTGAAAATGTGTTTATCGAATATTATTGTAATCTGTGTTTAAAGAATGTTCGAATTAATCGGCACAGCTAACGTCTAAACTATGTACAATGACGCTGTGACGTGTCACGTCACAGTAGTCATCCATGGTCATCCATCAATTGCATCAATGTCTCCTCCCCCTTCTGTCGCTGTAATATGTATAGAAAAGTTTTCTTGGGATGTTCAATCTGCGATTACAGTTTCAAGCTCTGTCTCTACCTAAGCCAGAGATTACTATAATTTTTAAGTAATAAATTCTTTTCTTCTTTCTATAGCGCTTTTTAAATATTTAAACATGGCATGGACACATTACCAATACATTTTAGCTGTGCTTATGGTCGTTACTGGATCATTTAACACTTTATCCGTCAAGTGAGTACTCGATTGCAATTAATCAAAGAAATTGAAATTAGAACATTCCACATATCAATATACTTTTCGTTTAGGTATGCCGATCAGCAAGTTGTGGAAAGCGAAGATGGCCAACTTAGGCATTTTAATCATCCTTTCATGCAATCTGCCTTCATGTTTGTGGGAGAGATGCTATGTCTTCTTGTATTTAAAGTAGCATATAATTATTGTAAACGAAGAAACGTGAGTACTGTCTATTATATACTTATTCAATTACAATATGTTTGATATTAAAAGTTTTTAATTATAGGATGACTCAGTTGACAACAATCCTTTAACTAAAGGATCTCGAGTATTCAACCAGACGATTCTACTAATTCCTGCATTATGCGATGCTTTTGCCACCTCTATTGTGTACATTGGCTTAAGTATGACATATGCGAGTAGTTTTCAAATGTTACGTGGTTCTGTTATAATATTTACAGCTGTACTTTCAACGGTATTTCTTGATAAGAGACTTGAAAGTAGAGAATGGGCTGGCATAGGCATGGTTATAGTTGGTTTAGCTCTTGTTGGACTTAGTGATGTATTATCTATGGAAGATACGGATATGAATATAAACTCTATCATAACTGGAGATCTACTTATCATCTCTGCACAGGTAAAATTGTATTTAACAATATTTTGTTACAATTTCGGTGATTCTTACAAGTTCTTTTATAAAATAAACGTTCTTGCTATTATAGGTAATAACAGCTATGCAAATGGTGGTGGAAGAGAAGTTTGTAGCTGGTCAGAATATACCGGCGTTGCAAGCAGTAGGATGGGAGGGTATGTTAGAACAATTTCTTTCTCAAAAAGACAGCGCTTAAACACATACTTTCTCTTCAGGTCTATTTGGGTTGACTACCATATCTGTATTAATGATTCCTCTGAATTTTATACCTGCTATGCCACCGTTCGCTGACAATTCTCGAGGTACACTCGAAGCCACTAAAGATGCGTTTGTTCAGATTGGAAATAGCGGTCGTTTACTGGCAGCAATACTCGGTCAGCATATTTAGTAATATTTAATTGGATTTATCTCGTAAATAACATCGTTAAAATAATTGAAGAATCAACGTCGCATGTTACCTTTTTATATAGGTATGGCACTCAGTATAGCATTCTTTAATTTCGCCGGTATCAGCGTTACCAAAGAAATGAGTGCTACTACAAGAATGGTTTTAGATAGTGTTCGAACTTTTGTCATTTGGGCTTTTTCTTTGGCACTTGGGTGGCAAGCGTTTCATTATTTACAAGTAAGTTAATCAATGTTTACAAGTTTTCAATTTTATTCTATATATGTATTTTATAATACACAAGGTCATCAGAATGTAATGTAATTCACACATTATTTCCTTATTTTTTCAGCTTATCGGCTTTATCACTTTGTTCATTGGAATGTCGTACTACAATAATGTTATTATTCCACAACTAGGAAGGAAATGTATATATACACTAGGTCGTCACAAACCACCGCCAAGCGAACGAATTATTAATATAGCTGCCGACGACATTCCAGAAACTCAATAATGTCAAAGTTTCTCTTTAATTACTTCGTGATATTACTTCTCGTCTCTCTAAAGAACGGTAAAGCCTGTGATCGTAATATTATAGATGAAATTTGCTCGCTTCTCTTTATAAAATCAACCATTACGTTGAAAGTGCTAAATGGTTTTTAATAAGATCAAAAGATCAGTCAAATTAGTGAATATTTTGTATTAATGCGTTGAACGTTACTTTTTATTTGCAACCGAAACAAGTATCTTATACTTGTGTACATATGTATTCTTTTTTACCGGCATCCTTTGACTGCTAATCAATGTATAAATATTTTTCAAACGTTGCAAAATTCAATAAAAATTGAGATACTACTATAGTTTGTAATTACACTTATATGTATATGCACCTAGTCTCTACCTGAATTTTGTAGAAAGTTTATATAACTAAGACCATTAAGATCGAGAAATAATTATTACACCGTTATTATTTTATTAGATACTTTCGAAAATACTACAGTTTTTATTTACGAGAACATTTGCACAAAATAACCATTTTTACATGTTATTCGTAATTAACAATCGATTTATTAACGGGGCTAAGTAAATAAAGCTAAAAATCGTGCTTAAATATATTGGACATATTTTATTTAATTTTTATTGCATACTTTTAACCATAAATGGAAAACTGCTTTGTGCAACGAATTGTTACTGTAGCATTGTGCACATATATAATATGTGCATGTAGAATATTTGGGTACGCACATGTGTAAAAGCATTTATGTATGCACGTACATACAAAATGCTGATATATTTTTCATACAAAGATTCTCAAATACCTAAATACTTGTATTCCGATAAATCGGAAAGGACATATCTTGTGCTGATATCGATAAATATTGTTTATAATAGCTAACATATTAGTACTCCACTCTTGAACTAAATAAAAAAGAAAATGCTCCGTTGGAATGTTCTCCTTCGATTACGCGAATTAACTCTTACTATTTCACGGGTTCATTAAAGTTTTTGTTTTCAACACCGTTTTCATTGTTGTCATCTATATATTACACATAGAAATTTTCATCCGCAGCATTATCGAATATAACTTCGACTTTTAAAAATGAATAGAGAACGGTGGACTACACAACTTTTAATTACCTGTACCTAAGTAAATTAATAGTGTCTTTACGACTATGAGCAAGCACGTACGACACGATTGTTACAGCTATCGAAAACTTAAATGAACTCGTAACATTTATTATGCATTTACGATAGACAATGCGAATGGAAGATGAACTCAATTGTATTGTTCTGGCAATACGTAAGAAATATCATCCCATGGGTGTCGGTACAAACCTTGTTTCAACCTCTTTTGATCCATATAATGACCTGCAACAAATTGCGAGTCCAATAGTTACGCCTAGTAATATGAGTATTTGGAAAATGTTTTAGGAAGAAAGTACCTACCGATGAAACCTATGCTCCTGCCAAGAACGAACAGACTATTTATAGCACCAATCTCGATATACTCTTGTGCTTCTTCTCTAGTAAAGCTACCACTTTTTCTCAGCATATCCACAAAGGCACAGGCAATAATGCCATCCACGTTAAGAATTAAATTAGGTTTCTTGCTTGTCGTTATCTTTTCAACTTCCAATGCATATTCTACTAAAGGCCTCGCCGGGAAATTTTCCATTACGAATTCTTTGATAAGTTTCACTCGCATGTCTGGATTATTTATGGACTTTATACGATGACCAATACCCATAATCAATTTCCCCTTCTTACGCGTATTGTTTACAAATTCTTGTGGATGCAAACCGGCATCGTAGGCTTCGGAGAACATGCGAGCCGCACCATCCAATGCTCCACCAAAACGATCTCCCTATTGTTACAATTACGATTACGTATAGAATTACGACTGTTGTATGTATAGCAGATTTTGTTTAGTTCACTTACGATAGTCAAGAGACCGGACACCAGCGAGCTAACTAGATCTTTGCCAGCTCGAGCGCATACGATAGTGTTATGTGCTCCCGATACTGCAGGGCCATGGTCGGCCGTTAACATCAAAGACATTTCCAGGAATTTACAATACATTGCCGGTAAGCACCGTTGAAACCATAAAAGTGAAACTACGCCACCAATTCCCACGTTCTGCTTTAGCACCTCGGTTACAGGCATTCCGGCATATAGTAATTCTTGCCCACGTTCATCGCAGATAGATGTCATGAACGAAGCTGGCTTTCTTATCAAGCCCAATTCCTAGAGCAAACAATTACATTACCATTGTTTCGAGTATAATTGAAAGAAAATCCGAAGAACCCTATTTGACAAGTCAGTTATCGAATATATTATATTACCCTGGCCCAACTGTAATCCATAGGAACGGTTGGCGGTGGGACCTCCGGTTCTGGAATGATCGCTCCTTCTTCGACAAGTTTCTCGTACACAGTGTGCATCAATTCTCCGAGCGTGTCGAAACTGTTAGGCACATACGCACCAGCAGTTTTCAACGCAGCGTTCTTAGCAGATGCTGTTTCCAAGTTGCTGTGTGCTATTGATCCGGCATGACCAAACTGAACCTCGGAATTGAACATACTGGCACAGGTACCGATACACCAGGCGATCAATGGCTTCGTAATTCTCTTGGTTTTTAGCGCTTCGCATACTTCGTACTCTTCTACGCCGCCGACTTCGCCCAAGAGAACTATGAGCTTCACTTCTGGGTTCTCTTGATATCGCATTATGTGATCCATAAAATTAGTTCCTGGATAACGATCTCCTCCGATTGCAACACCTTCCAACACTCCATTCGAAGCTTTCGAAATGATATTGTTCAATTCATTGGACATGCCGCCGGAACGAGAAACATACGCCACACTAATCAATAAGATTTTCTTTTTTATAACAGCAGGCACGCAGAAACGGTCTCTCAGTGTATTAAATATTTTAAATGAGCTAATTTTTACCTGCCGGGCCTGTAAAGTTTACTATGAAGAATATTATCCATCATTCCTCCAGTATTGCCAATCTTGAAGCAACCAGGCTTCACACCGCCAACGGTAGCAGGACCGATAATGGTAACACCTTTCTTTTGTGCCATGAGAATCAGTTTTCTCGTCATATTTTCGGGTATACCTTCAGCAATAATAGCAATCGTTCTAATTTGCGGGAATTGCATCGTTTCAATCGTACTTTCGTAAGCCGATCTCAAAGATGCAAATGTGACCATAACATCGGCGTCCGTGTGCTTAGCCATTGCATCCTTCATCTGCTTGTAAACAGGAATCAGTACCTGTTCACGCATAAAATGATACAATTTAGAGATTTGGTTTTATTCGCTGTTGCGTACGCATCAATCATTCTCTGTTCAAAACAATAAAGAAATTAATCCTGGACGTGTACCTCTTTATGACCCCAGTAAAATTTTTGTTTATGATCACCCGTGAATGGATACACAATAGCAGCTACAGACGGTTCAGATCTACGACAAACAAAGTCGAAGTCTAGCATACTTTGAACAGCTCTAGTTTGCATTCCCCAAATGATGGCCCTTGTTTTACTACTGAAAAGTTGTTTATTTGCGGATCCATCAACGGATTCGCTTGCTCTTAATTTCGGTTGTTTGGTAGGTGAACATGAAGTACTTTTCGAAGGAGCTGTGGGACCAACGTCCTGTCCAGAAGGTAGCAAAAAATTTGCGGTGGAAAATTCTTGAGTCTCGGGATCGGGGATCGGTTTCTTGCCCAGTGCCATCGCACATATAGCCGTCATGTGAGTTTCAGGACCGAATACGTAAACAGGGATGCCAAGTCTTCTGCCAACCTCGCGTATTATTCTAAAATTCATTAACGTTAACGTTAGGTTTCATAAATGTTCGCGCAGTTGTTAGAACAGCTTTTAATAATTATATGTGTCGTACCTCAATCCCTCTTGATAATTAGGTCCCGCTCTTCTTACGAATATTTTTATATTGTGTTCTACGAGCTTCGGTTGATACTCTTGCAATGCCTTAACGATTCCCTTGAAGGTCGCGGCTACATTCGTAAAGTTAGCAATACCGCCACCGATTATCAATACCTTTCCTTCTGTGCGTTTCTCTTTTGTCATCAAACTCAATATAGTTTTCGCATAATCGTAAGTTTGTTGCTCACTAGGTGCACCTGAGTATTCGCCGTAATTAGCCAGTTCGTTCGCGGCTCCCAAATCACAAATCGTATCCGAGTAAATAACGGATGCTCCTACAAAGGGAATACGTTGAAAATATAAAATAAGTAGGTGCAATATAGATTGCGTTAAAGTAACAGGTAACGATTTGACAATCACAATTTGGTTAGAATGAACCAGATTAATCACGTAAATGATACTGCTGTGCGCTTCTACTGACCACCGCCAGCAACCATTGTCCATATCCGTCCAGCTGGATTCAGAATAGTTAATTTCAAGCTAGCTCCAGACTTGGCGTCTAGATCAGCGATATAGGCCTCTTCAGGGTAAGCGTCCCGTCCAAACGGTGGCGGGTAATCAATTTCTCCCCAGTCTGGTCTGCATACGAAGTCCGCGGTCGTATCCAATTTTGCAGCGAGATCCAGTATATAAATTCCATCGTCTGTTACTACCAATGGATTTATTTCCAAATACGTGAAGTACAAATTAACATAAAGCTTATACAGAGATTCTATAAATTTTGCAATAACCCTGGAAGAAGAAACAGTCATATTATTTATGGAAAGCATTCTCAATATCAAATAATGCTATATTATTTAGAATGTACTCTTTCTTATCATTTGCTACATTCGCCAATAGCTTTCCCATTAATGTTGTTACATCTGGTAAACCTTCTCCAACAGGTACTTCTAGTTTCAAAGCTTTTGAATCCACATCTCCAATATCAACACCACCTTCGTGATGAAATAAAATAGTGTCAGCTTTCCGATGGGAATAGATACAGACATAAGCTTCCTCTTCCTATGATTTACAGTGTGGTTAAATGTTATATTATATGTAATAATATTATGACAACGATTATTACTTACTTGTTTGTGGGGAACAAAAGGCTCAATGATAAAAGTTCTAAGTTTTCCAGTTGCTTTTCCAATTTGTTGATCCTTGTTCATTCTGTCTGCAATCCATTGCTTCGCTGTAGCCAAGTTTACATTTACTTTAATCAAACCAAGCTTTCCACGTCTTTTAATTAATTGATCAGGTTTTACAACCAGTTTCTCTGACTTTAGCCATGGATTGTTGTTTACAATGTCTGCCCAGTTTGTATGTTCCGTGATGCTCACGAATCTACATTGTACCGCATTTGTGCCAGAAGGAAGTTTACGATTAATTAAATCCTTTCCAGTTGCTTCGCGAATTGCTTTCGCCGACATCTCTTAAATTTCTGAAACTGAATGAGTATTTTTAATAATTTATAGCTCAAGCATAACAAACACAAATATTTTACCACAACTACTTGTTAAGAATATTTTGAAAAATTCCCAGATGTGTCATAAATACAATCATTTCATTCTATAAACTGATTCTATTTTATTTTATAATATATTCAAATCTGCAAAAGTTAACAATTAATACTTGAACGTTGCTCAAAGTTTTTGAATGATATAACTTGTTTTTCGTCTTTCTCTAAATCATGCATTGTTCAAAATTATTCAATACTTGACATGATTTGTCATTTGAATAGCATATGCATTTTTATATGTGTTATACAACTGCTATGCATACAATTTGCAATACGTGTATATAAATGTATTTGCATCTAATGTACATATAGATAAAGAAGAATAATTCAAATTCTAATACGAAATTCCCGTAAAATAAAGATTATTTATCAACGATCGTACCGACAAAAGCATAATCAGTTCTTTTCCGTAAATTATGTCAGTAACGGACTGACATTAAGATTACAGTTTACATTTGATACGTACGTAACAGTAATTTGTAATTTTTGAACAAAAAATTACTATGCCGTAAAGTTACAGAAACCGTAGAATTTCTTTTAGTCTACTAAAAGAGAAATTTGAAATGTATACAAAGCGAAACTTTCACTTGAACTCTCTCTCTCTCTGCTACTTTGCAACGTGGTCGTTCACGTAATTCTATTTGATTTTTTCATTCCTTCCTGTTACCCGTATCGTATTAACCGCCAATAACATTAACGTTTCCTATTAGAACACAATACATATACGGACACGCACGACAATTTATTCGACACTATATTAAAAACTAGAGATTAGAGACTAGATACTAGAAATACTAATCGATATTCGAAATCGATAAACGAAAAATGAAAGCACAATCACTCATTAAATAAGATTTAATATTCGATAGTAAAATAGATGGATGTAAAAGGGGTTGACCTTAACCTTCGCACGGGTATATATTTCCTAACCTACGGGAGTTGTAGAGAATCAGGAAATACCGAAAGAGAGAAACGTCCACCCCTCACTGCTGCCAGCGGTTAACTGAACGTTCAAAGTGACACCATGCGCATAAGTAACGCCGAGAGCTCACGATATCTCGCGATATCGTACGATTCAACTATTTTTTTCTCACGGTCGGTCATTTTAACCTATTTTCATTATTCTTTTTGTCGTTATGCGTTCTATTCGTTTACATTTAGAAAGTTATATCACAGATCTACATTACTTGAAACATTTCGAATTTGTAAACTTGTTAATCATTTTGGCACGTGAACAGTATGAAATAAATGACATATTTTAACATTACATACAACATATTCGTCGACTTCATGCAGAAATCACGAAAATACATGGAAAATTACATTTCTAATTACACCATGTATGTGTACGGAACACTCTTGTCCGTTACACTCTTAATTATGAGATGTAACGGTGTTTCGTTAACTTACATATTTAATATGTAATACGTATAATACTCGTCAAGCATTCCGATAGCCCGAATGGATTCAGTGAATTTATTCTGATTCTGATATCAAACTGAATCGTACAAAGTTTAGAGGATCGTACGAGGATTAAGTAGTGATCACATGACCGTAATGCGATCTCTGCATAACACGTGGACAAAATAATGGTTTCTAAACTCTTTCATTATTGATCACGTTATCGAATAAATAATGTTATCCAAATTTATTCTAGCTTAAGTATTTTGACGAAAAAGTTTCAAATATTTACGAAAAGACCTAACATATAATATGCATAGATATGTGTATAAGATATACAAAATATGTCCGATATATTTTGTATTTTTTGGAAGGGCACTAACAGGTATGTGTACGTGTTATCATATGTATAAATGGACACATCGTGGCACTTTGCGATCGTTACGATTCTCAAATGCCTCCGGTATAATGCAGCGCTTCTCAAAGCGATTAGCGCCAATTAAACTGTTAAATAATTCAATAAACTGTACCATTGTATTTCTTTACTGTGCAATGAAATTTATATTTAATGAAAGTGATTTTTGAACTCGACAGGAATTAGCTGAAATTAGGCTACAATAACTTTATGGAAAATCTCCACTTATCTTTCCACTTCTTGTAAGCATCTCCTTCGTATAAGTACAACCTTGACCTTTTTGCACAGCTAGAAGAGCTGGGTTTGATTTGTCTAATAACAGCGGAGACTGGTTGAGAAATGTGAAAATTACGTAACAATTAATTTTTTAATTTGTCAGAAATAAATTGGAATGCATGACTTTCTTTTATCCACGTGTATTCAATCTAATTTACCAAAGTTACAGATACAAAAGTACGCGCTTGGTACGTATTTCCTCAATTTGACTCGAACTTTGATCCTACGAAGATATACATAAATTATGTAAATGAATAATTATTGGCTTTTTTTATTCTGATAAATTTTTGCCGCGTTTTTCAAGTCGTCTAATATGTAAGGAAGGCAGAGAGGTGGGATTTCTTGCGCAAGGAATTAGCATTTGCTATGTCATGACAGAGCAGTAGAATCCTCGTGTACTTTGTCTTCCGATTAAACAAATGAACTTGAAAAAGAAGTCTAGTAGTCGCAAATGATTCGGTTTATTATTCCAAACGAATAAAACTTTAAAAATACGTTATTCGATTTGTTCACATTAAAATGCATACTATGTTAAAACAATTTTTCACACAAAAGAAAAAAGTACGGTCGAACGACATTTTCTCACGGTCGAATAGTAGTAAACGTTATTAATAATTGATAATCTTGATAGCGCGCAACATGTTAAATGATGCAATAGACCGCTTAAAGAAATATCACGTTACATATGTAGTATGTATGTATGTACCCTATATACATACATACGTATTCGTAAAACAGAATTCTATACAACTAACTCACGCCTCCGATATTTCTTTAGCTGAAGATAAAGCTTAACAACTGTAGAATCCATAAAACAAACTTCTAATTGAGTTTTCATTAAAGAGAAACAAATTTCTTATGAACAATCTCGAAACCGACAAGGTTAGTTTGTTGCGGCAAGCAGCAACATATAGATGTTTAGAAAAATTACTTACAACTCGTATGCTGCACACGTAGACACGAAAATGCAATACAATTTCGGGAGATATCTATCTCCGGTATACGTTCAGACAGGAAAGAAACGGACTCTTAAAGCACAGACTCGGTAAAAAACTACTTTACATTCTTGTAGCTAGAAAAACGTTCACCGGAGTGAAGTGCGGCTTAAAGATTATCGATGTATTTTCAACACTGAGATCATTGTAACTTACATACCTGTCCGCTTATATGAATTATAATTTCAGTAAATACATAAATACAAATTTCGGCAG
This sequence comes from Augochlora pura, assembly GCF_028453695.1. NCBI lineage: Eukaryota > Metazoa > Arthropoda > Insecta > Hymenoptera > Halictidae > Augochlora > Augochlora pura. The sequence goes on along the minus strand of NC_135775.1, from coordinate 26,786,605 downwards.
ACGCTACAATTACGAAGATTTAATGTAAAATGGTTGTTGTAGTTTGCGAATTGTGTTCAGGTACGTATTATCATTGGACCATCGTGATGTATTATGTGACGTAGCGACTACACGTCATATCGTATGATTCTTGTAACCATTACTACCAGCTTGTGGATTTTCATTTCAATGTATGTATTTATTATATATATATATGTATATATAAAATTATATTAAATACATATATAATATAATTATAATTTTATATATGCATTTATTATATATAAAATTATAATTATATTATATATGTATTTAATATAATTTGGGATTCAGATACAGGAACAAGTACAAAAAATTGCACATATCATTACATGTATTTACAGGTTTAAAGAAACTGGAAAATCGTTGTACATAACATGAAATTTCATAAGTATGTATTCATAAGAAGCAGATGTAAAATGTTAAATTTATTAATAAAATATATTTGAAACGATGCCCTTCTTTATAGAGTTTTATAGAGATCAACAAAAAAGTGTTATATATTTTAAATACATGTTTGTTCTAAGAGTATCAAACATTCATGGAAAATACATTCAAGAATTTATTATTACAGAAATTTCTTCCTTGTATGTTTCGAACGAGACTTTGAAATAATGGAAATTTTTCAAATTGTTATTAAAAAAAGATCTATCACGTCATAATAATATCATTGCAAGAATGCAGCATAATATTTTGACTTGTACTTTTGCTGAGATGGTCATTCGAAAGAAGTATAAAAAGTTGTGATTATCTAGTTTTTGAAATAATATGCAATTATATTATTGTTCCTTATAAGGTTATACTCTATTCTCTAATTTAGCGATAAGATCGTGTACACTTTCTATAATGCTGTATATATAAGGACGTTCCATTGGATTTACCTTTAACATTGATAAAATTAGATTTTGCATGTCCTGGAAAATTTGAAATCCAAATATTAGATCGAAAAATCTTTCTTAGACGAGTATGAAAAAATATATATTGGTTAACAACCTCGTTATAGGGAGCATCTTCTCGGAATGTAATATTTGCGCTCATAACTGCTAGAGCTACGCTATCTCCCCTTTCATAAACAGCATCGAAAGGTGATTTAAAGTAACAAAGAGCGTAAAGTATACAACCTAGAGACTGGAGAAGCAGTTGATAAATGTTATCAAGAATAGAAATAGCAGGATACATTTGAAAAATTTTTTTGATACAGTACCCAAATATCTGTTCGTTCATCTATCATACAATAACTTTCCACATTAAATAATTCTGGTGCTCTGTAAGGCATTGAACACCTTTCAGCTGCTATATCTTGCAATGTTTGTGCTGCTTGAGACCCGCATACTTTGACTCTGGCAGGTGCTACAGAACCTGAAACAAATAATATTAATATAACAGTGTTTAATATATTAAAATGATTTATTATAGTTATAATGTTTCACCTAAATCCATTATAACTGATGTGCATCCATCGCCAAGGACTATATTAGCAGTTTTTAGATCTCTGTGAGCAAGAGGATCTGGTTTAGCTTCGTGAAATGCTTTCACACCCTCGCATATTTGTAAAAATATATTTAAAATGTCGATTGAACTTATGTAATCTTTATTTTTAATTCGTCTTTCCAACTCATTTGCAAGTGTACCTCTCTGAATAAGAAATAAAAATGGAAATGTGAGAAAATAAACTAACATCTCCTTCTATTATTTAGCATTAAAGAAGCATAAAACATACATGATAATATGGTAAAACAATTAATACTTCACTGGTTGCATTAATAACTGGATCCGTGGTTCCCCTGTAGGTTGAATCTATGCATTCTATTACATTTGGATGTTTCACAAGGTTGTGGTACTCTATTTCTTTTGCGGCTAGCCTCTGATCTTCCAATCCGTGGCAAATAATCTTTTTAATAGCATACTTTTTATGTGTTTCTGTATCTTCAACTAAAAGTACAGTACTAAATCCACTGCAAGTAGATTGAAATTTAATTAATTGCAATAACTAGTTTTATGTGTAACTCGTCAACATTACCATAAAAAAAGGTTAGATTAGGTTAATCAAGATCGTAATCAAACGTATCTTGCTAATAACTATAAAAACATGTTAAGAAATATGTAATCAAATTGAAAAACAATTAGGCAAATTAACTTGAATGGTACTGTTATGGTAATAGACAAAAATGTACATTTCACGTCAAACTTGCCCTTCTCCAAGATGTTCACGAACTATATAATTCCTTGAATTTACCGTGATAGTTTCTTTGGAGCATAAACAGCCCATTTTTAAAATTAAACTTAATCCAAGACTATTCATTTTCAGTCACGCATAATAAAAGAAATAAAAAAACAGTAAAACCGACGCGTCTCTTTATCAGCGTACAAACATTTCTATACACGTCACAGCATGCATATGTCATCAGTCACGAGTTACGAATTACATACATACGAGTTACCATGCCGGTGATACGTATGCATGCATGTAAGTGTGCACGTAATCGGCTATCAGCTGTTTATTTGATAAACAATATTGTTTAAGATGTTACATAAATTAATTAATCTGAATTTTTCATAAAAAAATGTATAATGAGGAAACCAACATTTAGATTTACGATGAAAGATTATTTCAAATTAAATGAGAATAAATTACACAATGATACTGTAAGATCCCGAAAGTATCTTTATTAAATTCAAGTTGACACGAGCAGCCATTAACCGTAATCGTAAATATGGGTAAAGAAGATATTTTCAAAGTAATTCATCTATTTTATTTAAAGAAAAATTTGTTTCCATTTTACGTTGGAAAAATATCCTATGTAATATATGTGTAACGCATTATCTTCATTATACTAGACACTGTACTTCTTTCTATGGATGTTTTTTGCGAGCTACTATTTTTGGGGGTCACAAGAGGAGACTGTAACAGATCCTATTGACGAGTCAGGTTGGGTACCCGATGGGGCATTCGCAAGTAGAACTGCTGACACAACGGAAGATCAAGAAAGCTAGGAATTTTTTAATGTCATTTGATTCAATGAACGACGATCCAACGAACGTCATAAACGATTTTCATGAAATCTTCTTACAGAATTTTTTGTTTAAAGCTAACACTTAGGTGTGGGCCATAAAAAAGTAAAGGTTTTGCAAATACTATGTGTACATTATGTTGTTTTTATTCCCAATTTTATCCCATAAAAAAGTGAAACTTCTATTATGAAATATTTCATTTATTCTTAAAAACATTAATGCAAAACATGCTAGTCTCTAATTAGGACTGTAAAACTGATTATTATCACATTTTTATTCTTACACGTATATGTGAGGAAAATGTATAATAAACAGAACGGTAATGCTCTGCACTAAAAATTCATAATTTACTTTTTAATCAAATACTCGATAAGATGAGTAAAAGTCAACAAAGGTAAGTTCTTATGGTTTTCTAGAAAAACGTACAAGCGCTTTTTCTTTCCAGAAAATGTAAGTGAACGATCGAAATTTTTGTTCTTTTTCTTTAAGATGTTGATGCGTTCGCCTCCGATTGAACATCGCTCGACAATTTAGCAACATCTTGATCATTTTGTAGCTGCGCTTGCCACATGGAATAATATATTCCGTTGTGAGAAATAAGCTCTTCGTGTTTGCCTCTTTCTACGATTTCTCCATCTTTCAAAACAAGGATTTCATCGACGTGTATTATCGTGGACAATCGGTGCGCTATGATAATAGTTGTTCGATTTGAGCACACTCTACTCAACGCTGCTTGAATATTACGCTCCGTATGGGTGTCAAGTGCACTTGTAGCTTCATCTAGAAGTACAATTACTGGTTCTTTTAATATTGTTCGCGCGATAGCAATACGTTGTTTTTCTCCACCGCTCAAGCGAAGACCTCTTTCGCCGACCTAAGCATTTCGAATGAAAACACAGAATTTAAACCATTAATAAAACGTCATCAAATTAAATGCGAATTAAGAAGAAAAAGCAAACAGTACGTACCTGTGTTTCGTAGCCACTTGGAAACGTGAGAATCCGTTCATGAATATCTGCACTGTTAGCTGCCGCAATTACATCAGCGCTTACAGCCTCAATACGACCATATTGAATATTATATTTTATAGTGTTGTTAAATAACACTGTGTCTTGAGGTACAACACCTATGGCTCGTCGTAAGGAATCCTGCTTTACCGTCTTTATATTCTGCCCGTCGATCAATATCGCACCTTGATCTATATCATAGAACCTGAACAATAACCGTACTATAGTCGACTTTCCAGCTCCAGATGGTCCAACCAAAGCAACGCTTTTCCCTGCCGGTACAATGAAGCTAACATTCTTCAAAATAATTTTCTCGGGACTGTAACCAAATGTCACATTCGAAAATTCCACTTGACCATTTTTTACTATCAATGGTCCTGCGCTTGGCGCATCGATTATTTCCTGGTCTTCTCGGAGGAGGTCAAACATATTTTCCATGTCAATGAAATTCTTTTGTATCGCGCTGTAAGAGATAAATATTTTTCAAGCGAATGGTATATTATAAATTTAATAAATGTGAACGAATCATAGTTTACCGGTAATATGTTCCAAACCAATTTAATGGCACGTAAAGTTGCATGATGTAAGTTGTAAATAAGACATAATCGCCAAGTGTTAAACCTTGATCGTTCACAACCTAAAAACAATTTATTACAGGTATATAATTGATTTTGTTAAAGTTTAAATGGTATGAAAATTATTTTGCGCATTCTAACCATGTGTACACAAAGTAAAGATCCAGCTAGCAGGCCACTGCAAACTATTATATTTTGTAAGGTATTTAATATATTTAACGTAACCATCGACATCCATTCTTCTGCTTGGAACGTTATAATAGCTTTCCTAAAGCTATCCACTTCATATGCTTCTGCTCCATAATATTTGACTGTCTCGAAATTGAGTAGACTGTCAACACTTTGTGCTCTCTGAGCATTATCTGCCAGGTTCATGCGTCTTTGGTACTTTGTACGCCACTCGGTAACCATGATTGTTGCGACTGATAAAAACGTAGTTTATAAAATATAAAAAAGATGTAGAATATATTTATATAATGACGTGCTCACCTATATAGAGACTCATAGTTGTAAATACGATTAATCCGAACCACTTGTTAAATGCGCTTATGAAAAATACAACGGCTACGATAATGTCAACGATTGTCGGTACAATGGAAAAGAGAACGTAATTGAGAAGATTGTTTATAGAATCCGTCCCACGATCCATAGCTTTTAACACTTCTCCGGTTTTCCTCCCAAGATGCCAGCGTAAACTCAGACTATGCAAATGTCTATAAAAATAGTTATTGTAAAAATACAGTGCGAATGTCGCATGATCCGACTGGATTTAAATATAAACATCTCGCGAAATAATTACCTGAACAACTCCACTTCAATTTCTCTAGTAGTGTACTGTTGTATTCGTATCCACAAATACGATCTAGCATTATTAAGTGCTCCCATGGAACCTGTACCTCCTCCTTGCAAGAATTTGAATCCTACATATATTAATACGAAATCCCACCTATTAGAAGGATCTTAGATGAAATATACCGTCGATACAATTCTTATAGACATTTAAGAATCTCTTCGAAAGTGTTATGTACCTGAATGATCTGGGATGACCAGTAATACTGTCCGCGATTTTTCCATTATAAATTGGGACATATACATTTATTAAACGTCCAAGTATAAGTAACGCAAAACAAATAGCAACCCTCAGTTGAAGCATGTAGCTGTTTTTAGGCCATAGAAACGGTGCTAAAACTTTCACCTTATACCAAGCATTCTTCCATGGAGAAGATGTATCGTCGGGTCTCTAAAAATTGTAGTATTATGAAATATATTCAATTATATTACATTATAAATATAAGATTATACCATAAATTATAATTATTATATTATAATTTGGATAAATGGGGAACGTTACAATTACAAGCTTTTTTTATTGATAGATTATATTACTGTGACTTACACCTTGATAATATCTTGGCCGTGTAGTTGGGCCATCTGGTAAAGTACGATATTCTGGATCAAAGTTACCAGATAGTCCCGGGGCTTTGAGTCCTAAGGCAAAGATAACCAATTTCGTGACATAACGCAGAACAAACAGTGCCATCTCGATTTGATCAGACAATCTGTAAATAGCATCAAGTATATATAGAAAGTGTTCCACTACAAGCAATACTCAAAACACTGTGTGCTGCTGTTTCAACGTTATTCTCCAAAACTTACGTGTTAAGATGAAACCACCATTCCAGCTTCTCAATATTAACAAAAACAAGATTTTCAACAACAAATGACAAGGTCCAAAAACCTAACAAAACAATCCCATTACCACGTGATGGCACACTGGGTAGCAACGTATTTCTTTCCATCTTTAATAGGTACACAGAGTACGGATACACAATTACATTTAAAACTGTTGTAAGAATCTAAAAGCATTAAAATAACAAAAAATTCAATGATTAAGTATTACCATAATGTAAATAAATTATTTTATAGATTACCTACCATATAACCATAAACCCTTTTATCATCTAAAATTGTACCTTGCAAGATTATTCTCAGTACACTAAGTATTGGAACAAAATATAAGAGAAACTTTTGTAGAATATAAAGCTTATTTTCTGGTAACAAAGATGCAGCATTTTCTGTTCCATATTTACGGTACATCCATAATTGTATTGTACCAAAAATCAACAGATATAATGAAATTGCAACAGTACTAATGGTATCCATGAAACATTTTGACATTCCATGGTCTACCCAGATTTCAGTAAACGTTATATTTGGAGGACAGTAAGTCATTGTAATATTCATTTTGAATTATCTCTTGTTTGCCTTTTTTCCATGGAAAAGTAGAAATATCAATTCATTGTTTTCATTTCTATATTATATTAAGCTTAAGGTCAGCTATTAATTAAGAAGAATGCCTGAAAAATAATATGAAACGTTTTATTCAGTTATTTTAAAATCTGATGTGTATCATTATAACCACAACTAATCATTTGGATCATACAGAAGCTTATCTTTACAAGAACATTGTATTTCGTATCGTATCGCGACACGATTATGTAAGCTTTGTTGCAATTTATAATTCAATCGACTAAATTTTATGTTACACAAAAGAAATTAATTAAAAAATTAAAAAGAAAGTGGAATTTTATTCTATTTTCATTCTCAAAGAAATAAAATAATTTTCTAATGCGCTCTATTACGTTGTCAAACGGATATATCGATAAGAGATTAGGTATATTTACAACATAAGTGAAATAGTTAAAAATTTTACCGAAAACATCTTAATGATGTCATTACAATATATTTTTAGTAGAAAAAGAGTAGAATGTTTAATGCCAGTAGAGAGTTTTGGTAAAAAAAAAAAGTTAGCACTGTTAACATTGTAAACTGTACATACATAATTGAATTAATGATTTCCAATTCAAGAACATAAACATGTTAGAAAAATGTTAGTCTAACCTTTTGCTGTAGAATGATTTGACAAAAATGCTGAGCACGGTACCTTTACTTTATTTGTACAATTAAGCATTTCTCGACGCATTTATAAGCACGTAGGTATGTATCCCTCGTTTCTTTTCAAGGTACGGAATTATATTACATATAATGTATCCATTATCATCTACGTTCAAATTTAGCAGACTTACGTTACATTTCTCACTTATGACAGCTCATTAAAGACGTATATCCTACTATGTATAGAAACTTTCTGCACATGCACACATGTGATATGACATCCGACATTCGACGATTTAAGACGCGTGGGTACATAACCTAATATTTTATAAGAGCTACATCAGGCCCTTAGACTGTTGTATGTAAAACAATGTATGTACGTACGTACATATTAACTAAGTCCAAATTCCCCTTATGTCACCTTACTGTAACAAGGCACTGTCCTTATTGGCCATAATGTCCTTATCGTGGTCCCTATAGTCCACAATTTTAAGTTTCATGTGTATCCAAAACACAAATGTACCGTTGTATATTTTATAGTAAATTACATATTTGTATGACAATTTTTATAACACATTTTAAATTATAATATTTATAAATCGTATTCTTAGTATGTGCATATTGATTTAGCCGCTAACCTAAAGAGAAATGTTTTCTAGGAAATTATATTGATATAAATCATGGCTAAGGGTCACAAGCATTTAAAACATTTAAAGTCTGAAAAGGCAAAAGTGAAATTGAAAGCGAAGAAAACGAAGGAATTACCGAAAGGATTGAACGTTACGGATGCAACGTTTAAGGTTAAGAAAATTGTAATACGCGAACAGTTAAAACAACGAGATGATACAGAAATTCTTAGCAGAAGAAAGCTTAACGTTAAGGTAAAATTACATTTAATATTATGTATTTTATACAGATAGATCACTTAGTAAAATATAATTATAATTTTTAGGATTTACTCATACGTCTTCAACATCATAATTCAACAGTTAGACAGGAAGCCATAAGGGAATTGAAAGAAATCTTATCCAAACATTCTTTGGACTTGTTAAATTTACAATTTGGTTCTCTGTTACAAGGCATTTGTGCGTTGTCACTTGACAAAGAAAGAAGCATAAGGCACGATTCCTTTAAAGTTTTAAGTTTAATTCTGTCGCCAATATCCAACGATCAACTGAATCCATATTCCGATGTTCTGATTTCGTATTTGAAGTGTGCCATGACGCATATAGATCCTCGTATTAAGGAAGATGCATTGGTCTTTTTAGATATACTTGCGCAAAATTGCAGCATCATTTTGGCAGAAAATAGTAAAAAAGTTTTGCCAAATTTTTTAGATATGATCTCTAGATTACATGGTGAAATGAAGCCTGGAAGGCAGTTGACAACAACATTAAACTCAAAAAGTACTAATGTAAAGTGGAGGATAAAAGTGTTGGAAAGATTGGCTGCTATATTCAGCTCAATTGTAAATTTGTATAAACTACAGCAGACTGTTAGCTCAAACGTGACTGCGCGAATTGTACATGTAAATAAGAATACTAGATATGTCCCTGTTCATGTGAATACATATTTAAAGGATTGTAAAATTGATTTTGAGCAACGGAACAATTTGAAAGAAAGCTCTACTGAAAAAGCTTTAAGCGTAGAGGAGCTTGTGAAATATGTCGAAATGTTGATGCCGCTTATATTCGAAAGCTGGATGGAAGTATGCCCAGAAGTGAAGAACATGGATGTTTCGTTACAACTGATAACTGCAGAAGCATTCGAATTATTGAAAAGCGCTGTAGAAATTATACAAATGATAATCGAATGCATAGACATATTGGACGCTGAATGCGACGTGAACATAAAATATTGGTTTAAAAATAACTTTGAAAACGTTTTTGTAAAAAATTTTCTCTCAAAATTTCCTTATAACAAACATGGAACATCTGACAGTTTTTTGGGTTCCATAAGGAGCAGAAAACGTCAAGACGATTTCATTGACGACAAATCGTATAACGCTTGTTTAGCACATAATTTAGGACTTTGTCAGATTTATGTGTGGTTTACAGCTGTGCACTGCGACGACAAGACTTTACCTAAATTAAGTAAAATTTATTCTACATCTGTACTTAAATACCTAAATGGCAAGTTCACAATCGTAAAAACAATTTATCCTTTAGACAATTGTTGCTCTTTTATACATACATAAACTCTATTTCTCTTCTGTCCTACAGAAAACCTCGAGAACTGGTCAAGCACATGTAATATTGTTTTACCCCAATTGATAAAACTATTGAGAACACTATTTCTGAAAGCAAGTAAAATTTGGTACAAACAAAATCTTGATCTTAGCGAGACCCTCCAAATAGTTGTGAATGCGTGCTGTAATCGACCAAAACAAGAATTAGAGTTACATCTGTTCTCCACTATTGGTGACATCATGTTAGATCATACTTTACATGAACTGCACAGGTACAACTATTTGCATTTATAGTATTGCATTCTACATGTACTGTTTTAAATGATTCCTTGAGAATTCTATTTTGTTAATGCATCTCAGGGAACACGCACTCAAGGAATTCATTTCAACTTTACCTGGTCTTCTTTTGAAGCCCAAGATACACGAAAATACGATACAAACAATAAATAAAGTCATACTTCGCTATAGGAATTGGATTGAAAAAGAACTCTTGGAGAATCAAAATGACATTATAGGTGAATATAATATAGAAAATACGATTTCTGTAACTACTATATGTATACGCAGGTTTATATTATGATTTACATATATTACAGAGAATGCTAAGAAAATTGAAATCATTGGCTCGGCAGATGAAAAACAATCTCGTCTTATGATCTGTAATTTGTTTTATTTTTTGGATGCTCAAATTTTCTATTAAATAAGAAACAATGTTCCGATAATAAATAATGATTCTGTCTCTATGTATCGTTTCATAGGTAAAATACCTCGAAGAAACGATGTCTTGTTTCATTGATCAACTAATTAACATGTTCTTGCATTGGGAAAATTTCAAAGAATTTTCTAGTGGAATGCAATCGTCGAAATCATAATATAATCACATTTCGGCAACGAAAATAAAAAGGATATATTAGGCTTGTTTGTGTTTAGGTACAAGAATAATTAAAAAGCGATAAGGAATGTCGTTATTTCGTATTTTACGTTCGTTTTGAGCCATTGTCTCGTACTAGAATATTTGTTACCGTTTTAGAATTATCGCAATAATACTTTTGTACAAATACTGGATGTAATCGTTTCGGTGCCCGATATCAATGGTTGAAAAATATTCTGACTCGGCATACCGTCTTAAAATCTAGTTATCATGTTTATGTTTCGCGTTGATTCGTCGTTAATGAACGCGCGATTATCGAACCCGTGCAAACTTTTGCCGTCCTTATTCGATTCTACGGCATGATGAAGCGATCCCATGCCAGGTAGATCGTTATCGTTGACGTTCATCGGGTAACAATGTTCGTTTGTGTAGGACACGTTGAGCATGTTTCCTACGCTTGGCGTTAACGGTAAAACGGGTAGATCCCTGTTGAGGTTCGGCCAACTCGAGTCATGTTGTAATTCGTGATTCACCCTTAGATACTCTTTCTTCGATTTCTCGGGTCTGTAGAACTTTGACTTTAATTTCATCTCTATCACATATTCTATCAGGAACATCTCAACGAAAATGCAAACTACAAAATTTACTACAGCGAGAGCTAAAATTATAATTTTCCAGTCATAAGTTGGAGGTACCTGTAGCATGAGTAAATTCACTATCCAGTTGGCAGGGTAGACGGTAATGTACATACAAATAGTAGTAAGTAGAATAAGAGAAACGATTAAGGTAATATTTGTGTAAATGGCTTTTCGATACGGCTTTCCGCGGGAGAATATCACTGCCATAGTTATGTATTGGAACATGGAGACGCAGAAGACCGAATAGTTTTCGTAGCACATGTCCGATTTGCCCGTGTAAACAAATGGAGTATACCAAGAAAAGGTACGAACCATGTGATAAGCCGAAGCTTGAAATATGGTCATAATTAACATATGTACAATCAGGGAAAAGATCGTCGTAAAACTTAAAAGGCTAGTCATCGGAGGTTTCTTCACCAGCTTGTCCTCGTATGCCCGTGTTTTACCGAAGAATGAAGCGAAATTAACGATCAGGCAAATGTCGATGAACAAGAACTCTAGATCCGTTAAATTCGAGTCGATGGAATAAAGGATTATCACGGATAGAAACTCTGTCAAAGAATAGATCACCATGAATTTGAAGATTCCAAACGATGTCACCAAGGCGGCACGACCTTCCCTGATTACCTTTGGAACGCAAGTAATGTCAGGTACCTTCGACGTGAATGGACTAGCAACGCTATACAACAAAGAAAACAAACAAAAGAAAAATAAGCGTTGGTCAAAGGTAACATTGGTGTCGATACTATCCTTCTCTACGATCAGGGTCATTTAATAATCGGAACGAAATAGAAAGCAAATAGGCTTGCTAGCGATTTCACGATATATGCGAATCGATGGATTACGTGTTTGGGAATGAAAACGGCCTGTTAACAACACGGTTTAGTAATTTACCGATAAACAAATTAAGCAATTCTATGCAATCCATTCGTATAGACGCTCGTACGCGTACGCACACGCGTGTGCATATATGTAGACTTGCGTGTTGTGTGTGAATTTGTAAGGCATTAGAGTTACGCGCGACACGTAGCCGTAGCCTTGAATGGTCAGTTGAACTTGATTCAACTAACGTCGCAACACTGGAGGGTGCAGCAAAAGTCGATGCCTTTGTTTCTCTGCAGCTCTGTACCGACAATGAGTATTTTTCGGCACAATTTCAATACTTGTAACACGTACGCTACGATAAGGTTCAGGTTTAAAAGATTACCTGGATTCTGCCTCGGACAAGGATACACCAGCGTGCGCTGCTCGCAAAGCACCGCAGTCGTTTGCACCATCGCCGCACATGGCTACAATATTTACAAAGTGTTAATGTCGATTCCTATTTGAATAATGAAAAAGTTCTAGAGAATCGTGTACGAACGGTTCGACGCATACCAACATAATAACCAAGATGCATCAGTTCCAGCACTAATTGTTGTTTTTGATCGCTGGTCATCCTAGCAAATATCGCACCGCGTACACAAATTCTCGACACAATGTCCGGATAATGCTCGCGCAACAATTGCCACGATTGACCTGTTAACGCGAACCGATAATTACGACTGCCTATACTTTGTTCTATGTCTCGCAACTCGGTAATCCTTAGTTTCTTGTTGTCGGGATTCTACAAAGAAATGGTGAAATTCAAACCAAAAATTCAAAAATGCTTCTTCGATGCGCACGAATTACTCGTACGCGTATGTATGTATGCAAGTATATACGATTGAGCGAAATTACCGGTTTAGGGGGTAATTTTTGAGCATTAAAATAAATCTCTGGTTCCATCTTGTTTTCTTTCGTAACTATAGTGACGTCTATCACAGTCTCTTGCGGTGACAAAATGCCACATTCTTTTGCAACGCTCACAGCAGTTTGGATATTATCCCCTGGAATAACTTGTTTCATTACGGTGCATGTAACAGGCAACAGACATTTCAAATCAGTCATTTCACTTTCTACTACGATATACACCTGCGTGCGCGCACACACATAAACAAACAAACACACACACACACACAGCTGCAGAGGAATAGTATTCTACAATAGTATAGGATAATGAACGATTGCTGTGGCCTCATTTACCAGTAATCATTAGAACGTGCATGTCAGCCGACTTCAGTTCCTGGATAACTGCTTTCGTTGGTGCTTTCAGTCTGTTTTCCATGATGACGAAACCGAGAAACTCAAGGTTCTGTTCGACTATGTCGCGAGGTAGTTTTGTGATCTACAAGAAACGTTTTAATAATCGTTTTGTCATTAATCGAAGAAAACAGATGATGATAGGTGGTAGGTGTTAGGCCGTAGGCCCACAAACGTATTGTTTTTACCTTGGCGCTATCTCCAGTGAATTCCGTGCGGCCCATGGCTATAACGCGATAGCCTTGTTCCGTGTACCGTCTCAAGCTGAACAGAATGTCTTTCGGGACAGTTTCCGGTTTGCTCAGACTAAGGATCATTTCAGGCGATCCCTTTGTGTAAGCTTTATAAGTTGCCGAGCCTGATTCGCGCGCTATCACGGACATTCGTTGCAGAGAGCTCGAGAATTGATATTGTTGCACTATTCCAATTTCATCGGCGGACGAATTTTCCTCGTTCTTCCTCGATTTGACAACCATCGCTGTAACGGGATCGTACTTGTTCGATTTGCTTCGGTCGATGGTGTCGGGTTCTTCCAGTAACCAGCCGGTGCTCTCAAACATCTGCGGGTAGAATGACGCGCTAGGCGTTAATCGAACGGATGAACGCGAACAGGATCATGTTGGTTCTCTCGATTTGATCGAAAATACCTTGACGTCCAGAGGATCTCCGCAGAGTTGGTCGTCTATTAGAGTCAAACTGTGACAAACCAGCATGCCTTCGAAAAGAGGATGGTTCTTCAAATTGGGAATGCTCTTTTCCGGTTCTCCGAGAACACCGTTCGTGGAGGGTACGATTCCCCACATGTCCAAGCCGTCCTCAGTCAACGTTCCTGTCTACAGAGCACCGTGAAAAAGGAAAAGTATTATTAAAGGTATATCGTTTCGATTCCGATTTGGTTGGACAAGGGCATAAAAGAGCCTCACCTTGTCGAAACAAACGCAATTTATACTACCGGACACGTTGATAACTCTGTTGTTTATACAATAGATCTGTGCTCTTTTCAGTCGCGTCTGAGCATACAGTTTTCCTACAGTCACCGCTGCGGGAAGCGCCGGAGGAACCACTATCGTTATTATGTCCAATGCCTTTATGGCGATATCGCCAATCGCCACTCCTCTGGAAGCCTGAAGAGAAACGTTCGTTAACGATCGGGAATGATTCCGTGTTCCGTGTATCTTTACCAGGGAATCGAAAGGGAGACGATTTCAAGAAAACCGTACCTTGGATGCGATGGTGTAAATGAAGCCGCAGCTGGCGATGACGGCGAGGATGCCGATAAATTTGTAGGAGTCTTGATCGAATTTGAAGTCCGCCGGCGGTGGGTACAGGATAGCGGCGACCAGACCACCCTTGTTCGTGTGGAAACCTGTTCGAATGACTCGTGCGAGAACTGGACCATTCCCGTGGCATCTGTTAGATTGCGAGATATATATAGACCGTCGATTATAGATAGATTACAGATACATAGATTATAGGTGTTGCGTTTCGATGCTCTAGGAGTACCTGGTCTGAATGATGCTGGTGCCGTTGAATATCGTATGATGGGAACACTCTTTTGGCTCGTAAAGTACGTGTTGCGAGGGTAACGGGGTTTTTGTGACTGGCACCGACTCTCCTGAAATTCGTATAGATCAGATTTGCTATCGGGGAGGATAATCCGATCAGTTGGAGGACTCGACGGCTCACCGGTCAGCATGGATTCGTTTAATATACATTGTCCGTTTAAGAGAACCGCGTCGCATACCACGGTGGCCCGATGAGAAGGCAACTCTATGATATCGCCTGGAACCAAGTCGCTGCACGGTACAGTTTCCAATAGCGAAGGACCTCTGCGTACACGAATCGTCTCCGTTGACGCGACGGTGCTCCGCAGATTGACCTGATTCTAAAACAGAGGACCGATCTCAGCAAGGACCGCCGTCGCGAGTAGCGTTGCATCGAACCGAATTGCGTTGCCCTGGACACCAAACGCAACGATCTTTCTACCTTGCGGGTCTGTATTATGGAACTTGTAATTCCAAACAATGACATGCATATGATCGCCGCGGTATAATAGAGGTACTCTTCCGCGAACCAAACGCACAGCGTGAACACTTGGAATATGTAGAACGGATTCAGAACCTCCAGTACCAGCAGCGTGCCGATGCTCTGAACAGGCACACCGATCGCGTTGCTCCCGTAGACGATTCGCCTGAAACGATCAGTTTTCAATTTCGAATCAACCATAGATCCGTCCGTTTCTACTTAGCTCTGCGTAGTCGTTCGTCAAATACCTGAGACACTGTTCCTCCTTCGAAAGACCCTGATTGCTGTTCGCGTGCAGATCCGAGCACAGCGTGTACCTATCCAGACCGACTAATCTGGAGAACGTGTTTTGTTGGGCGTCCCAAACGTAACACTGCTTTTTGCACCAAAAAGCTCTATACTCGAAGAGTTCGCGTTGCGTGCCATTCTCCAAACGAATCGGTAGCTTCTTCGACCTGACCTTTTCGACGAGATGCCTGTCGCTTTCGCCGAAAACTCTCGACAATTCGTGCGAGCTAGCCAACAGAAACGACAAATTTATCCTTTGTTCACAATTTTGTTCGACGCTGTGCGATCGTCGCCGCGTAATTCAAGTAATAATAGTAAAAAGTTGCTCGAACTAACCTCAGGTCCTTGGCGGAAACGGTTTTTACTTCCTTCACGAAGTAGGACGTGTACTTTCCTTGATAATTATCCTAGTGGGTAATCGCATCGTCCATCGACGATGATTATTAAATATTTGCTTGCATCGGTAGTAAAAACAAGGACAAGAACAACGATCGCGATCACGATGACAATAACTGAGAAAAACAATTGCGAGCATGTGGAAGCGAAACGGAGAGAGAGAGGAAGAGAGAGAGAGAGAGAGAGAGAGAGAGAGAGAGAGAGAGAGAGTTTTCGCGCGCGTACGATGCGTTCGAATCGGCGTGTTTCGGAAGAAAATGAAGAGACGAGAATGAGCAAACGTACGAACTTGTTTCTCTATCTATTGCGCATACGTCGACCAACGTAAACAACAAACGTAATGTTCGAATTCTTACGGTTACGAGCAGTTTGGTGGCACGATACAAGGGGCACTTCTTGTGGGTCGCGTAGATGTGAAGATGAGGATACCAGTGGAAGAACAGTCTGATACAACCGACGGTGAACGCGTAGGACAGGAAAGTCAGAAAACGTTTCAGGTTGCTCCTCTCGAACCCATAAATATGCTGAAACGAATTGTTTTTTTGTAGGTCGCGCACACGTGTCTTTGGTAAATTGAATTAGAAGAAAAGAGCTTACCATATCCTCGTCTTGACCCGTATGAATCTTTTGCCAGTGAACTTTCGACGTTTGGTCGTCCTTTACCCCTGCATGGTTAAAGAGCACGTGTAAGAGGAAAGAGAGGTAACGAGTGGAAAACTTTGATTCGTGCATCAGATATCGTTCACCGGTAAAAATACTTCCGGAAATACTAGTACGCTATCGGGTACGGTATGCGGTGCTTTTTTTTTTAATTGTCCCACTCGCGCTATCGGTCTTCTTATCGATCGTGATTGAATCGAGTCACGAGACGGGAGACACTCGTGCGGTATTACAACGATATTTTTTTGCGAGACTCGTATGTATTGATGTCACGCGTCTTGAAATTCACGTGAAAAACAGTCTCACACTCGATCGGTATCGATATGGAATCGACTCGACAGCGTCGACGATTCGTTATCGGGTTATCTGCAGACTCGAACGCGTTTCTACCTTGCGCGACAAAATAGGATTTCGTGCGTGTTTGGCTGGAAGTTCACCGATCAACGATGAAACGATAACCGTGGAACGTGCAAAACTGATTTTTCTTATCTGCAGGCAAACAAACGTTGTTCCGTTCTTCGTCTACACGAGTTTAAGTTTGTCTCCATATCCTCGACCGACCGACCGACCGACCGACCGACCGACCAACTACGTACGCGAACGTATGTATGTATTTGAATAATCGAGCACGTTACGACACTTTTCCGCCGAGACTATAATTGCAATCGCAACAGTACGGGCAGTCGGGTGTTACAAGTTTCAGCGTTTCGTCGCGTACGCTTCGAGGCTCGAGCCCTTACCCAAGCTTGGACGGAACGTGAAATGGGATAGCTTGTAGAAAGACGACTCACCATCGGATGTTGTCATAACTTTTGATTCCCTCTGTAACTCGGATGAAGGTCTAATAGGTGCGTTTAGATCCTTGCTGGTCAACGGCTAACGGATGGTTCGGGTTAGATGAACACGGTGGTTGCTGGTGAGTGATCGATGGGCTAGTGGCTCGTGGCTTGCGTCTCTTGTTCGCGCGTCTCCGGCTCGTTCAACGAAACCGAATCCTTTCCTCACCTTCAAGGTAAAAAGGCGAGCAATGTTCCCCTCGAAACGCGGCTCTCTAGAACGCTAATCAAGGAAGAACGGCTGATTAGATTTCTCGAACGGAATTAAGCAACTCGAAGAAAAGAATACTAACGAGCCCATCCCGTGAAACAAGATACGAGCGGCTGGGGCTAGACGACGCGGACGCGTTCAAACGGCTATGTATAATAGTTGGACGATGAACGCGCGATTGCGATGACCGTGCTCTTGAATTAGACAGTGGACACCGATACGAACACGGGCACGGGCGGGACGCGCGTGGAATAGATCGTTCATCGGCTATGCCGGGCTAGAAAATCGATTCGACGAAACCATCGAGCGCGCATCGACTGCTATCGTCATCTCGAATTTGTGGGAGAGCTTTCGAAATTTTCGAGTGTGCTCTGGGGACAAACGAGAAGAGCTCGAGATCGTCTCGTCGGGGTTGTCCTCGACGTTAACGTTTAACCACGCTGATAGGCGGTACTCGTCGTTGCTCGTGATTCGCGAACAGACATCTCGCGTATAGCTCACCCTACGGAAATTTTTTAAAATCCCTTTCACGTTATCGTCCGGACGATAGTCGAAGCGCGCACCGACTCGAAGATGAGGTAACGTGGAATTGTCGAGGACTTTTCATCTTATTGTCGAGCAATTTTCCGTCTTATCGTCGCATATTACTCATTTTCCGATAATTACACCGACCCATTGTTCAACGATAATTGGAACTACCGAGGACGGAGACACGCGGCGCGACACAAAACGTTGTTACCCGCATGCGTTCCTCTCTTGCGATTCTTGTTCTCGAAAATTAGACGATAAAACCGCGACTGTGATTGCGACAGTGACTGCGACTGCGACCTTGATTGCGACTACAACTTCGATCACGGTCGGAAACGCGTTCTGTATTTTGTCTAAAAAGCTCCGTCGATGACCCAGGCAGCGTCGATGAAAGCAAAAGCGAGAAAATGCCTCTGCGCGCCGCGCGGGGAGCGGTGGCGCGCGGCCCGGCGCGGCAGCGGCGCGGCTCGAACAGTATTTTCCATTAACACGCAAACTATGGGAGAAAAACTAGTTCACCTTCTTCTAGATGGAATGCGATAGCGGCAGCAATTCTTCGTTGCATAAGAAACGTCGCTGTCCGATCAACAAATTATTTCCTCGACGATCGATGCGGCGATTCGAACTATTTCCACGAAATTAACGAGAAGTTCCGATGCGAGTACCTACAGCAAAGAGAGACGGCGGTGTTGTTGTCGTCGCGATTTCTATTCCATTGTGAAATACGTGTCGCGGAAGGACGGCGATCGCAATCGTGCGTCTGGCGGCGACGGTAACGTTAGAAATGCGACTCGCGCGCGCTTCCACACTTTTAGGTAAAGGCCGTTGCGTAACGAGGCACCCGGTGCAACTTTGATTCGTTCGAAACTCGTTTGTTTCGTAAAAATCGCCGATCCCTTTTGCGAGAGAACAAGTCGAAGTAGGAAACGCGATAGAATCGGGGTTGAACAAATGGGGAGAATAGTCGCGTCGCGACGGTAGGAAATCGCCTGTGCGCGCCGAACCTGTTCAGGGTAAATGAATGCCACGGGACCGAATTCGAAAATGAAAACATCGGAGCACGGAGCACGGAGCCTCGTGATAAGCGATCGGCAAATGGAAATGGAAATGAAAAAAATGGAACGACGACTGATTTCGCGGCGCACGTTTGGATGCCTCCTCGCTTCGATGTCGCCCCGTTTTACATTTCTGTTACTTTCTCCAAATCGACGATTTGTCGACAAGCGATCCCATGCGATCGCTTCGGCCCCGAGCCATCGAAGCGAGCATTTTCTAACTTTCCGCTATGCCGTGCAACGATGCGGTCAAACGTGCAACATACCGAGAAACGCTTCGAGATTTCAGACGTCTCTTAGACATCTTTAGAGTCTCGTAACCGTTGAAGATTGATATATCGTCGAGCACCGAGGAGAATGGTCGAATTTCCGATTTCAAATAGGTATCCTTCTAGGCGGCGCGCGTAGAGAAAGAAACGGTAACGCGAGAACCGCAGTCGCCTTGTTATATCGTCTCGAAAGGATTAAGCTCGAGGTCGCCGAGATTGGTAGGATCGATAGCAGAGGCTCGTCGAAACGATCGAAACTCCATGGAATTATAGAAACGCGTACGCGTGCAGCATATGAAATACCAGGGTGGTAACGACGTGCCAGTGTCGTTGCATTTGGTAAAAAAAAGACAGAAGTTCGTTGCAATTTCGCTTGGACTTACCCTTGGCTTCGATGCTGACTACTCGTGATTTCTGTTTGCAGTTGAACGTCGAGGTTTCAGCAGAAACGCGTGCATTCGACCGTCCGTCGAGTTTCTGGCGGTACCGTGGAACGTGTCCGACGTATGCCGGATGAGACACGGAAAAGTCAAGAGACTCGGAGGATTCGAAAGCGAGAACGATCTCGATGCACCGCGGTACGTGTCTCGATTTTCTGTTCGGGATTATCGCGTATTGCGCGGAGCCGTACAAGCTGCGCGAGTCGCGCGCGTTCCTGGCACAGAATAGTCGAAAATTGCCGACTCGAGATAAATAAGAGCGCGTTAAAAGAATTTACGATCGCTCGAGCGCGTCCAAGCTGATCTCGGAAAATAAATAAGATTGGACGAGAACGTCATAGCCGAACGCGACGCGCACGAAAATCAATTTCGATTCGATCGTGTGTCGCGGGACGGAGCGAGACGAAGCGACGATTCGCGCGGAACAAGGCCTCGGTGGTCGAATCGAAAGTTCGGATGCGAGAACGGACGGTCGAGGAATATTAAACCGGCTGCGAAAACCTCGGCAGATGTGCCGAGGAGCCCTCGATTTTGATCACTGCGCGGAAACCGAACGTCGAAAATCGGTCTATCGGATCTATCATTTCCCAGTGCACCGCGACTACGACTATCACCTGTTTCGCGCCGCGCACCGGCCAACACTGCGCCATTCGGCTTCGGCTTCGGCTTCGGTATCGTTCCTGGACTCTGATGCACGAATGGCCCCTCCCTCCTCTGCATAGCCGAGCAACCAGATCCCCGCCTCTCCGATACCCTAATCATCCGTGTATCGAGAATTGCTCGCTTTTCTACAGACGCAACTGTACCGCAACAGGTGTGTACCAGTCGCCGATAGATCCCATGCATCGATATTTACTTACCCTTTACCGCGGCGAAACATTCCTCGGCAATCGGCCAGTTTGGTTCGCCGGTTCTCCTAATTCGAAGAATCACGATCCTATTGTTCCCTGTCCAGCACGAAATCGACGCGGGGCGAACGGCACGCGAACGGCACGCGGTTCGGCACGCGGTTCGGCACACGGTTCGGTACACGGTTCGGTACACGGTTCGCCCCGCGCCGCTCGCAAAAGTCGAGCGCAACTCTGTCCCCGGAGCGGGCGCATCTTCCTCAAACTCTCGTCACCGTCGACCACGTCCGAATTTTCCTTACAGATGAACAATTCGCTGCGACGGTTCCTGCAAAGTTTTCAAACGTTCTCGTTTCTCGTTTCAAGCTGCTCGTCCAAAGTCTTTCCTTGTTAGCTTCGCGTCGTTCCGCAATGTTTTCAGGTAAAGGTTGAATCGCGATAGTAACTGCAAATTACGCGACTTACATGCACTCGGATTTTTACACCGCCGAGAGCTACGACGCGAATTAACGCCCGACCGTTAATGAAAATTTCGCTGTATTCGCTTCGTTGCGCGACGCAAATCGTTTCGTGTTTTCTGAAAACATCGATTGCGCTCTCGGCGAGTCAACGTTGTCGGACGACGATATTCGTTTCGCAATCGATTGATTTCGGCAACATAATTCGCGGGCGCGACAGCGAAACTATTTTTTTTTTTCAAAAAGGTGGATTAGTTTGACACGCGCGACCCGCTGGCGCATTCGCAATTTATTGCCCTCGCGTCGACACGTGCATGTCGAACTTGATCGATCGGTATACGTTTTTTTAGTTCCGATTATCATCGGGGCTTAAAAGTTACCGGTCGATTGACATATTTGCCACCGGTAACTCAGACGTTTCTGGGATAACGGTGACAGTCTTTGGGAAGCCTAAAGTTATTAGAAGATTAGTTATTATCGATATTGTAACGTGAAATTGTGCGAAGCTGTTACGACATCGCGACGAAGGGTTGCGATCTCTTTTGCGTGGTCGTGACTATGCGCGCGCCGCTTTACGCGGAACCCGGAAAACTCGCGGTTTTCCTGGAAAAAGAAATCAAAAGATCGACAAATCACAAGTGTTTTCAAATGTCCCGGCTGGTTATCGATCCGCGAATTTGTTTCGGCGCGAGCAAATTGTTTCAAGCACTTGAGCAAACGCAGTCCAGACGGAGAAAACTAGTATGCGTGTAGCGCGAAAATCTCCTCTCCGTTGGCAAACAGTGACCGGTGTTGGCCACTATTTTCGAAACGCGACGCGTCGGCTCGTATCCGAGAGAACGATACGAATCAAACTACCATTATCGGTTCGAACAGTAGATAGTAAACAGTTCATTCGCGGGTACGTGTCCATTTCTTTGACAAAGCTGTCGGCCGTAATATATTCGAGTTCCTTCGAGATGATTCGCTTGTTTATCATGTTTTCGCTAATCGAGTAGAGGAAGTGTGAAATCTTGGGTATTAATCGAGAACAGCGATGCGTCTGCGATTAAAAGATGTGCGAGAAGATCCTGGAAATGCCCGATAACATTGTTATGTGTTTTGCTCGTGAGTGTTCGACTAAAAATTCTCACGTTTTTCCTTATCTCGAGACGCACGGTCTACGTGGCACTATCCCTGTCCCGTAGTAGCTGACAACAGAGGCTCAAATCCATTTGCTTTTCCTCTCTCTCGAGAGAGAGAGACAGAGATGGTTTTAGAAATTACGGTGAGTCGTGTCAAACATATCTCGATTCGCCTTCTACATTCCAAATGCAGTTAGAATTTACAAGCGGATCGGGAGACTCGTTGCTTGATCGTGTTCTCATTCACCGATGCGGCTTATCAGTTCGTATTTTCAAAGAAAGTGAACAAACAACCGATGTAAAGCAATCACATGTACAATAGTATGAATTATATGTCCAAGTTTATCATGCATCTGATTGTCGGTACCCTTACCGACGTGAGCGCAGGTATCGAGCATCGTGCAGCTCGACGAAGACAAGAATTAACATCGAAACGATTGTACGTACAAGTGTTGTAATCAAATTGACAACATAATCAATAATTGCGAATAATTTTCTTCCGATTAGACTTTCTCGATGCCGTTCGGAAATCTCGAATGGTGCGGAATCAAACGACGAACGTTTCTTTCGCTGTCGCATCTGTCGACTCGCCAAAGGTCCGTTCACGTTTGCCGGTGAATTTAAAAAGAATATAGATGGCAAGGTCTCCATACTTCATCGGTTCTCGGGGATAACTTAGCCGGAGACTTTGAAATCCCTCGAATCACGATCAGTGAATGAAACATCAATTTACCTGTTTTCACGCGCATTCCCACATATCGTGCAATTTAATCGTAACACAGACGTCTCTGTCTCACGTAACTAATGCGAGTAAATTGCACTTCATAATCGCACGATCATGCGCCTAGATGTATCATCGCATATCAGGGTACATCAAGGTTGATCTAATAGATTCGCATTGGCGTATACGCAGTTTGCTCGGTAGCGACTTCACCGACGAACCTGGGATGATTAATCTTGTGTTCGTGATCGACGGGGGTTGATATTCAGGCTAACATTAGCGAAATTGAGATCGCTGCTGATACAAGTCCGTATCTTCGAGTGTCCTCGAGATGTTTTATTCGAATTTCACTCTATTCTTCTATCCTACCGTTTCACCTGTTACTCTTTACCTTTGTACCAAGCGTTCCGTCGAAACGCGTACGATTCAATCGCGATACTACCTACCTACCAGTTTGTGTCACGCGTGACGCGCGCTGATCGATGTTATCCATTACTTATTCGAAAATAAGAAATACGTTATAGTTACGATTATTTCGAATTCGTTCCTATCGTTATTTCTATCGAATAAATAATTAGTTTCATCTTATTTCGTAGTAATCCGTCCAATAATGACATAGAAATATGTACTTAGAGGCCTTTCACGCGTCGGTGTTCCCCCCTTCCAAGCTTCCGCGTTTCTCCAGTCGGGCAAATATACGACACCGACCACAAGTCCTCCGTAGTCGTGAAGATAGTACGGGAATTTGTCGGAAAAAAAATTTTATTGATAAAAAATACCATAGTTACGTTGGAATCGCTGCGATACTGCGTTGTGAGATTCCGAGTGGCGGTGACACCGGTTGTCTCAGGTTCTCCATTGTGTCTCGTATCCCGTTTGCCTTCCGCGGACATCGCCGAATTAGAGCATTCAGAAATAAACTATGGCTTCCAAATTCTTTACCATCATCGACATACGGTAGATCAAAAACAAATGACAATATCACGAGACATAATTACAATTGCACCTTAAAGTTTGGCTATCTGGTATATTAATTAATTAAATTTTCTATCGATGTCGTTTGCTTTTATTAGAAAATATTGCCGCGACACATACTTCTGAACAGTTTTGCGTCCTTAGTTTACTTTTTATGCCTTAATTTTGACAAAATTAATACTCCCTAGGCGATCCTGTTTTTGACAGATTTGTACAACTGTATGGCGGCTCTCGCGGAGAAAAACTGAAGCTGCTTTCGGGGTCCGTACAACGCCAACTGGTGCAGTGCTAAAACGCTCAAATTGTTAGCCAAAATCGACTGTCGTTAACTTGGCTAACAGTTTCAGCGTTTTCCCACTATACAAATTGGCGCTGCACGGAATTCGAACGCAGCTTCAGGTTTTCTCCGTGAGAGGCGCCGCATATGCAGAACTCCCAAAAACAATAATTACGGCAAAATTAGGGAATAAAAAACTAAGTCAAGTGCACAGAATGGTTCAAGATGATCCGCTATATTGATAACGTGTGAAGAAAACCAAACAGTAATTACGTTTTTCAATGTTGCCGAACAAAGTTTTCTATACGACATCGACACAGTGCATTTTTTTACCGATTTTGTATTTTTTTTTGGCCACGGACAAGTTTAGATAATTTTCTTAAAACAATGAAATTTTTCATCTACGTTACATCAGGACACCGTCCTGACCTAGCATGATATATGTATACACATTTTTTTGTATACATAACTAACGACGTGTAGATGATTTTATCTTTATCGAAAAATAGTTACCTACAAGTATAGGTAGCTACGCGCATACATACTGCTTCAAAATACGTCCTGTTTTGTGTGTGGGAGACGGTGATAGGGAACCAGTAGTGGGGACACCGATTCTCTATTTGTTCGTTAGTCCGTGTCCGTACTCTTACTGTTCTTCGGTACTCCCGTCCTGTTCGTTGTCTCTCGTGGACCAGTCGACACGCGGCCATGCCCGAATGCGATTTGTTTAGAGCCCTCGTTCGCGTATATATGCATGTACATACACAAGTACAGTAGATATTTTTGTAGGACACCTGTTCTGTTTACTTTATCGAGATGGCAATGTGCAATCTATCGATCTAAACACATAGTGGTACCTGTGTAAGGTATCTAAATCCATAGATCAGCCAAATACAATTTTACGAAAATTGCTGATGCGAGGCATAGAAAGATCGCTAGATTCACCATCGAATGATTATTCTACGCACGTGTTAAGTTATACGTACGTAATTGAATCTCGATAAATCTATTAGCACGAAGGTAGTACATACGTATATGTATAATACTTGGAAACGCATGCGCACTGAAATTTGGTTTCGGAAAAAATGCGGTTCGTCTCTGTGAAAATCTTGAGCGCGCTTGTCATGTACATTTGTACATATGTACATACGTATGTACATATACAAGCGAGTCACAGCCACAGCAGGGTGTGGTTTGAGATTTGACTCACTCGTCTCTCAAATGGAATTGGAATCGGTAGTTCAGCGCTGTTACCGTTCACTGTCGCCTGTATGTTGAGCGCCATGCTGAGCCGTGTTAAATCGTGGTGAATCGTACAAATTGTAGTAAATCGTGCGCACAGTGTAGCGAAGAACGTAAACTTCTAGGTAAGGCGTGCGTTTCAGTGAATACGTATAGAACATACATGTATGTATAGTGTATGTATCTCCACAACCGAATACATATATAGTTGTAAATGATTCGTTTCGATTCTGGTTTTGTTAGTGAATCGTGATTTGCTGTTTTCGAATTCTTACACGGATGTGTAATATCGCAGGCGTGAAAGACGTCTACAACAAAGCATAAAAGTCAATATAAAGGAATTTGAAAGTTACCGAGATAAGGGACGTATCAGCCAGTGATTCAGCCTCGACACGTTAAACGACACGGTCGTTTAACGCAGCATATTTTGTACCAACTTTTACAAATATCTCATATTTGTAAAAGATTTATAGAAGACGTCTTGGACGAGAACATTTTATCAAGGGCATTAAGTACCACCAATTTACCAGGTGAGCCTAAAAAATTGTTCAACGGTATCAGTTCAAGATTTAGTGTTTATCGTTGAATGTTTTACGTTATTATGTAACAAACAATTTGAATTTTATGTTTCAGAACAATGTCGAATAATGATTTGGAGCAACAAATCGCAAACTTGCAAATTAATCATGGAGATGGCATAAAAGTTGTAAAACCTGGCAAAAAGATTGGGCCAGCTGTGCCACCTAAACCAAAAAAATCACAGTCTCAGGTCAGTATACAATGAAAAGTATTTTTTTAAGGTTGATTAATCGTGCTGTTACTTACAAAATTTTATGCTGTTTTTCATGTTTGCTCCATTCTCACGGGGGTGCATTTATGGTAAAATTTTACTAAATTCTAAACTACATTTTGGAGACCATCTTTGGTATCAACCTTGATATACGTTTGAATTTTAGGTGATGCAAAATCACATGCTAAAGGGAGGATCTGTACAGTCGTACAGTACGGTACTCAATAATTCTACAACAAACGAAAAACCGTCGAACTTTTATGCAAATTCTTCTACTCCATATGTGCCTATAAACATAGAAAAGAACGATTTTTCATTGTCGTCGACCACGAACGGAAAAGATACATCTAAACTTTATCAGAACAACGACAATTTTTACCCTCGTCAAGCCAATGAGAAATTCGAGACTAAATATGGATACGATGAGAAGAACTTCTACTCGAACGTCGGAAATCTGCCGGCTCCCCAAGTTCCGGCCGAGGATCATTCAAGATCATCGGCGAGAAATGTTGTGTACAGCAACATAGAGCCTCCAAGGAGCATGCAGAGTAAAACAGGAAACAAGACTGAGAACGATATTATTTATAGTAATATTCAGTGGAATGCAAAACCAGAAAACACGTATTGCAATATTGCTCCAGCTCACGGTAATCGGATTCAGAATTAGAACGCAGTTCCGTTTATCTAATTAATACATCGAAAGAAGATAGGTAAACTTGTTTGTTTGATTGCATTCACAGACGATTTGCCACCGCCACCGGAATTATCAGAGTACGTTCCTTGCGTTCCAAGTAGTTCTTTTCCACCGCCACCGGACGAACTGCCACCTCCGCCGAGTCCTGTTTCCTCTAGTTATAGCGAATTGAGACGCGCTACTTATCAAACTGACTTTCCTTCGGATAATTATCCAAACGATATTTATGGGACAAGCTCGCAATCCAGCTCGACATACGAGTCTATATACGAACCGATCAATCCTAGACCACCGTCTCAGTTGTCTTGCAATTACTCCATGTATTCTGGCTACGGATCAGCTACATCGACTCAGCAGCAAGGGAAAGTATCACCGGTCAAGGAAGTATGTTCGCATCGACATCATTTCGTACGATTCCCCTCGATTATGACGCCTATTCGCATCTTACAGTGTTATTCTGTTTCAGGTGGATGATTTGATGGACTTGTTGGTTCACGGAGTGGAGGATAATGATGAAGACGATGACATATATGGAATATGCGCGCAATGCGGCCACAAAGTCGAAGGCAAAGGGTGTTCTGCGATGCATAAAGTTTTCCACATCGATTGTTTCTGTTGTTACGTTTGTAAAGTCAACTTGCGGGACAAACCGTTCTTCTCGTTAGAGAGCAAGCCTTACTGCGAGAAGGACTATCTGAACACGTTGGAAAAATGTTGCGTTTGCGCCAGCCCGATATTCGATAGAATATTAAGAGCCACCGGAAAACCTTATCATCCGTCTTGTTTCACATGTGTGGTTTGCGGTCAGAGTTTGGACAGTATACCATTCACGGTGGATGCTACCAATCAGATACACTGCATAGAATGTTTTCATAAGTAAACAATATTTCTCATTGCATAGTACATGAAAATAATTATAGCATCAGCGATAATATATAGATAAGGTTTTATACTTATCGTTTATGTTTCAGGAAATTCGCGCCACGTTGTTGCGTATGCAAATTACCAATAATGCCAGAACCAGGCCAGGATGAAACCGTAAGAGTCGTGGCTCTCGATCGTAGTTTTCATATTCAGTGTTACAAATGTGAAGACTGCGGGTTAGTTTTATCTTCAGACTCCGAAGGACGCGGTTGTTATCCTTTGGATGATCATGTATTATGTAAAAGTTGCAACGCGACACGCGTCCAAGCATTAACGTCACATATGACAACAGAATTGTGAACTGCAAATTCTAAATCGTGAATCGTGGATCCTGCAAACGTGCGACCATAGCCAAGGTTATACGAGTCATGTATTGCGATCAGTTGTTAAGCTGCAGTATCGACAATTTTTCATTCTTAGGAATAAATATTATACAATACTATTCAATATATCGAGAACAACTAAAGACTCAACAATTTTTTTATCGTTTATTATGATGTGTTACGGAAAAATGTGTACTTCTTGTCGGAAATATTTTTTCGAGGCGAGTGTGATGATTAGTGGTTATAATAATCTATAATGTGATCTTAGAGAACGCAGTATACGCGATTAGAGTGCAGTAGACGACATTTAGTGCGAGAGAGAGAGAGAGAGAAAGAACAAGAGCGAAAAACCGCTCAATTTTATGTGATATTCTATTCACGAATATGGCACGCGACATGGCAAGAGAGATAGAGATTGTGCCATTTATACATCGGTTTTGTTTATCTATACTCTAGTACATCGAACCAGTTCGATAATTAAATTTCTGTATTTACGGTAAATTGTGCAAGAATACTATGTATTCATGCAACTACCTTAAACAGCATCGTTCGTTTAACGACAAATGAAAAGACTAAGCGACTATACGATAATAGAGCGTAATTGTTAACATACATTGCTGAAGCGATATCAGCAAATCAATAAAGTATTTAATCTGTTTGACAGAGAAATGTTCTGATTTTAATTTCACAGTCATTTCCTTTTATTGGTTTGACTTTTTTTTCAATTTATTTATGTGAACTCGCATCCACTTCTGCGGGTTATGAAAAAGCATCAATATTGGGAAACGGATGAAAATGAAAGGTAAATTCACAAATACAGTAAATGAGTATTGGAGCATAATATATTTCATATCTTTACGAGATTTTATTATTATTATAGTTATTACACACACACACGCACACACACATATGTGTGTGCGGGCGCGCGCGTGTGGTGTATGCAAGTGTATTATGTGTTTGCAGGAGAGATTCACACTCAATTTTACTTTATATACCTTTTCTTTGCTATGTCATTTTTCCATCTATATAATGTTCATGCACAGATGATTTTATTTATTCTTTTTAAATATATGCCTTCTTTTATACGTAATATATTTGTTTTTATTATCGTTGAGTACTTGGATAGTTTCTTGCCGTACAACCTACATGTTATTTTCTGTATAAGTTATGTTTTTTTTCTTTTCAATACATCAATTTCAGTGTTCTAGATGGTGAGCCTTTTCAGATTGTCGAGCATCGTTCGGTGTTCTCGTTCGAAAAGAAACGAAAAAAATAATATAAATTCTATTATCTGATTGCTGCTACTATTTTCTTCTCCGGTTTAGGCCATTATTATCACGTTTTGCTTGGCAGACTATCGTGATAAATTTTGTAGGTTTCAAAGAGATATAAACAAATCAATAAGGAACGAGAATTCGAACGAAAATTCCTACAAGTTTTGTATAATGCGAACGATCTACAATCGGAAAAAAGCAGACCTTCCACACCATATATAATATACATCAATTATATATCTATTTCAACTACTCTTACCCGCTAATATCTATCTTAAACTCCTCCCCTTCTTCTTCTTTTATATTATAATATACTTTGCGAAGTATATATATTATTTTATATTATATTATACTATATTATATTATTTTATATTATACTATATTATATTTTATTTTATATTTCATACTTTATATTTTATAGTTTATAATTTATAGTTTAGAGTTTATATATTTATTTTATATCGCATTCGCACCATTCTACATTGAATTTAGTACGTGCATGATAAACGTAATCGAGATCTTGAGATCGTTCTCAATACGTACTTGTCTAGAATTCGTTTGAACCAGTACCAAATTGAACATAGAATCGCGCACTTCTTTTCGCATAGATGCATATATTATACACACACACACATATGTATATATATATATTTATATATATAGATATATGTATATGTATATATATATAGAGCATTACATTATATTTAATATACGTAAGTATGCATGTTCTTCATACGGTGTACGTGTTTAAAAGATGCGTGTGCGCGAGTGTAAAACAAGTGAGAATCAACACACCCAAGCGACACACGCATTATCTATTCACGTCACCCATGCCATCTTTTTGTGGTTTTTTTTTGTTGTTGTTGCTCGAACAACTTGCACGCAATAATCACAGCCACCTATCCAAATTCGCACTCGCACACACGCACATCGAAATACGAGTTTCTTTTGTCTAAGATTCACTTTTCTGACGCTATCGCACTCGCCATTCGCATTCACATTCACGTTCCATAAACATGTATACCTGTACTCGGTACACTTTGCGCTTCTATTCTCAAACATTTTCCCGTCAGTTTATAATATGTATTCATGTATGTGTATACGTAAGTATGTATGCATATTGCTGAGATATATATCTTTCGTGTATCATACATAGAAATAGGTGCCGAAACGAGCTGCTCTTTCTTCCTATCATTCTTTCGTTCAACTGTTTCGTCGATGAACGCGCACCGCGTCCAGTAATACATAATATATAATAATCGTGTTGGAAAACGATCACAATGAGAAAAAGAGGGTCACGCAGTTCAATTATTGCCATATAAAGTACGGCCTATACCTTTATCTCTGCTACCGACTTTCCCGCTCAACTTTTCAGCTGCTCAAAATCACTTTTCTATCCCATTGTTCCCAACCGGAACGGAAGAGACGGATTTTGGTTTTCCGTTTTCCATTCTTCCCTTAGACCAGACTATTCAAATCCCTTCGTTTCTTGAATTCGGAATTCTATTCTCGTCGAAAAACTGCTTTCTTACTTTCACACGCTTTATAATCCGCTGGGTGCTGGTGGGCCGTGGAGCCCGTAAATCAATAAATAAATAGAGGAACAACATTCTTCAAACATTTTTTTCTTATAACAACATTAGAGGCTCTTGGAACGTAACGCAACAAATGTTCAACAGTACAATCACGAAAACAAATAGAAGGCACTCTTGCTCTTTTTTCCTTATCTCGATAAAATCAATTTGTATGTTTTTTGTTTTGTCTCGACGACTCACTAAGTTAATCTACCCGTTCTAGGCCTTTGTTCGTGGTGGTCTACGTATTATCAACCCTCATTAATATATTCTCTCGTGCTATAATCTTTTTCTGTTCGTGGTCGTCGTCGTCGTCGTCGTAGTTGTCGTCGTCGCTAGATACCTTTCGTTCCGTCTCTTTCAGTTTCTCGCTCGTATATTTTTCTCGATTTTCCGGGTTCGGCGGATATGTCGTCAGCTTTCGAGAAGAACAATAGAACAGCTATTCAACGACGCCGCGCGAACCTTCGTTACCATTTTTCATCGCTATACGCATGTCTGTCTTTTCATTTTGTCTTTACGTCTTTTTCGTCGTCTTTTCTCCCTTTCGTTTAAATAGACAATAATAGCTACAATATGCGAGATATGAGATAACAAATTTCTCGTTATAGATAAAAGAAATTCACCATCGTAACAATTAGGTAGAATATTATTTAACTTCTTTTATATTATAATAATTTAATTATTGTTATTTGCTTGGAAGCTCACAGCCGACACATTTTTTTTTGTTTAATTCATTATTACATATACTTCTTCTTCGTCTTCTTTTTTTTTATCGTATTCGTTAGGTATGGGGCATCCGTTTTTTCGTGTTTTCTCCCTACCGTGTTTTTGCTTTTTTTTTCTTTCAATGTTCAACGTTACGTTTAACAGCTATTTTTACGATCATCTCAAATCTTTTGCGCGGAAAATTTTTCGTGAGAAAAGAACAAAGAAGGTGTGTGAGAGAGTATGGGGCGGGGAGTAGAACAATAACTTCATGACCGCTACCATTGTGAGAA
This sequence comes from Augochlora pura, assembly GCF_028453695.1. Classification (NCBI taxonomy): domain Eukaryota; kingdom Metazoa; phylum Arthropoda; class Insecta; order Hymenoptera; family Halictidae; genus Augochlora; species Augochlora pura. The sequence goes on along the minus strand of NC_135775.1, from coordinate 26,754,347 downwards.
ATGCGTGAGAATACATCATAGTTCACGGTTACTCTAATTTCAAAAAGAAAAAAAATAGGACAAAAAAATAGAAAAAGAAAAAATAACGAAAAAACTATAAGTACTCCGACGTGCATCCATGTTTCAGGTAAAAAATAAAAAATGAGAGACGTGGCAGTGCCTTGAGCAACCGTTTTACGAAACTCAACTACATTCTGCCTCCCTATTTCTCTTCCGCGTATTTTTTCTTTCTTTTACTTGTATTTTTCTTTTACGTTTTTTTTTTGTTTATCTTTGAACACATAACAAATCGCTCGCGTTTGTACGATAACAACGTTATTTGTTTTGGTTTTTTCTATTCTTCCTTTGTTCTATTATTTGTATGAATCTTTTTTCATCATCTTAATCGTCTCGTATTCTTCTTCGTCTGTATATCCACATCTATCCTACTCTAGCCTTGCTCGTGAGATTCATGGTTTGCCGAGCCTATCGCGCTTAAACGTCAAATACTGCATATGACATAGATTTAAGTAACGTAGCGTATCTATAGTATCTACCAAGGACACGTAAACAATCACACTCCCTTACCCAACCACCTATACGCACACACACACGCGCGCACGCACACAAAATATAGCTACTCTGTAATCTCCACCCCCCCCCCTCTCTCTCTCCCCATACTGCCTAAGGCGCGCGCGCGCACATACACCCGCTCACATGTTTTTTTTATATATGCATATACATACGTACCTACGTATGTATACATATATTTATGTATATCGTAAACATTCATTTATTGCAAGAATTAACGGATCTGACTTTGAATTTCCTATGTTTCTTATTCGTTCATTTACCAACAAATGTCTTTCCCATATACAATTTGTAATATCCAACGTAATAATCTTTGAATTTCATGCGTATGTACACGATATACATGTATAAATAGTGTGTATGTTCGCGCGGGTGTTTTATATATATTCATTCATATTCATTTATAAATGCTTAACAATTTAGTATGGTTGACGATTTATCGAAGGATTAATAATTTACAAGTTCGATCATTTCTAGTTCACTTGCCATTTTTCTCTTTTTCTTGCATTGGGGGATTGAGATCACAAGAGGAAATTTCGATTTCTCTCTTCTTTACAAGGGGGCTAATGCAGTGTTAACGTTTGTCCGCCTTCGAACGAACGACAATTTGAAATTGAAGGGGACACGTGTGGTCCGTGTATTCGAGAACCGTGAGAAAAGATGACATCGACGAAAACGGGATTGATGAAAAACGGAAATGAAGTCAAATAAAAGAAAAGAGAAGAGAAGAGAGAAGAGAAGAGAAAGAAAAGAGAAACAAAGAATTCGAAGGACACAGGTGAGAGCGCTATGCGAAACTAGGCTCAGAGACTCGGAGGCTCAAAGGCTCAGAGCCTGCATCTGATGGCACGTGTCGCTCAGCTGAGTCTGATCGGCGACGGTGGAATGAGCCGGAAGAGTTCTCGGAGTGCCCGGCGGGGTGATGGGCATTCTACCAACACCAGGAGGAGCGTCGCCAGCACCACCCAGGCTGTCTTCAGATACTTTGTTGCCCGTCTGCATGATCCCGTTCACCTTGTACTTGCTCTGTCTCAGAACCCCGCTGTTTTGAGTCGAGCCAGAGCTCGAATATTTCTCGGCCGACTTTCGACCGGTTGTTGACAGAGTAGTAGGAGCGATGGTGTACCGACGCTGCTGTTGACTCGACTGTTGTTGTTGTTGCTGCTGTTGTTGTTGTTGCTGCTGCGGTTGCTGTTGATGGTGATGCTGGGACGGGACTAGGGATGGCTGATAACGGTTTTGCGTCGGAGGGTACAACGGAACCTGGGAGGTGGGTGGTGATAAAGTTGGGAGCGGTCGTGTCATGGGCGAATAGGGTGCTGGCGGTGGACTGTCAGGCTTCTCCGAATTGCTATTATTTTCCACGGTACTTTGTACACATTGCACAGTTTGAGTAGCCTGCGAACCGTTGCTACCTCCCGTTTCAGCCTCGAGGCTCGTGCTATAATTTTCAGTGGATGATCGACTGTTCGAGCCACCACCAACGACCGCCTCCGACGTTTGCCCACTGTTACGATACGCGTTAACCGCGTTCTTACGACTCGAATAGGTGTTCAATTTAATCGCGTTGTCCGCGTACTGATCGTTCAAATGATTCCTGCGACCGTTGGCGTACTCGTTTGAAAAAGCTTGACCGGACGCAACAAACATTTTCGACTGCGAGGAACTCGTATAACCGGCGTTGTAGGATTGAGGAGGTGGCGGGTTCGACGCGAAACCACCGACGTTCCCGGACCTCTGGGGACTATAGGTGTCGGATCGCGATGCTACGAAGCAACCCGGAGAAGTCTGAACCGTTGAAGAACCACCGGCAACAGCTGTCGTTGCTGCCGAAGCTACCGTCCTTCGGTGATTGTATTGCATAGAGAACCGCGAACCCATCGCGGACGACGGGTACTTATTGTAACTACTGTCCACGTTCACGTGCTTGTACAACTGCGAGTTCGTCACATGCGACTTATTCGCAAACGATGGTTGGTGAGACGACAACGCGTTTCCGTGACCACCTTTCGAGTAACAACTGTTCTGTCCGTTCGCGGGCCCTGATTTTGAATATTCCCTTGAATTGTAATTCTGAGGTTTGGCCGACGAGTCGAAGATCTGCTGAGACACGGAGGAGCTTGGACCCGTGGCCGCAGTCGGAGTCGGTAGCAAGCTGGCACCGGCCGCGACGCCGGCCACCGAAGCATTGTGATACGGAGTTGTGGCGTGCGCGTGAGGAATGTAAACCGTCGTCGGGTGGTAGACGATAGTCCTACAATGCATTCGATTCCCGGCGCAGTCCTCGGTCTCGTTCAAGCATGACTGCGAATTGTACAAGTTCGTGCTGTGTATCGCGATCGAATGATAATTCGTATAACGTCCAGACACGGGGAATTTCACGGGCATCAAGGACACCATTGGCGCGGACGAACCCGCAGCAGCTTGTGTTGTGTCACTGTGCTGTTGCTCAGAGTGGCTCGACGTTGAAGGAGAATCCTACGATTTAGTTCACAGATGATAATTTTGTCAACGAGCGGTTTCTCGTAGCCTTCGAAAATTCGGTTTAACTTGGTTCTATTCGTTTTGATTTGATTCGATTCGACTTGATTTGATCGGCTCCGAATGAGTGCGATATCAAGAGAGTCAACGATGACAACTACCGCTATTATAGTGACTGTTACAATAACGAATCGTCGACTCACCTCTTGTGGAGCAGTCTGACCATCGGATGATGATGTTTGCTGGAACGAAGCATCTGCTGGATAGAGCACCAGCTGCTGTTCAGCCAGTCCCATAGCTGCATGCGGTGGTGGCGGAGGGTGAGTTCCGGTTGGAAACGGATAGTAGACATGATCGACCTGTGTCTGAGGTGGACCAGCTGGTACCGGCGGATGATGATGGTGCGGCGGTGGGGCAGCGGGATAAAAATGTGTGGCTGCTGGTGGAGGTAGAGAAGGAAGTGGCGCGGGCGGAGGCCCTGTCTGAGGACTAGTCGCCCCCGCCGTTCCATTGTTTCCGTTTCCAGAATTGCTGTTGTTGGCGTTTGTGTTGCTCTGCGAGTGGCTGCTAGGATACAAGTATGGTGAAGCTCCGGCTGTTGCTGCCCCTGGATAATACGTCTCGTACTGTACAGAAAACCGAAATTCGACCGTCACCCATTTATTTCTATGCCATCTTAGAACATCTTGACCGAATAAATGAAGCTTAACGTTTAATCGTTACCAATCGACTTTAACTTATGAATAAAGGCAACAGACACAGTCTCCTTCTTTTTCTCTTCGCGGGAGAAAGAGAAAATTTTCCTCTCCTTCCAAAGGATCCTTCGATAATTCGATATCGTTATCATTATCGAGTACCAAGATCACTGTACATGCCATGAAAACTCTTTGATACGAACGAATATTTTACCTCCACGCGATTAGCTAATCTGTATCGCGCGTGTCTAAGATAGCATGAAGCAGAGACGCGCTTTGTTGTAAGATTCTTTACCACACGCAGAATCATCGATCGCGGTCTATCTGGAAATACCGGCAATTAATTGTGCAACGAATACGCTATTTCGCAGTGCTTGCGCATAAAAAATGTCAGAAACGGTGACACAAGAGACGTAGAGAATGAAAAGAGTAACCAACACGCCGTCGAGTCAAAGGAAACTAAACTATCGATGACAATAGTCATTGTATAAGCATTCGGTAGTTGAATTATCGTTATCGAGACAAGCATGAGAGACACGTGCTCGACGAATAGACGGATCGTGTAATGTGTGGAAAAACTTGTGCATAAAACACATACGTGAGATGATACGATACAGTACAATGTAATGCAATGTAATGTAATGTAATGTAAATGTAACATAATGTAACTTGTTATAACGTAACATCATATAATATAGTGGAATAACAATAATAATGAATCGTGAAGAAGAATCTAGTGTGCATGCGTCATAGTCGATAGGCCATGCAAAAGATTGAGAAAGAAAACGCACAGGGATGAGTGCTAGTCGTTGCATGCTAGTCGTTTAGCATAGACCATGTACCTTTAGACCTCAATACTGTATAGCGTCGAGAAGGACGTAAGTAGGCATTTGCTGAGGGTTGGGTAGAAACGCCGGTGGTATGGCTTCTCCCATCAAACCATTTGTCTGTCAAACCGCAACCGTGTGACCGTTTAATAAAAAATACAAGCTATACCCATAAACATAGACAATTGATATGGTACACATTATGATTGATGTATATAGGACCCAAGATAAATATCGGGAATATCGTAGAAAGAAATCCATAAAATCCACTGTGTCGTGTACTTTACTCACCGGCATAGGCGAATATGGGTACTGCTGTGGCATATAGAGAGATGGTGCAGGACACGGATACATCACAGGCGCAAAAGTTTGGTGACCAGCGGCTTGAGGTCCTAATCGTTCAGATTTTCATTTTTAGGACAACACTCGGATCGCTAATTACCAACTTTACGACTATGATTGTCTTTTGGATATACTCACCAAACACTCCTGTGGTTTGATAGATTGTTGCTGGATCAGTCGGCGGAGCAATCGGTGTCGTTGGGGCTGCAGCCATCGTGTTGCAATACATTCCGTTTTGATATAACCCCATACCTGAACAGGAATGTGTCATACGTGCCGCACAGACCCAACAAATAGTAATCAAATGAAATTTTAAAATAAATTTCTACAGACCATTTGGATAATAGTAAGGGCTAGTAGGCACAGAAGGTGGAGATCCAGAGCCACCATCGAAAGACCTGTTGAAGGGTTGCTTTTTGATCGCTGGTGCAATATTTAGTTTCCTTTCTCTCAAGATGATGCATTCGGGCTACGATTAAAACAAATGAAAATTGATACAGGTAACATATGTATTGGCAAACATGGAGCACTAAACATACTTCTCTTTGAAGTCTCTTGGCTTCTTCTTCAGTTTCAAACGTAACAAATCCATAACCTTTTGAAACACCGGCACGGTCTGCGATTATCTTTGTAGCTTTCACGTTACCATAAGAGGAAAATAGTTGAGTCAGTTCTTCGGCACTGGTATTAGCAGAAATGCCCCCGACAAAGATACGATTAGGTACTAATGTACCATACTTTGGCGCAGCCATTGTGAGACTCGTAGCCGAGGCAGGGCTAGAGGCTGGACTAGACCCCTCGGTTCCACCCGTTGATGCTGAACTCTAAAATGACGAAACACAAACGAGTAATCCATGTATTTTCCAACTTTTGTATGCTTTCTAGATATTGTTCTTTTATTATGGTATACAATGCGTCAGCTTTCAAACTCTAAGATAGAATCACTTTTATATAGGCTGCAAGAACACACGAAATTTCGTGGCAACATCGAGTGCAAGTTTCAAATCCGCTATTTATTTGACAAAAAGACTATTTACGTGTCTAATAGTATCTGTTGAATAGTATAGGTGTTTATTAAACAAGTAATAGCGACCATATATTCGGCAACCCAACGAAGATATTGACAGTCGGGAGTTGTCTGTTCGATAGTAATATTCGCAGCATTTATGGTAAATGCAGGTTAAATGTTTGTGTATGTTGTTTTGTTCAGACAACGTGTTTTGTAGGTCGATATAGATCGTGGGGAAGCTCGCGTCAATTCGAGCGAGCAATTCCAAGTGAAAAAGAAATAGACTGATTCGAGGGTTATATACGATGAAAATGTTGGTTGTTAACGAAAGAGTGCTCACCATCTTCGCAAGAGTCGGGCGTGTGAACGTGTTTAATGGCCGTGAGGTTGTCCTAGCAGCTTGAAGGTACCCTGGCCTCGCACGAGGTCACCTGGGTGCCCAGGGACTGCCAAGGACCGTTGCAACCACTTCAAAAAGACTTCCAGCCTCCGGCGAAGCTGCTGTTCCTTCTCGCTAAACCTTCAAACACTACAGAGACACTTTTACAAGATGGCGGTGATAGCCGCCGTTCAGGGCGCTAATTTTCCTGATTTGAAATTTTCGATCCACGGTGTTCCGCGAATCCACGCTTTTGACTTTCAACTCCGCGAACGGGCAGAACGGCTTAATTCAACATTTTCCACGGCTTACAGTGGCAAGCAGGAGAGCTTATTCCCTGCGCGATAGAAAACGAGAACAACGATACGAACGTGCCTCTTATCGAGATTGAACGTTTTAAACGGACCAGAAACGATAACAGAAATATTGGTAACATTAAACTTTCCCGAGCGCGGAATGATATTCGAATCCTCCTGCAACCTTTCTTCAATCTTTCTCCGATGTTCGAATACAGTTTAAGCGAAATAGACTAGCTTCGTTCGATTTCTACGTGTCGTTGAAAAAACAGAATCTACAGACTCGAGTCGTATGGGCTCTATATCTCTAAATGTTACCTTCGCAATGCGTCGATATCTTGATAGTCGCGTAGTTCAAATTATTGCTACCCAATTATTGTATCGCAGTTTAAGTTTAGTCTAGTCTACTACTATATTCTATTCTATTCTACTCTATTCTATTCTATCCTATGATTCGACTCCATCGCACGCATTTCAAACTCGGTAGATCGAAAGCACGCTCAAAAGATATATACATGTATCTGTACGAAGAGGAATTCGGTTTTGGCATAATGGCGTTGATTGACCGTGGTTACTATGGCTCGCATGGCAAATGTAAATCTCTTTCTTTTTTTTTTTTGTTGTTCGTTGAAGCTTACCTAATTCCAATTATAGAAAGTTTCGGAGAAATCCTTTCAACATCTTCGTCGAAACCATCGGTTTTATTCTTACGAGCTACTTACCGCGCAATGAATAATCGAGTAACCGGTTAACCAAATAAAAACACTGAAATTCTAACGAGAAACGAGAACGGGGAGAAAAACGAAAACGAGCTTCCTCACAGCATTGTTGACTTCGAAAGACTGAAACATTCACCGCCACACTACAACGATCGCTGCAGCGCGTCCGTAGCCGTTCTCGTATCGATACCGCGGCCAAACGATCTTTCTTATCGACTCCGAATCCCTTTGATAAATACCATCGATAATTCAGAAGAATCGGTTTTCTGTATTTCTTCGCGGATGATTCGAGAAAACACGACGTATTGACGTTATTTTGAGCACGGTTGTACCAGCATAATTTTACACATCCGACGTTCAAATGTTACGAGAAAAATGACGAAAGACAAACCGGCGCGACGATTGCACCATTTATAAATATGTAGCCATATTTAAGTACATATGTACCGATGTAACATTTATTAAACTCAATCATATCTATACACTACTTGATTTTTATGCCTATGTATATGTAATGTATTAGACGTAAATATGTACAAATGTGAAATATGCAGTACGTTACATATAATAATAATAATAATAATAATAATAATAGTAGTAGTAATAATAATAATGATGATGATAATAATAGTAATGATAATGATAGTAGTAAACATCAACAAATGAGCAAGGAACGTTTATAGATCGGTGAAATCAAGATACGTCGGCGAAATTGAATTTGTAGCAGGAACAGCGTACAACGACTCCTCGTGATTGTGATAATCTGAAATGACTTTCGAGGTAACGTTCAAGTTCTGAAAAGGAAGAATAAATTTGTAATGTCAGGTCAACGATAAACCGTAAGTAAACAATACGATATGCGACTCGTAATAGTAACTCTCATTGGTCCAATTATCAGTATACGATCTCGAGATTGTTCGTCTCCTGAAAATTGTACTTACGTATTTTTTGTGTATGGAGAGGCAAAAAGTACAAAGCTGTGGCCTTGTTTGCGAATCGGGCCAATGGTTTGCCCCGAAGACACCGTTACCATCATCGCACATACGTAAACAGGGTTGCTGATTTATGGGCCCTGCGACGAGGACGGCCCCCAAGTGACTTATGTAACTGCTGGCTAATCTTAAAGTCTCGATTTTCGATAATTTCCTATCCGCTGGTTCCGTCGGTATCAACGTTCTCAGCGCGCTAAACGCCGTGTTTACACTGCACAGGATAGATTGCTTTTCTTCAGTGTTGTTCGCGCTCCTTACATTCCAAAAGGGTATTTACAATTTTTTCTTTCACAATATCGTGTAGATTCGCTGGCTGGAAATCGGCGACAAGACGACCGAACATCAGAAATCGACGGGCTTATTTATCGTTTTGTCGCAATTTCGAGCAGCGTATGAGACAATTAAAGAAAAAAGGAAAAAATGATGTTCACCTATGAGTGCGGTCCCTTTCGCGCGCGTTCGCTTGATATCGTTGTTTCGACGATTCCTTCTTTGTTTGTGCAGCCATGCTGCAAGCTACGCACTACGCCGCACACTGCTGTCAGTACTATCGGTAGGCCCCCTGAAAACTCGATCAACTCAAAGCCGTCCTCCTGCGAGCTCAGTTTCACCGCATTGGCAGCACGCTCCGAACGACTAAGCCTCGAGTAGTCCCTTTTTGACAATCTTCTTTCGGTCCCCTCCTCGTAAACAGACCTACACCGCTCCGCCCATGTTTTCCGTATAGACATGTGAGTTGCACGTGCATCCGAGCCGGAACACTTGCACCATAGAAGTGTCGTTACAGTAAAAATGAAACGAATTAATGACGATAACATCACCGGGAAGAATCGTGCGAACAATTTTCATGAAAAGCGTCGATTATGGAGCAAAAGAAAGTGAGAAGGAAAAGCAAAGACTTTTGTAAGGGGAACGATCGGTTGCGCATGCAAAGTTTTCAAATTTAGCAAAAACTAGGACGGACACACGCTTGTGGTTGTTCCGGGGAGACGGTCTAGCTATACTAGCGATACTCCCACGCACATAAAGTGGCTAGGAAGTCCAGCTGGGTTTCACATTACGATCAACAAAAACGTGGCGACAACCAGTGCAATGCGGTGCGATACGTTGCAGAGTGGTGGAAAGGCAACAGACATGGAACACAGATTCCACCATACAACGGTTACTTATGATGTTAGAAAACCCGACGACGTGCGAGCGGTAAGATGGCACTAAAAGATAGTCTTTCAAAAGACACTTATTTATTTTGTGTCCAGGGAATTCGGTAACAGGCAAACTGGTGGTATGAAATTATTATACAATAATTTGATGTTCGAACATTCCGATTACAATAGATTTCTTTTGTTTCTCGGGTAGTAGTTTTAATTCAAATATTTCCAATTGCAATGACTAATAAAGACGACAACCTCGCAAAAAATTGAAAAGCATCTGAAAATAGCCGCTTGAAACTGTTCTACATTGGTTCTCATTGAAACTGTGGTAACTTGGTAACTGCTGCAACTTCCATCTGTTCTGGCTTACATCGATTTCGGTCGTCATCATCGTTATTATATCGATTCGCCAACTGTTTTTTTTTTTCGGTTACGCATTTCGGCCGTAATTCTATTTTACGTAATAAATACGTATCTCCACGAGATATTCAAAGTATGGATTCTACACTTGGATTGAAAATGCGTACGATTCTTGTTTCTCATACAACACCGAAATCAATAACGGAAAAATGATAGCTATGGAACCAAGATAATATCGATTCTGAGGGACCGAAACAAAAACCGATATCGTAGCCGTTTTCAACCGCTGAACCTTGCGCAAGCGGGAGCAAACGGTGAGAAGATGGTGCGCATTCGTGTATGTCGACTCCCAATTAATTAACATCGGCATTCGATTAAATTGTTCGCTTTTGTTTAATTAGAATACTCGAAACGAAAAAATAAAACGAATAAGAAAACGATACGACCAAAACTGGACGTTTCTATGAAATATTTACTTAGTTAAATAACTAGATTACATCGAATCTACATCGTCGAATGCTCGTCAGAAAAAAAAGGTTGGTTGCTCCGACGAAAACCGTTGACGCATCAATCTCCAGCGCCTGCACCAACAGGATCGCGTTTTGCGTGTCTATAAAATTCTGCGGAACGCACGACCATGGCAAATTATGCGTTCTCAACGTACCGTTTTTCTATAAAATTTTTTTCATTTTCTAAACTTTGGTCAAATTCTTACAAAGTTTTCTTTTTAATTCTAATCAGCCACTCGATCCAACCAGTATCAAACGCTCGTGGTCTTTAAGGGTAAAATCTTTAAAGGATACATATAGAAAATATACAAATTGTTCGACACAGAAGAATTACAATAATATTAAAACTTTAGTTACATTCTTATACTATGCATTTATACGTACTAGAACACGGAAGGTCGATAAGCGTCCACGATCGTTACGAAAAATGGACAGTTCTTTCTTTCTTTTTCTGTCTAACATGTTTGGAAGTTAATCTATAAATCATAAAATTATTGTACACTTTAAAGAAATGTCTCGCGTTCTTTGATCCATCGGACACTCGAAAACGAGAAACAATGGAAAGATGATCTATAATCTCCCATAAGAGCATAGAACTAATAAAAAACAGAACCGCGGTGAACAATTTCACATTTGAACACTTTGGCATTATCACCGCTCGCAGAATTCAAATTCGAACGGAACAAATCCACTTCTGAGCTAATAACCGATATCATGGATCGGTGATGTAATTACATATAACATATACCTAGAAATTTCAAACAAATATACATGTCAAACGAATGTTGTGTGAGTCTTGTGTGTATATTTCCGTGTGGTTGTGTACGCACACGCGCGCGCTGTCCGCCCGTGTGTAGTAATTTCGTTCCTGTACCGCGCCGAATCAATGCTAGCACTATTATATTATCGATAATTCATATCGCGTGGCGTATTTACACTAATACGAACGTAACAAACCTTACGCTCTTTGTTTCCTCTACCCGGCTACTCTTGACGCATTTTGCCCAACACACACATGTTTTTTGTTCTCATCGTTCTCTTTTGTACTCGTGTCGTGTTAAATTCCCGTCGATCGAGATTTTAACAAGAACGATGGTCGCGTTCCGGGTTACGAAGGATAATCGTTAGGATAGTATAAATACAATTACACCTAAGGGCGTGATCCACGTGCAGCTTCTTCCAGTGCACGAACTTTGAGCTCACGCTCGCGTTGTTGTCTAAAAAACATCCTTCGTTAGTCCGTTGCAGTGAATGTTTAAAACGGGACAAGAATAGAGCCATGCGTTTACATCAGAAATTTTGTTATAGATTTGATAAGGCGAACCTTAAATATTCCTCGTGATGGGCCACGAGCGACGCATGAGGCTGAAATCGATCCCGCTCCATCATCAGGTGACGCTGCAATTGCTCGTGATGAGCTGCCATGTCCGCGTACGGTCTTCCAAGTAGTTCCGCCGGATGAAGCGCCAATCCTGGATCACGCGGCATCAACCCTGGTCGAGGGTAATTCGCACCGGCTGCAGCTGCACAAATACCAAACATTAACGAACCGTTACCAACGATCCCAAGTACTTGGAAGCTATCAAGCTCTCGGACCAATGGACAAACTAGCATGCATGACAGAGCGTGAGAGAATGGTTTCGGCCCTTTCGGTGCGCCCTGTAACGTGTATCGTGTGTAGGTTTGTTTAATTTATATGTGCGTATGGGTGGGTGTGCGCTTACAAGGAATTCGCGAAACGATAATTGCAATGGGACGAACGATAAACGTGTATATAACCCGACGCGTTTTAACGCTTCGAAGCAACCGAAATAACGAAGAAATTGGCGACCACAGGGGACGACGATGATGGTCGCGCGCGTACTATGGATATGGTAAGTGGTAACAGAGGCAGACGACAAGTTTCGTTCTTTTCGGTTAACGGCTCGACTAGCGTGTTCGATGTGCAAATTAATTGAAAAAGGTTTCGTACAGTGCGAAATTAAGTCCGCGCGCACGCATCGTTTCAATCCACTCATCCACGCGTATACACGCAAACGACCGATTCTCGCAACACTCGCGCGCACTTGCACCTTACACGAAAGTATTATTGTATATTATAACATAACGATGAAGCGACTAGAAGAACCGGTTCGTGGAATCTGTTTGTTTCGATGGTACCTTCACCGAAAGAGGCTCGATGCCCAGTCACAATGGCATGGCGAGAAAAGCGAGAGAAAAATGCAAAAAAAGAATAGGTTTGTCGCAAGAGAAACGCTCGTTTGTTTGCGTCTTTCTCATCTATTTGTCAGGCTTTCTTTCAAGACGAGCTCCGACGCGTGATGGAAATTGAATCGAATGAGAAGTACGTTTCGGTACGCTCGCACACGATCGATCTTTACTAGTTTGAACGAAATAGACTAAGAATAAAATCATTTATCGTTGTAAGAGCGAACGAGCTATTGCGTGCGTATACTTATTTTACCGAATGGACGGTATTGTTTGCAACGAGCAACATATCTTCACGCGACGGAAAACGTATTCTTTGGAAGCAAGGGGGGAGAGGGAGGGTGGGAGGGAGGGTGGGAGAGAGAGAGGAAGAACTGCATGTACGTCTAGTGTAAGGAGCGACAGGAAAACGCGCTTCGATTTGATGTCGACGGTTAAATTCTGATAATTCTGGGACATGATCGCGATAAAAGGAACGATCTTCGTGTAAGAGCGTACTCGAATCAGATATCCTGATTTGTAGGACCTACCAGGCAGGGGGAATCCAGCTGCAGCCGCAGCCGCAGCCGCTTCCTGCTGTTGCTGAGCCTGTTGCTGGGCCTGCTGCTGTCCCGGATGTAAGTGCAAGTGCGTATGCGCATGCGTATGCGCGTGAGTGTGAGCATGATACTCGGGCGAAATGCCAGCCATCTGCAACCGGACCATCGGGTCAGCAGCTAGAGCCAGACGCTCGTCCAGCTGGCCGTGGTGATGAGCCGCCACGGGATGGCCAGCCCCCGCACCCGCTGGCCCCCCGCCGGCTGCAGTCGGTATCCCTAAACCCGACAGCGCCTCGATCAAACATACTGTTCTCTCTAATCGTGCTCTTAACGCTAGCGAACAACAATAACTATATCTTTCTCCTTTTCAAACGAATTTCTCATAGCTGTTTTGCAACACGCTTTCGTTGCTCGGACGTTCCACAGGCGTTTCACAGGCGTTACCCAGTCGTTTCCGACTGCTGGCTGCACGTCACCGGTACTATCGAATGTAATTTATTGTCAAATATTTCACAGCGTCCGGCGAGTACAACAAACATTCGGAAACGACCACTATCGCTATCACTAACATCATCATCGTCATCAACATCATCATCATCATCATCATCACCATCATCATCATCATCATCATCATCATAATCATCATCAACACCATCACCATCACCACCATCATCATCACCACCATCACCATTATCATCATATTCAAATCATCATCATCATCATATTCATAATCATCATCACCTCGCTCTGCCCGTCTCGTGGCAAAAACCTAAGCTTAGATCGTATTGTTTAGAATTCGAAATCATAGCTATTGTACTTAATGATTCCACGATTCGAGAAGAAAGATATGCGTACTCGAAAGGGGTTGGGTGTCGGGTGTTGGGGGTGGAGGGGCGGAGGCTGTGTGTGTAAGACGGTTTCGAAGGACAATAAGAGTTACCTAGTCTTTCTAAACGTTCTCTTTCCAGCTGACTTGGACCGGGCGGTGCCCCGTAGAGGCCGAACTGGTGCAAAGCTTGAGGAGGTGCCGAAGGTCCGGGCGCTAACCCCGCCGCGGCGTAACGGCGATGGATCTCGAGCCAATGCGGGTCGACTGGTCCTGGCATCGGCCTGGGCGTTCCTTTCAACAGTTCCTCTTTGAGCCGGTCGTTCAATTCTCTTTCGCGTAGCTCCCGGATCTCGCGTTCCCTCTTCTCCCGTTCCAAGTGCTCCAATTCGAGGCGTTCCCTTGCCGCCGGTCCGCCGTACATGTAGTGAAGCATTGGGTCTGGCGGTGCTGGATGTCGGGCCGGGGAGAACGCGGCATGCGGCCGTGCGTACTCCGATAATTGTCTAAGAGCAGGGGTGTCGGCATAGGAGCCGGGCCTGGCAGCAGCAGCCGCGGCTGCGGCCGCGTACCTATCGTATGGCGATACCACGGGCTCGAGGGGTCCTCTGCTCGGCGGTTTGCACACCTCCGGTTGTTTTTCTGGCGTGGTCATCTTTCTTGCTTGCTGGGCCGCGGCTCTGTCTCGCTCCTCCCTTTCCCGCTCGGCCTGCTTCCGAGATCTCTCTTCTCGTTTCCTGGCTAACTTCGAGTCTGGCACTGGCTTGAACATCAAGTCCGTTCTGGTACAGGAGTTGTTCTCGCCCCTGTTCCAGTGCCGCAGAAAGATGGCCGACTGAGATCTGTGGCACTCGGAATCCTCGATCCTTGGCTCCGGTGAAGGACCCCGGGGACTCGGCGGTTCCTCTTGCTCCTGCTCAACCAGATCTGGTTCAATTTTCGGCTCCGGCGCGACTGGTGGCTGCTGTTGCGGCGCCCTGTGATGGTGATGTGCCGAACTGCTGGACGTTAAACACGTCGCTGAGACCAACGACGGCTTGCGTTGGGTATTGTGCGAACTATGCGATGACGAGTGGCTGTGGGAACTGTGCGACGAAATGGTCAACAGCTTGTCGTGATGCAACGCTGTCGCCTGATGCATGCTGGAAGAATGATGATGCGTGGCTATCAGGTTCTCCCCTTCCTCTCTAGTGGTCACACTGGAGCTAGTGCTCGAATGGTGTGCCGTCATCATGGTCGTGCTCTCCTGGCTTCTTTGCGGCGACGGCGGTGGTATGGCGTGCGGTACCGGTCCGTATGGATACGGTGGGAACGAGGGATACCCGCCAACGGCAGCATAACCTGGATACGCGTGTGGATGGTATGGGTGCATAGGAGTGAACAACGAATGGTGCATTAAAGGATGATGAGGATGGAACGGATGAGCCATGTGCGGACTCGGTTGCTGCGCCGGATGCATTACCGGCTGGGGGATCGATGTGGGCGGCGGAGGAAGAGTCGGTGTAGGAGACGCTGCTACCGACTGAATCTGTGGAACAGCTTGATTACTGGCCATCGAGTGCTTGCTCGGCGTTGGAGGCTTGCTCGAACTGTCCGGATCCTTTTTGATGTTTTCTAAACTCGGACCAGGAAAGCCAGACTGAAACCCGGGAACTTTCACCTCCTTCAAGCTTTGCAACGGATCCGGCTCGGGAGGGATGATCTCCTGTTTGATCTTTAAGTTTTGCGGCTCCATAGGCGGCGTGCCTGCCAAATTGTACATGGAGGACGGCTTTTCCATAGGTAGCATTCCGCTCGGTTGAATCGGCTGAAACAAATTGCTCGGTTCGTTTCTTTCGGACTCGCTGTTCTCCGGAATCGACCGCTCCGAAATTCTGTCCGGTATCCTGTTGTCTCTCATTCGTTCCTGAGCGAGTCTGTCATCAGCAATTCGTTCAGATATTCTGCTCTCAGAAGACATTACCGTTAAACCCAATGGTTGCGGCGAACTCGGCATCTGAGGTATCTGAGACATATTCGGCGGTATACTTTGAGAAATATTCAAGTTCAATGGTGGTCCCGGCAGATTTTGCGACAAAGACTGAGCCATGTTCTGACCCATATTTTGTCCGTTCGACATATTTTCGCCATGAGCTCGAATATTCTGTGTTGGTCCCATGTTTTGCGTGCTCGACATGTTCTGCGGTATATTTGACGGCATCTGCATGCTCTGCGACAAGTTTTGCGGTACATTTTGAACGGGGGGGACGTTAGACGCGTACTGCATGGTCAGTGGTAGTGCCTGTTGTGTCGGAGACATGATCTGCGCGTTCTGTATACCCTGGAGACCAGCTGTCGCACAAATGTTACCGGTCTGTATCGTTTGTGATAAATTCCGTGGCATGTTTTGGTTCATATCGTTCATGTTCAATGGCTGCGAGGTACTCAAATTGAGTTGTTGTTGCTGTTGCTGTTCGGGTTCCTTTGTATCTTCGTTGCACGGAGACATGACTGACTCTATTGGCATAGGTTCCAATTTCAACGGCTGATTCATAGCTAACGGTACATCTTCTATCGCATCCTTGGATTCCGCCGAGTCTTCCAGTAGCGTCTTTTTCTCCAGAGCGTGAATAACAGGAACGGATATCGGCAGAGTTTGTATAGGAGTTGGTATAGGAGTGGACACCGGCGTCGGTTCCGTCGGTTCTTCTGGTGTGGTTACAGCCGGGCTGACAGGCTCCTCGGTCGGCACAGTAACTGGAGTGGTCTGATTTTCGTTCGTATCGCCTTCTCCTTCCCTTTCAGGCTCATCCATGAGAGAGTTACTATCGGTCGTCAGCGATTCGGAAGGACTCTCAGGGCGTTCACCGCGTTTCCGTTTCTGAGACTCCTTGTCCTCGTCTGCCTCGTCCGTTTGAGGCCGTTTCTGACCCTTCTTCGGTGTCTCTGGCTTTCCACCGCCGGACGTCTTTTTCTTACTCTTATCTGGCGTTTGTTGCTGTTGCTGCTGGTGTTGTTGTTGTTGTAGCTGCTGCTGATGGTGATGCTGTTGTTGCTTTTCGTGATCAGGAGTATCCGTACCACCTGTACGTCGAGGTCTTGCGGGTCTAGGCGTTTCCTTGGCCTTGTTTCTTGTACGCATTCTCCCTGGGCTATCTGGTGATTCCGCGGGCACGGGGCGGAACAGGTATGGAGGGGCTGGCGGTAATTCTCCGGCTTTCTTCAAATGTATTCTGCATTCCGTACAAAGCAATAACCTGTCCTTGCCGGCTACCTGATAGTCTTTCGAATTGGTCGAGAAGCAATGCTGACAAGAATGCGTTGCTCCGTTAGTGTTAGTATCCCTGGAATCGCTGTCCTCCTCCGAATTGTCGTCCTCTGTCACAGAACTAATTTCTCCGCCGGGATTATTGCTAGCAGGTGTCCCAACCGGCACAGTCTCCGGCTCTGAAATCGGCTCTTTCTGACTGACGCTGGCCGGTGGCGTATCCTTCGGCGGAGTTGGAACCTCTTCTTTGGGTGTACCAGCCCTCGAGTTGCGAGTGTTACGAATTCGTCTGAGTGAGCCTTGTCGTCGTCTTCGATGAGGTCGATTGTTATTTGCACCGGGTGTTTTCTTCCACAAGTAATAGAACTCGACCAATTCCGGCTAAAAATACATAAATATATCACGTCAAGATGATTGTCTTTCGTTTCGTGTTCATGCCGAACACCTAGGTTACTTATCTATGCAAATGCAAATGTTGATCGCTACCGTGTCTTTGTGGGGTAAAAGATCCTTTCTGATTCTCGAAAAGTTCTTTCCGAATTGCCGGAGTCCTTTGACGAAGCGTTTCTACGAGGCAAAACATGAACACCAAAAATAATTTAAATTTTATTCTCTCTAAAGAAAGTTACAACTTTTTCTTAATTAAGGAGATATATCGCGAATACTAAATATGGTTTATGGTATGGTATAGTAAAGAATAGCATAGTATAATATAGCATAATGTAGCATAGCATAGCACAGCATAGCATAATATAGGGCAGAATAGAATCGAATAGGATAGGATAGCATGGGATGGAATAGAGAAGAGAAGAAATGCTTTGGTATAGAGTTTCTGGTTCGATCGTTTCAACTTACAGTTTCCTCCTCTGACCACTTTTTATCGATGCCTTTAGGTACGGGACATTTAACGAGAGCCTGTAGTGCTCTTCCTGGATCATAGCCAGAGTCGTGCAAGATGTCCAGAGCATTGATAGTCGTGTCGTCTCGGGATGCAGCCACACAACCGTCGTCCGGGGATCCACCATCACACATGCCAGCAAATGCAGCCATGGATCGTGCCGCTCTCAAGTACATCAGAAGATCCCCGTCTAATGCCATAGCTGGAATCCATCTTAGCTCTTCTCGTTCTTTAGAAAACTCTGGATCAGGAAGCAGCTCTCCAGGAGGTATACCCGGCCGATACTCAGGCAAACGGGCCTGACAAGAAACCAACTCCTGTACCCAAAATTCGGGGTTGTGCGTGGTTAGCACCAATGCCAAAGCGAGTTAGTTGTACGCACCTATACTCCGGCTTGCTTTTCGAGAAATCTACACGAGCCAGTATAACTTTTTTTTTCCATTCTGTTCCTTTTGTTACATTACTGGTACGAGAAGTAGCGTGAGTACTTTATGTTTGTGTACATACTAATGATCATAAATATAAGCATGAAAAACGAGAATTCAAATAATGTACGATTATTATACACATGTTATTATTGGCTTTACATTTAATAACATTAGTTATGTTCACGTTCACGATAAAAGCTATATTAAGTTAATGTAGCGAATGAAAGCACATTCATCTATATTCTTCAGTGAATCGATCAATAGAAATTATGAAAGTTATTTCAAACAATGGGAAATGAACAAGATGATTCACAAACAAACAAAGAATATGATATTTACACAATGAAAACAAAACACATTTATGGGGAAGGCAATATATGTGGATAGATAGATTGCATCATATTTCTCTATGTGTTGGTATTGTAAATCCTGTACTTTGGACGCAAACATTACATAATATACAATACATTATATACTCATAGATGGTTCAAGTAACCAATGGGTTATCATGTAAACAGAGTAAGTTCTTTATCTGTAGCAAAGGTGTTTCTGTCATTTCACCGTGACTGAATACCACTAGGAACGTGGAAATAATCTTACGCCGCATGGTATTACCCTATGTATTGTTATAAAATATTTCATCATAATAACTTGCATCATATTCAGGGTCTTTCGAGTAGCAATATCTCGTCTGTGGCATGGTACTTCGGCTCTGCGATCATACTGTTGAATAAACAAGAATTGTTATCGTGCAGACTTAAAGAATAACTATCATTGTTATTTGAACCATCGACGTACAACGAGACTGTATAACGAATAGGTACCTGCTCTCTTTTTGCTATTCAAACTTAGAGCTCCTCTTTCAATGTGTACAAATACAGGCAGATATCAAGGTTATAATGAAAAAATGGAAAAACATACTCTATGAATGTATACTTCAAGCAGTAAACAAACACCGGTATCTCAATTGCTCTAAACCTGTAACTAAGCACAAGTCATGCATATTTTTCATAATCCCTGACACTAATGGAACACCTACAGTTGGAACATTTTCATTTCTATTTCCATCAAGGAGTTATGACAGTAATTAAAACCAAGATAACAGATTAAATGTTTCAATAGTTCTAACTGATTCATCTATACCCTGATACAATAACAGTATGCATACATTTATTGTCCATAGTGAATTAAAAAAGTATCAAACAACTTTGCATACGTACGATATATAAAATTGTCTGAATCTGTGAAAAAGTACATATATGTATACATACTCAATAATTTAAAACAACATGTAATTCATTCAATTACTTCAGCCTTTTAATTTTTGTATTGTTCGAAAGAAAAAACTATATAAATTCAAAGTAATTGCTATAGAAAATGTTAAGTAATATGATATTGTTAGGTCCTAGTTAACCGATGCTTCTATAATTGTATTTCTGCCTTAATCTATTACACTCAAAATACATGTCTTAGGAGAACAAGCCTTGAGTTAGGTACATTGTGCAATATAGCTAAGTAGCAAAAAGTTTTTCAAGTTATATGGCAAACCTGGTGCGAAGGGCCAACCCGAATCTCGCCCTGGGTGCCGGCAGACATCTCCCCCTCCTCCGAAGCTCCACCGTCTTTCTCCAGTGTTTCGAGTGGCTTCTATCTTGGACTTTCAGTAAATTCCTATCATCCACCCCCTGAACTGTATAGTTATTCTATCAGTACATTTGTAATAATTTTAGAAAAAGAAGTACTGCTAACATGCTTCTTTTTTTAATGACCCCTTTTTCAATACAATGATGTCAGTTATTATGACATTAGTTTTCACATTAATCGGTTGCATATGTGAGAGAGAGTATCAAAATGAACATGTTAAGTTCTTTATATCTTATATACTCATACTGTATACTATATAATGCAAGAAAGGTCCTGTGGTAAAATACAAGCTAGGTAATAGAAGGTAGTAATTTTTTTCTCAAACTATACTATGCTCATTGGAATCTGGAGTTCGGATTGATGAAAGAATTTTTAAATTTAGAAAAAAACAAGAAAACTTGTCCGACCTTGCAGGCTGGTAGTACGATTCATTAAGGAAACAATGTTGATATAATAACCCATTTAAATGTACTCGCTGATACATATTTTGATTTTCTTGAAGTGGTCTTGAGTCACGGTGAAAGCGGTAAGCGGTATAAATGAGGTTTATTTTAATCGAAACGCTTGAATGCTACTGCTAACGCATTTAAAGCGTGCCAAGATGTGATGGACGTCATAAAAAATTTGTTGATTGACTCATCGATGTACAATGCGAAGATACAAGAAAGAAAAAAAAAACATCTAGGTATTTACACAATTTCGTCATGTACGCAGAAAACTCGACTGAAATGTGTTCGAGTGCGGAATTGCGAACAGCCAGCAACTTATCGAATTATTTGACGATGTCTCTCGAACTAAATTCGAATCTTTCGTCGCATCGTGCTTCGCTTTGGCAGAAATCCGGGGAGCCGTTAAAATTAAGGGGAAAGCCATAAAATTTCAAGGCAAACTCACCCGTGATAAATGTTTCAACGACGTGCTCGCATTGTTTCTCCAACACGACTCACTTCCACATGTATAAGCTACATAAGCTATCACCCGCTTACGCTGATTAACAACCGATATACAAATTTAACGATTCACTGCAAATTAACCATCTAGTATTATAGGATTATATCTTACACAAATCAGTAGCCACAACACCCAAACGCAGCCATCTTGTACTGCATTTTGTTTCGTTTTTCTATTGTGGGGGTGCGTTCCAATTCCGAGTGTTCCTCCGTTTCTTATCCAACAGTGGGTTTTTGGTGGCGATTCAAATCTCGAAAATTCAAATTTTTTGCTTATCTTCGAGCCCATATTATATACTTTAATGTTTCTTCTTCCTTTTCTACTGAATTATTGAACATTTTAGCAAGTGCATACAATTCAGATCTATCGATCTTATTTTCCTAAAGTTGGTAACATATTTGATGTACTGTGCATTTTTACATACAAGTAGAATCAAGGTAGAAGACTACAATGCTATTGGCCATTTTTACACAAAAATTGCTACAATAGTTTCAATTTTGAAGGAAAATCCTTTTTATCTAAATTTATAGTCTGTTTTCGAAAAAAAATAATAACGACATTTTTTTATTTTCGTTATAGGTCCAGATAAAAAAATTTAAAAACAAGCGTTTTTTATTTTTTGTTACCGTTACAAGTATGCAATAACAAAATTAAACAAGAAAAGTTTTTTAATCATTGTTTAGTATACTAGTTTTTCGATTATCTAAAAATTATTCAAGTCATTTAGTGGAATTTTAAAAAAGTTATTGCGTTTGAAAAGTTGTGCGAATACATATACTTTTTACCCACTATAAGTACATACATACATAATAATAGATAGGCACATGTGTATATGCATGTGCAATAAATTATATAGTAACCTGTCCTCTTTTCATCATATGAACACATCTACTATTCATGCCTATTTTGTGCCGTAAACTTCCCCATTTTGCGCAATTAATTTATAAAATTTCAATATCCCGATTGAAGGCGAACTATTCCGTAAATATGGCAAAGAAGACGGCAATTTTACTGGTTGCTGATGGTACAGAAGAAATGGAAGCAGTAATCACTACAGATATTTTACGACGAGCAGGAGTAGGACCTTTTCAAATTATAACCTTAAATTCCATTGCATTTTATGAGGTATAATAAATAATATTCGAAATCGGTTTTAGATCAACGTGACTGTAGCTGGTCTACCTGAGAAAAAATGCATAAAATGTAGCAGGGATGTTCAAATTTGTGTTGACGCGAATCTGAAAGATGCAGTTAAACAGAAATATGATGTTGTTATATTGCCTGGTGGCTTAGGAGGCTCAGAAGCTTTTGCATCGGTGACTAAACTTACACTTATGGAATACAAAAATTATGAAAGAGGCACAAATCGAAATTTATTTTTACATATTTCTAGTCTCAAGAAGTAGGAATACTTTTAAAAGAACAAGAGAAAGAGGACAGAGTTATTGCAGCGATTTGTGCAGCGCCAGTTGCATTGAAAGCACATGATATTGCAAAAGGAAAACAACTCACATCTTATCCATCAATGAAAGATAAATTGGCAGATGAATATCAATATTTGGAATCTGCAGTTGTAACCGATGGTATTTATACATTAGCTAATAAAAAGGGAATCCTTTTTTAAATGTATACTCCAATGATACACGTATCTGTTCTTTATAGGTAATCTTATAACTAGTAGAGGTCCAGCAACTGCATTTGCTTTTGGCTTGGCAATTGTGGAAAAGTTGCTTGACAAAGAAACTGTAGAAAAAGTTGCAAACGGTTTATTGTATACAGCATGCAAGTAAAAAGATGTATCTACATGCATTCTGCTCAGAAAATATATTGTTAAACACTGCTACTTGTAAATCATTAAATTAGTCATTGATTGCATGTCTAATATCCCTTCATTGAGACTTACCTAAATTGTAGAAAGAAGTTAGGAAACTTCGAAATTTGTGTTGTCGAAATTAAAAATACCCGCCCACCTTCTAATATGGCTGCCCTTTGTTGTCGAATACTGTAGTTGAATCTAATCATGCATACTTTTCTTACTCTCTAAGGTAGCGCGCACCCCCCCCCCCCCCCCCCCCCAAACCCATTTTAATACGCATCCAATCAGCAATTGATAATATCTCAGCAATGAATCGTCAGTCAATTCGACCAAAGAAAATGTCTATATCAACCCTCGTTACGAATCAATCTGCGGCCTGGAGATGCATGGCGTATTTTCAAAATACGAACACACTTCTTTCTTATTTATACAGTCTATGATCAATTGTATATCGTACATATGTATACATTTGACGCTGTGATTTTAAATTGTGTTTATATATATGTATATATGTACGCAGATCATTTACAAAACGTATAAATAATTACTGTACAATTCTATAATCGCGGAGTTTATCGTTTGCAAAAGCAGATTGCTTTGGGTCAGATATTTATTGTAATTCAAATTCAAATTCTTAAATAGGAAATGTTTGAAACTGATGATTGGGACTTGGATCAGGTAACTTTAAAATAAATATTTGCTACTCAGAATGAAATATAAATAAATTGCATTATTTCCTTCGTTAAAGGAATACAAAATATATATTAATTCTAAGAAAATCGATCGTCAGGAAAATGTTGATATTAATTTTATTTAAAATTATTTGCTTTTTAGGATTTCTTAAATGATGTGGACAACAGTAATATTTGTTGTACAGAGGATAATGATGAAGTAGAACCCAAAAGACGTAAAATAGAAGTTTTAAATGATCCTGTTATCTCATCTAATTACAATGTAGACTGGTGTGAAAAATCTGCTAATAAAACTGAATCACAAAATGATGACAAAATGTCAAGAAAAGACTTAATACTTGGCATGTTTAACAAAAAGGTATCTAATGGTAATATTTTCCCAATGTTATCTGAGAATAATAACTCTACAAGATCTCAATCAAATAACACACAAAACTGTGATAGTAATCCATTACCTAGAAAACATATTGTGCTCGAAATGCTTAAGAAAAAGAACATAGAAAATACACTTATAGAGAATACAGAAACTTTAAATTTGCAGAAGAACAAATTACATATTAAAAGCAATAATGATAATTGTATACAGCAACAACACAATTTCAACAGCTTTCAAAAAAGTCTAGTTGACAATTCCAGTAATAAGTTCCTAGAAATGAAAAATAAATCTATCTTTAAGCTTCCTCATGTCCAACCAAATAAAAAAATGGCCCTGATCAGAAGATTTCCAGGACCAGCTGGTTTACTGCCAGATGACATAGATACTAATATTCCTATTTCATACTTAAATAGCTTAGACGAAAGCAAAGAATTAATAGAACAAACTGAAGCAAATTTACCCGAATATTGTTCGCAAACCACAAAGAATCTATTCACAGAAGGTGCTTGGCAATCAATGTTAGACGATTTACCAGATGGTTTTTTGAAGGGAAGCGAAATCGCTACTGTTAAACAAATGGCAAATGTGAATGGACATAGTTGTTCAAAGGTCGACTTTTTAGCAGGGATAATTGAACATATAGATCACAGTCATGACAATCCACCCATTGTTTTAAAAGATTTCACGGACAGCATTCAAGGAATTGTACATAGGGACATACCTCTTAAATATCCGGGTTTACTGGAATCGAACGTTGTTATACTATTACGAAATGCCGGTTTGTTGAAGACTTTTGGATCCTTTGCCTGCAGTAAATATCATATTCTAATCTCGCCTTCAAGTTTAGTAGCCATTTACTCCAACAAAGGTAAAATCGACTGTATAGGAAATGTTTCAAATGAAAAGATGGAAGAGAAACAGACACAAATGAAAGAAGATGAAGTATTTCCGAAAGTTGTAGAAGAACAATTGCACAAAATCTTGATTCACTCTAGCAAAGAAGATTCTACAGAATGGAACACATCTAGAAATGAAACAATAAATTCTGATTTCATAGATGATTCTTCTTTTTCCGCTTCTACCAACGATATTACGAATGCGCAAAGCGAAAAGGGTTTTATTAGTGCAAATTCGAAAGATTTGAAAGATGTAAAACAAAATAATAAACAACAAAGTTTCAAGGAAATTCCAATGACAAATGAGAAACAGGAGATGCAAAACAAACAACTACAAAAATCGAGAGATTTATTAAAAGCTTTGAAAAAATTTTCTCCGAACGTAGATAATATTAAAAAACTTGCACACGAATCAAGAATATTGAGAACGAATAATAAAAATAAGGAACCAGAAATGTTATGTGACAATAGTTACGTGACTAACTCCGTAGAAATAGATGTCGATAGAGATAATGTAAATAGCCATCTGGTAGAGATGGAAACCGAGAAAGCGGAATTAAATGTGTCTTGTACAGAGAAAAGCAAGCTTTCGATACGATCAAAATTAATGCAATTTGAGAATACAAATGTATTATCGCCTCCTCAGACATTCGAGTCAAAACATTCGTTGAATTTAAATATCAACAATGATACAGGTCAAGATAATAAATTAATCATGAATTCTAATTCAGAATTTAACATACTATGTACTACCGAAAATGATTCAGATGATGAAATGTTATCTCAAATAGACATGGACAATATTTGCAGTGATGCTGGATCATTACAATAATAAATTTGAGTGGAAATATTTTGAAAGAATATATTTTTATAAACTATCGTTAGGTTAAATGGACATTACTTCCAAGCTAAGAGATATCTGTGTAAAATATTTGTAATATGCCTTTATATTTGTTTGTAACATAAATACGAGTAAGTAATAAATAATCTATGTAAAATTCGCAGTCTTTGTCTGCAGTAAATTCAAAAGGCACTTTACTGCGAATTATTCAAATGATATTTCTGATTAACACAATTTTCTTCTTTCCTACAAATTCCCATGCTATTTCGAATAGCTTGTTTCTGCCATTTCTTATTTCTATCGCAATATTCACAATAATTGGGTTTCGTGTTAATTTTTCATTCTATCTTGTAAAAGCGAATTTCTATTTTTAGATTCTCTCTATTTTTCAGATTCCTATTTCTGGATGTTTTCTTTTCAATGCTAATAATATTTCCGAATTTTTATTTTTGATATTGCTGTTTTCAATCTTGGTTTTTGGAATATGGAGCCCTTTTTTTATTTTGCTGTCATAACTGTTTAGAAATCTTGAATTTTTAAATGACAATTGTAATAAAATTATAGTCATTAACTAATTGTTGGTTGCGCACGATTTCCTCACATTCGTAATTTCGCGCGTTATGTTCTCCACAAACGTGTTAAACTATGAGTACGAAGGAAATGGATACGGACTTGCTCATTGGTTCGGTCGCTTTGCGCCAGTCGAACGTGTCTCTAACTGGTCGGTGTTTTTCGTTAATAACTCGTAAACAAAACCACGGATTGCATTTATGCTACGGAAAAAGTTACTTCAAATAACCTTGGGGAACCTTCACTTTCCGATTACGAGTGACTTTTGGAACACCCTGTATATGTATATATTTGCTGGAGAAATAGGCACTTGGAAGGGAAAATCAGCGCCGGACAAAACCCTTCGTTATGTCTCATAGTTCCTATTGTCTCCGACTGGTGCGTCCATGGTCCATGAACATGGCATATATGTATACATGTGTGCATACCAACTTGTGTGTACTTACCGTGTACCTTCGTGTGTCATTTGTTAGTTTATTTCCTTTATTATTAGTTCATTTCCTGGATAAAGATGTTATCTCCAAGCCTCCCAAAAATAAAGTCCGCGTATTTTCCCGAGGAATCGAGTTTTGTTCCTGCGTTCCTTCTTCTTTTTCCTTCCTTGTCCAATAGGAACATTGGGGTCCTCTAGCTGGATGCTGATTCGTCGGATGCCCGTCTTCCGGTTGCAGATTGGTGATGATTGGTGGTTCGACGGTGCGTGTGCGGATGGGGATGCGCGAGAGTCGAGCGCGCAGGGATAAAAAGCCCGCCGAAACGAACGGTGTAGTGGTGTGCCCCGCGCGAAGATTTCGGCTCGAGGACTGAGTAAGAGAGAGAGGTCAGAGATGGTTCCGAGAAGTCCTTGTCTAAAGATTTACGACGTCCTGTACTTGAGAGATCCGGGTTTGCTATTGTGACTCGTCTAGTTCATGTGATATTGGAGAGAGACTTACGAGAGGTTACGTGACTTTCTCTACATTCCTCGATTAGTCTCGCTAAATAAAAAAAGGTTCAAGGAAGAATTTCGTGGGAACAATCTCATTATCTCCTTACATATTCTCAGTTATTCCTCTTGGCCGATATTGTATCCCTATATAACTATACGATATAAATCTGTATTTATATTCGAATTTCCCTCCTGTCGGTATCAACTAAGTTTATAATTTTCATAACCAGAGGCGCTTATTTATAACTATGTTCGCGTGATCACGCAACAGTGGTATGAATTTTAGTTATGAATTTCTATACAATGCATAAATACATTTACGAGACAACTCTGCGCGATATTTCGTGTATTTATTAAAACTTGTTGAAAAAGTTGCGTCTATATAACGTTTGGCAACGTTCTGTTTATCTGCGTCTCTTATGGACACTTTTCCAACTATAATGGGTTAATGTTTTAGGTAACGTACAAATCTTTTTACATCGTATCACACTGCGAATGTTGTTCGTACCAATTTTGCATAACATTTTCGAGATAAGATATAATTATACGCGTATTTGTTTATTCGAAGTCTTATTCTATTGCATACGTAAGTGTAATGAAAGTATCAAAATAGATGCTTTAACGATTTGTTTAATTTGTATCTTTTCATAATTAATCGGTGTTTGTAGAAAAATTTTCTATCTAATTATCCGACTATTGCAGGTAATTTATCAGTTTAATGATAATAATAATAATTTTTAAATTCTAGTGCTTTTTTCTTTTCTTTGTCTACCTTATCTACTATGCTTATCTTACATACTATGTCACTTGTACTATGTTATTTTCAGGTTACATACTTAGAATACTAAATGATACCTTATAAAACACATGGCAGGCCAAGGAAACAGTGTTGATTATCATGCACTTTGTGCAAACGATAAAGATGAAATTGAAGGCCTTAACGAAAGGCTGTTACAGTTATTATCTGCACAAAAGGTTCCATCACAAAATGATGAGAGCAACATATCACAAACATTGAGAGATAATAATACCAATAATTGTAGCTTTGAGAATGAATGTAAAGCATCCAATTCACCACTGTTTAACCAACGTAAACATGATTGTTCCCTTCTACATCCTAATAGCCTAACCAAATTGCCAACTTCACCAGCATATCTACCACCTATTGGAGTATTTTGGGACATAGAAAATTGTCAGGTTTGTATTTCATTGCCAACAAATTAATTACTTGGTACAAATATGTGTACCTATTATATTAATGTCATGTTCATTTATTTCAGGTTCCTAAAGGAAAGTCTGCTATAGTAGCAACGCAAGTAATTAGAGATAAGTTTTTTAGTAGGTACAAAGAAGCAGAATTTATTGTTGTTTGTGATGTTTGGAAGGAGACTAATCAGGTTGTGAAAGAGTTAAACGATGCTCAGGTAAGCTTATAGCATGTGTTTGTAAAAAGTTGGTATTATCTCAACTGTGAACATTTTTGAGATTTTACACGATATGGCACATAGTATTAATATTATTTGCATTAGGTTAATTTAATACATGTTTCTGGAAGCTGTAAAAATGCTGCAGATGAAAAGTTGAAACAGTCCATAAGGAGGTTCGCAGATATACATGGAAGTCCAGCAACTGTGATTTTAATATCTAGTGATATTAATTTTGCTGCTGATCTCAGTGATTTACGTTATAGAAAAAAGTTCCATGTGATACTATTGCACGGAAGGAATACCTCTGATGCATTAATACTCTGTGCCAATGAGCATTATGACTTTTTTGAACTTATGGAATCACTGCCGTCCAGTACTATAGAGGTGAAAGATCCATTAATACACATTAGGTCCAGTAGTAAATAACGGCCTGTGTTTATTCATTCTTTCCATTGCTTCAATAAACTCCTTTCTGATACTTCTATGCTTTCTGATTTCATTTATATTCTAAACATTGTGCACGTATATATGTTTCTGTCAATTTGTTCATCTTAATCACTACTAACACATGTGGTTTTATAAATTAAGTGCAAGTTCTAACTTTCTCGTGGTTTAACATTTTTTAGTACTTTGTCATATTTGTGTTCCTTACAGGTTACTGCATTTTACGACCTCCTAATTTGTAATCTACCTAAAGATAAAGATGTTTCGTCCATTAAGCGTCGTCTTAAACAATTGTCAGAAAACTGTGGTGGGCGGGTATTGGAAATCCAATCGACTAATGCAGTTGTACGTTTTACTTCACAAATTTTTGCAGAAAGGTATATGTATATATATATGTATATATATATATATTACACTCAGGTTTAAGTAGCCCGCCTATTGTAGGACCAATCAGCCATTAGTAATTACTGCTACCTCATTGGACTATGTTGTATTCAGAAAAAAATCTATGTACCGAGTAGTAGGGACAAATACATAAATAAGATAGATTTCAAACTCTGGTCAGCAATGTAACGAACATAGTGGTACTGTAGAAAGATTATAATTTTGATTTGTACAATATATTTGATTCATTTATGTAAACCGTGCTGTTATCGTTGAAAGTTATTATCCGATATATCGTTGTTATTTATAGTTTTATTTTATGTGTATTACGATGTTGACTTGATCCAATGATTTTATTTATTCGCAGGGTAAGTTAATAGCGCGTATATGTTAAAGAATAAAATGATGTATTTTAAGCTAGGAGAATCTATTCAAACATATTGTACATAGGCCTCTAGAGTCAATTAAATAAATTTCAAATTTATATCGTTTATATCATAAATATGATATATTATGTGGCCAGTGTCCTGTGTCCTCCAAAGGTCATTTATAGACAAATTTGATTATCATCTGTAGCGGAACCTTGTAATTACAGTTAGTCAGCTATGCTCAATAACAACGTGACTTTTTTTGCTAGGGCTCAGAAACGTATGGATGGAGAATTTGTCCTTGGTTCGAAAATTTCGGTAAAATTTCCGGAGGAGAAAAGGAATTATTTTCAGAAATTTCAAGGTAATTAATTCGAATATTATATATATAAATCGATATGTGATATGCATTAACAACATAATGATTTATGATCGAAGGAAACATTACTAACAGAAATCGTGCAGTGAGTGAATCAGAAATTCCAATTAGTTCCTCAAAACAAATGTATAGTGCGAGTGCTTCTGTGACGGGTGGAAGAGCCCTTCCAATGCAACATTATCAGTCATCGTCTCCAGTTATTGGATCATATGCTTCAGCATGGAGTGCTCATTGTGCTCCTGTCTCTGCTCCACCAGGGTAATCTTATGCATTGTATCAGCTCTTCAACTATTTTATCAATTTGATTTATGAGCCAACAAGTTATCTTAGAGTAATATAGTCAGTTCATTTTTTTTTTTTTTTTGAGACCATCACCTGAAAGAAAATCTTGAAACTCCTTTTAGATACAACAGAGTTTATAGAAAGTCTAACGACTTTCAAAAGGCTAATAAGTAGCTAATATTATAATAAAGTAATCAATAATATACAAATAATCTTTTACAAATGATGAAATCCGAGATCAGAGCCTTTGAGTCGCGAGTAGATAATTATCCTTGCTGATTCGGGCAATGAGGTTTTATCTTTGATCTTATCTGATTTATCAAAACAAATGATTATCATATAATTAATAGAAACGTTTCACTTTCATCTTTTATATTTCTCCTTTATAGATTGATTTTACCACCATCAATCTTCGTTGGGAGGCCGTATTCGAGTAATAATAACGTAACATTTAATAGAACCTATAATGAAATTGCAAGGGTCCAGTCTCCGTTATTTTGGCAAATCTCCAGTTCCCAACAATTTGGTCACATGTGGGAAGAACAGTATAAAGTATGTAAAATTGTTCGTACCGTTTTCAGATTTTACCATGGCTGTTTTTAATGATAAATAACTAATAATTTGAAGGTGGAGAAAAAATTACTTAGTAGAAGAATTCATATCCCGCAGGCACGGGATAATACAGTCACAAATAATGTATCCTCTCGAACTCCAGAGAGCT
Source organism: Augochlora pura (assembly GCF_028453695.1). Classification (NCBI taxonomy): domain Eukaryota; kingdom Metazoa; phylum Arthropoda; class Insecta; order Hymenoptera; family Halictidae; genus Augochlora; species Augochlora pura. Next base: position 26,723,152 of record NC_135775.1, on the reverse strand, counting down.
TGCGACGTATACGAGGAACACATAACTCTTTTGTCCAATCTTCGGAGTGGACAGGTCCGAGACAGCAGCAACCTTTGTTAAATGTTTCAGCGAATTTCAATGGAAACGGGCACTCTCAAACGAATTCCTTCAACCGCCGTAGTCCATCGCCAATGTGCGATGTACAACTGCGAGAACGAAATCAATGGGGTGGACAAGTATGATATAATACGCAATATTCACGAAAGAATTTGCGTATGGTTTAATTTTTGTGCTTTTATGTTTTAAGAATCAACAATCTACCTCTGTGCGAAATGCTAGAACACCGTCGCCGTACGAAAGTTCCGTTCAAATAACTAACCAGCAAAACAATTACACGTCTCCTTATCAACCAAGCGATGCAGAGAACGAAGAAGTAGAGGTAATTTATTTTTCAAATTTTAATTTTATAGGATTTTTGTCATTTCGCATACGATCTTTGCCATTTCAGAAATTCTTCAATCCAATCAGTAGTCAAAATGGAAGTTCAATAAGCAACGAAACTTGTACGCCTATTGAATTACAAGTAACGAATCTAGACCAAAGTATTATTCCAAAAAAGATGAGGCACATGCTTGCCTCAATCTTTCTGGAGCATGTAATGGTATTATTATTAATTCATCTAATTTTTTTTCGTCCTGTTAGAGCGAGGTAAATACCTATACTCGTTTCCATATACACTTATGTTTTCAGGTATTAAACATCTCAATTTTTACACAATCCGATGGCAATTTTGCTGCTAGCGTCAAAGTGCCTTCTTTGTCAGACGCTCAATACGCAATTTCCCAATTACACCGACACAAAGTTGGCTATAAACGTATTTTAATATCATATGCTCATAGCGGTAGAGCAAGTCCTCAGGTAATACGAGCTCAGATTGTGATGTTATTACAAGAAGTACCAGGACACAAGCTTCCGCTTTTCAAATTCCGTGAAATGTATGAGAGTCGCTTCATGATTTCCATCAGCGTTTCGGAACTCTACAAAATGAAAGATGTTTGTATCGTCACCGAAAATCCTGGTGGTAGGATGGTTTCTCTGAATCCGGACCACCGTAATACTCCATCACCTTGTCTCAATAATACAGTTCAGGTATATTCAAATTTATAGCTTCAACGAGAATTTATTATACTACTATAATCAAATGATGCAAAACAAGCCGAGTTTTAGCTTTTCTAGTAATAGTAGAGCTACTGTTCCTTTTGCCGTCGAGAAGCTGTGACGACAGTTTAAAGCGATGACAAGTTACTGAAATAATAATAATATATATATAAGTGCATGTTTGTATTATATATATTGTAACACAAGATAAAAAGAAATCTTTTAATTTTAGGAAGAACAAGTGGAACTACCGTATTGCGCCATTCATATGGTAAAGCCATGGTCGGATAAAGGATGGGCTGAGCAGAAAGTAGCCTCGCTTCCTAATGTAAACATTTCTTTGAAAGTTCTTGATTCACGCATACATCAGTTGCTAAGCACACATAACGGAAGTTTACCACTACCTAGGTATATCATTTATAAACTCGTTATTTTAAGAATTTCGTATTGCATCTCTTTCATTAAATCTATTCGTGATTCATTGTTTCAGCTTGCCCAATTGCTATGAGGCCGAATTCAAAGAAAAACTACAAGTAATTGAAAACGGAGTCCCTTTAGAACATTTGGTGTCTTGTTTGCCTTGCGTAGAATTGAAGCAAGGCATGGGTAGCGTTAAATATCTTATTTGGACAGGGAACAAACCTCAGGATAATAATCATGAAGGTAAGATCTTTTGAATAACGTATAAATTTTCTTCTTTATTCTTTACTGATCAATGAACTATATTAATCTCCAGAAAACAAGTGCGTAAGTCCACCACTTGCTAATCAATTAGCACTATTCAGTCGCGAGTTGGTCGATCTTCTGAAAACTGCTCCTCACTGCCAATTGCCGTTTAATCGATTTATACCAGCATATCACCATCATTTTGGACGACAATGTAGAGTTGCCGATTACGGGTTCACTAAACTTATCGACTTATTGGAAGCGCTTACACATACCGTACAGGTAAATTCTAGTTTTGACGAGTTTTCGTTTAAATTACAAGCACTGCCTGTTTTAGGTGATGGGTGAAGGAAACAATCGAGTGGTAACATTGTCCCACCGAGCCCAAGTGCGTCGCTTTACTTCTGATTTGTTAAGAGTTCTAAAATCGAAAGCCAGCAAACAAGTAGCGCTATCCGAATTTCCGAGTGTTTATGCCAGAGTAATAGGTAAAACCATTTTTTCGTTTGCTAAAACATTCTACTGTATGAGAGTGCAAATAATGGGAGTAATGTTTGCAGCCAAACCATGGGACATTGTTGATTATGGAGTTTGCGAGATTAAAGATATTCTTAGCGAAGTGTCTGAAAACACTGTCGTCGTCACCGCGATCAATGGCGGAGATAAAATGATAGCAATACCAAAACGAGAACAAACTGCGGAAGAGGTTGAACGAACAAAGCAATTCGCTGTAGAGGTAGAATATTAATGACCAATCAGCAGATTTTTATGCAAAATAAAAATATTCTTCTAGTTTTGTCATAACTGCGTAAATTCCGTAGTCTAACTGAATCTGAGCTAAATTGCAGATACAGTCGTATTATAATTGAAATATATCGATCCTTTGCACAGGTTGTAGAATTATTACGACACGCACCACATTGTAGAATGCAGTTTAATAAATTTGTGCCCTCGTATCATCACCATTTTGGCCATCAGTGCCGTGTGTCCGATTATGGTTTTACCAAATTGATCGAGCTGTTCGAGGCCATACCAGATGTGGTCAAGATCGAAGACAACAATACAGGAGAGCGACAGATCTCCCTGACGGAAAAAGAAGGTGTCCGTGTACTTTCCGAACAAATGTCAAAACTGATCGTACGATCAAAAGGTTGTCTCAGTATCTCCAACATACCACAATGTTTTCTCAGACAGTTTGGTTACGCGCTGAAACCAGAATTATTCGATTGCGCATCTATCCAGCAACTTATACAGAAACTCGGAGATACAGTAAAAGTAGATTTCGGCTCATAAGATCAAAACTCAAAAGAATTTGCTTTTAATTTACGTCAAGTAACAACACATTAATTTCCAGGTGGTGTATTTGGCGACTGGCCCTGCAGTTACGATGATAGACAAGTCTCATTTGCAACAATTAACTTTACAATGCCGTCGGGTATTGATGGAGAAACCTGAACACAGAACGACGCTCAAAGAGTTCCAACAATTGTACAGCCAGTATTATTTGAAGCTATGCAATATGGCCGAGGTGAAACAAAGTCTGTCGAACGTTGTCCAGGTAATTCTCAGAACGGATGGTAATACAATGAATTTCGAAATGATCAGTTCACGCAATAGAAATTACGATTTTAGTTTACAACGGTAAATAACGAGGAATATATAGAGCTTACTCCATTACATTGTTTCGCTTGTGACTTATACCGTGTGATGATGAATTATGGTGGAACATTGCGACTTCCGCAATTCGAGAATGCATATCTGACAACTATAGGCTCTGTTTGTAAGCCTGCAAAATACGGGTTTTCAACAGTGTTCGCACTTCTGCAAACCTTATCTTGTACAGTCACCATACAGTTAACGCACCGTAAGAAAACAATTATACAACTAAACAAGAAACTTGCTGGTAAATGACTTCTGTAACTGTGATTGTTGAAATGTTAAATCATTTATATTTTAAACGATATATTTTCTTTTCTCGATAGCTGTTGGTATACCATTGCCACCCGCTGCTTCCACGTCAGCATCGTCGTATCGTGATACAGATTCCAGCAATGAATCGTTTGAAAGCGATTCCTCATCCCACGTCAATGTTTCTAACAATCCATTATCCTGCTCGTTGAAGTGGACAGGACAAAATACCGAAATTCATATTCCTTGGAAGCAATCCGATGAAACTGCTCTTTGGTCCAAAGAATCTGACACGTATTGGAAGACGTCGACGTCGTCAAATGATCAATTGATTGATTGGTCGTTGCAAGAGAGTGGAAGTGAAATCTTTCTCAAAAGCTTGATGCGTACTCCTATTGTATCATCCACTTTTCCACCACCGCCACCAAAACCAGATTCTCCGCCCGAGGTATTCTTTGAGCCTCCATTTCTTTTTTTAATACGATGCTATTTGAAATAACAATAAGATTTTCTTGAATCGTAGGAGCACAAAGATAGGTGGGAATCTTCAGTGTGGACTACTCCCACCAAATTCACGTATCCACAGCATGAACATACTAATGTACAAGTGAGTAAATACTTCTTGATGTCATATTAAGGATTAATATATTTCATTTGATTATTATTTAAATTTCTATAGGTTCCTCCATTAACCTTGCCTCCCTCTTGGAGTCAAATTGTGTCCGGTGATAGCGCTTCCAACTTGCTTTCACCAACAAAGAATCTGCTACCGGCTGCTGCGAATCCTTTGAATCCACGCACATCCCCTTACTTTTCCTCGAAACGCAACTTGGTTGTGGCTCCTCATCCTTCCGAACTACCACTACCTTCGTTATCGTTAACTCCAAAGAAGAATGTGTTAACAGAAAATATTATAAGCACGCAGATTTCCGGGGATAAGCAAGGAAAACGTGTAAATAAAGCAACAACAAGTACAATTGCCCCCAAAAATTCTGACAACGATAGCAGCAACACGGAGATTGATGATACCGATAACGAGAAACAAATCACTCCCACGAAGCAATGTATATAATTAGCTAGCATTCAATCAATTATTCTTTAAATGATCATTTCTATATCAATGTTCACCTTTTGCAGTATTTACGGGGAAACGTCGCTTAGCTGCTCAGTTCAATCGACCCATCGAATCTTAAAGGATGACAAAATGAATTTGATCATGTACAAATAATGTTGTGTACGTTGGAAGCGATGAAGCTTGTGATCGAAGTCCACACAACACCCCCATCACCAGCACCACCAACACCATCACCACGACCGCCATCGTCACCATCGAACATACACACCACAAACACACACACAAAAGCATATACATTTCAACACCGTGAAGTGTTTATTGGGATTAATAAAGAAGAGATTTTTAGCATCTCGGTATGCTGTAACACAACGGGCTCAAATACCTATACACCGTTTCCAGAATGGTAGGTACCCCTCCTTATTTCTATTATGAAATATAATGCTAGCGATACGTATGTAATATATATATATTACTAGCATTATATATATAGATATATATATATATATGGATTTGATACATACGCGACAAAGAGCAGAATTTATTTTCAAGAAGGATGAAAAAAATGTATGTATGTATAATATATATATGTATGTATGTATGTATGTATGTGTGTTTGTATGTATGTATGTATGTATATAAAATAATACCTATGTACTAAGTAGCTATGATTTCTGATTTGAAAAATATGAATAAGTGTGCGGCGTTTATACCGAGTGATATATATCGATTGTGTACAAAAGTTCATGTAGCATTTTTCATACTGTGATATAGAATAGAATGGGGGAATGCAAATGATACATGAATACATTGAGGGTTAACTTATAATTGGCAATAATTCTGCATATTTTATAGGTTTGGGTCAACTTAATACTACGCCGATATTAATAATAATTTCATCCATAGTTACGAAAGAATTGTCCTTGAACAAAGCATACGGTCATTACAATTAA